>NC_058133.1:476105057-476298992 GCF_016433145.1 Gracilinanus agilis
TCTCCTCCTCTGTTTGCTCGGTTGTCTGGATTTTCTCTGTGTAAAAGTTGTCGAGTGTTAAAGGCTTCTTTTTCTTGTTGTTATTCTTTCTCTTCTGAGTTTCCTGAGTCTGGATAGCCATCATTAGCCCAGCAGCTTCTCAGGTTTTTCCTCGCGCTCAGTGTCTGTCCGCGGTCAAGCCCCCTGGTGGATCCCCTTGCTTGATCCTCTGCAGGAGGTTCCTTTACAAGTCTCAGGGCGCTGCTTCCACAGTCGTATACCCGTCTGCACTGGTTCCCCACTCAGGTTTTCAGAGCTTTAGTTCCTGGCTGTGTCTGCCTCCACCCACGCCTCCGCCCGTGCCTGTGCTCTGCTCAGCCTGCGCTCTGCGCCCAGCGTCCGCTCTCTGCTCCAGCGCTCAGATTTTGCTTGCGTTCTTTGGCTTACTGGGGTCTTAAATCTTGCTGCTCTCAGGAACAGGCCCCGGAGCTGCCAATGACTCGATGGGTGCCCCAAACTTGCTCTATTTCTTTTTAGCTGGCTTCAGAGCTCTAGATCTTGTGTATGGAGGGGGTGGGGGTGGTGCGGTTGCTCAGCCCGCGATTTAGTGAGAGCCCTTTATAGCCTGGAAATATATCGATTCCACGTACCTTCCACGCTGTGCCCTGTTGTGGGGTTCCTCCGTTCGTCTGGACTTGTTTTTATGTCCCCTTGAGGAGTTTTGTGTGTTTCGGTCAGGAGAGGTTAAGAGCTGCTTCTTACTCTGCCGCCATCTTAACCCGGAACCCAAGAACTTGAATCTTAAAGAAAGGGTTACTTTAAATTATTTCTAAGTTCAGTAAAGGCTGAATAAATTATAGTATATTAAAGTAATTGAATATTACTACACCATAACAAAAGAGATGATTTCAGTGAATCCTGAGTGGTATGAACTGACAAGTAAGCAGGACCAGGTAAATAATTTATAAAAAGACAATGGCTTTATAAAGACAGGCAACTTTGAAAGACTTTAGTACTCTGGTCAAAGTAATGACCAGTGATATGAAGCTGGTTCCCTGACTCCTAACAGAAATGTTGGACACAGGGTGCACTAACATATGTTTTTGGACATGACCACTGTGTGGATTTCTTTTATTTGATGATACTTTTTTGTTACAAGTTTTCTTTTTTCTTTTTCTTCTCTTCTTGGGGCAGGGTTACAAAGGAGAGAGGAGTTAGCCGTATTGAATCCAGAAAAGGGGGGCCTTTGTAACAGTTTTTTAAATGGATAGATAATAGCAGAACGAAGTTTAGAAGGACATATAGAGCAGCAGAACAGTTTTGACAGTAAGACATAGAATATACTATATACTTCTTTTTGAAGCTAATAGTGTGAAATCAAGATACATAGAATTTCCTTTCTGTGTACTGTTGTATGTATGGAAATACACCCCCCCTTTTTTTTTTTTTTTAGTATTTAAGTTCAGAATACTCATTTTTTAAAAATCCTCAACTGTAGTATGCCCTTGTGGGAAGAGACAAGGGAGTCCAAATTTTTCTTGTGAAGGTTATTTTAACTTATTTGGTTTTATTCTTTTTGCTTTATTGGGCATGAATAAAAAGCTGTATGGGGGGCGGGTAGGAGGGTTTTTGTATGTTTGTCCAGCAGTGGTATAAAGGATGAATTGACTGAGCTAGGAAGATCTATTAGGAAACTACTGCATTACTCTGAATGATGTGAGGGAGTCTGTACTAGGGGGATAGCAGTTGGAATAGAGGGAAGGGGGACAGATGCCAGGGATATGCAAAGAGAGAATTCTATAAAACTTGGCTACTAATGGGATATAAATAGTATGTTTCATTATTTGTCCATATCCATAGTTAAACCCATAGTTTCCCTTTTTCGCCTTATCCTCATACTAATCAATCACCAACCATTTAGGAGAAAATTATCCTTGGCTCTCTCCTCCCTTTCTCATCCCAATCCTTTTCAATCCTACCCTACTCTGGTCCCACTTTAACCCTACCTACCTTCTTTGCCTTCTAGAATTCCTGTTAAAGTATGAACTATCATTCCTTCATTCTGTACCATAGCATAGCATGACATGACTCAGAATACTCTTTGCTAGGTCTAATTTCTTAAATTTAAAAGGAGCTAAGTCAACTGTACAAAAAAAGCAAGCTATTCCCCAATTGATAAATGGGACATGAATAGGTAGTTTTCAAATAAAGAAATCAAAACTATCAATAAACGCATGAAAAAATGTTCTAAATCTCTCATAATTAGAGAAATGCAAATCAAAACAACTCTGAGGTACCACCTCAGAACCTAGCAGATTGGCCAATATGACAGAAAAGGAAAATAATGAATGTTGGAACAGATGTAATAAAATTAGGACACTCATACACTGCTGGTGGAGTTGTGAATTGATTCAACCATTCTGGAGGGCAATTTAGAACTATGCCCAATGGACTTTTAAAAGAATGCCAGCCCTTTGATCCTGCCATATCATTGCTGGGTTTGCAACCCCCCAAAAATAATAAGGAAAAATACATGTACAAAAATATTTATAGCTATGCTCTTTGTAGTGGCAAAACATTGGAAAATGAGGGGGTGTCCATTGATTGGGGAATGGCTGAACAAATTGTGGTATCTGATGGTGATGGAATGCTATTATGCTGAAAGGAATGATGAACTGGAGGAATTCTATGTGAATTGGAATGATGTCTAGAAATTGATGCAGAGTGAAAGGAGCAGAACCAGGAGAACATTATACTCCTCCCTTGGCGTTTCTAGAGTCTCTACTCTCAAGGAGGCTTCTTTGCCTTTCTAATTGTCAAAGGTTTCTAATTGTCAAAGGCCTTGCGGCTAGTTTATTTTTTTTTTATTTTTTATTATCCTGGGACTCCATTCTAGGAGCATAGGGCCACAACCAGTAGGCAATGGGTCGCTCAGGGTCACCCAGCTGGGAAGTGTCTGAGCCCGGATTTGAACCTAGGACGTTTCGTCTCTAGGCCTGGCTCTCAATCCACTGAGCTAGCCAGCTGCCCCTACTTTAGGTTGCAGTTTCTTTAGCAGATGTAGTTTTTACAGGGTGGGGTTGCTAGCCCCACGCCCAACCCTCCTCCTTTTTCATCCGGGACCGTCCTTAGCCCAGGAGTGGTAAGGGTGGGCGATAGGGGTCAAGTGACTTGCGGCTAGTAGCCTAGTTTAATTAACCTCTGAACTCTCACCCGGTCCGGACCTCTGTTGGTCCAGACCAGAGTTTCTCTCTATTTCCCTACCTTCAACCTTCCTAATTGTAAATAAACTTCTATAAAAGGCATTCTTACTTGGGTCTGTTTTAAATATGGAATCAAACTAATCTGATTCCTGGCGACCACCATACTTTAAATATATCTAATTTCCCCTCTTAAACTCCCCACTTTAATTTCCAGACTGTCTCTTTACTGCCATCAATCCTTGCCTTCTTTAAAGCCCACTCAGTCAGAATTTTTCATTCATTCAAAATTATGGAGGTTCTAGAATACCAATTCCCAGCTCATTCTTGCTTCATTATTAAGAAACTTAGCATCTAACTCATTCTTTTCCTCTCCTTCTCAATTTCTGCCTTTATTCTAGGAGACTTTACTATTCACAAAGATGCTCCTTCAAATTCTCTAAACTCCCCAGTCCCTTAACCTCATTAATGACCTATTCCTTTACCATAGGCATACACAGAGATGATCACACTAGATTTTATCCACAAGTTTTCCACGCTCCTGATCAGAAACTTCGATCTTCCTACATCTTATAGTAAAGAAAAAAAGATTAATACTGTGCTCTGAATTTTAGTCACAAGTCTGACCACCCATTTCTAGCTTAGAGAGTGATGTCCAAACCAGCCTAGCACCCCCAGCCTTCATGCCCTTAGACATATCCCTACCTCAAAACAATTAGAGATAACACAAGAATCTTGAAATATGTAATATATGAAAATACAATTTTATGTTAGCATTTCAGAATAAAATAACAATATTTGCTATTCCATTCTTTCCTTGATCTTTCCCTTCAAGAATTTAAAAAGGACACCTGTATCAAAAATCTCTTCTGATTATTGAAAATAATAATAGCTAACATTTATAAAGTATTTTTAAGGTTTGCAAAACTCTTTACAAATATTCACATTTTATTCTTATGGTGCCCTGCTGTTATTCACATTTTACAGATGAAGAAATTGGGACAGATAGCAGTTAAACGACTTGCTGAGGTCCAACACCTAGTAAGTATCTGAGCTCAGATTTGAACCCAGACCTTTCCTGACTCCAGATCTAGCACTTTATCTACTAAGCCCTTTGCTATCTTTTTCAAAATCTTTTCTGAATATTGGAAGAAAATACTTTCCTTTGAATGGAATTGGGGCACAATAGAAAATCAAGTCTAAGAATTTTGATTAAGTGCTTTCTATGACCCTGGGCAAGTTATTAACCCCATTTGCCTGTGTTTCCTCACCTTTGAAATGAGCTGGAGAAGGAAATGTCAAATCACTCTGGTGAATTTGCCAAGAAAATCCTAAATGGGATCAAGAAGAATTGGACACAACTAAAATGACTCAACAACAACATTCATTCATAGTGCTGAGGCTACAAGCAAAGGCATAAACTGTTACCTGCTCTTTAGGAAATCAATCTACAGAGACAATATACAAATGACTGTGAACAGTTATTGGATTTATCATTCATAATCACAAAAGGAAGACATTAGCATTAGAGGGGATTAGGAAAGGCCTCTTGGAGAAGCTCTAACTTTAGCTGGGACTTGTAGGGAGCCAGGAGGCAGAAATGAAGGGAGAGAGAATTCTTGGCATGAAGGACAGCTATTGAAAATGCCAGAGTCAGAAAGAATAGTAAAGAGACCAGTGTCATTGAAAACAAACAGTACATGGTAAGTGGGATGTATGGGGTGCTGAGGGAGGACTAGAACCTCTTGTGTGAGGGCTTACCAAGCCCTTTTCAGAGCTGATCATCTCTCTTTGGTGTCTACCTTTCATTCAACTCTCATTTGTGGTTCCAAGAAGCTGTGGCATGCATTGCAACCGCATCCCAGTAAAACAATCTTTGCAGACAGGCTAAACCAGGTTGGGCATAACCAACAGGCCTCAAACCCATTGGTGAGTTAGGGGCATTTCTATCTCAAACTCAACATGTCCAAAAGTGAACTCATCATTCTTTCTTTCCCTCATCATTCTTTCCCTCTCCCTAATGTCCCTATTTTTATTAAGGTACTAGAAGGCTTCCAGACTCTCAGGTTTTTAACATTATCTTCAATTTCCCATTCTCCCTCACCTCATATGTCTGATCCACTACCAAATCCTATTGTTTCAAAATCTTCAACATTTCTGGCCTCTTCCAGCTCCTCTTCTCTACTTGAACAGCTCCCATCTTAGTTCAGGCCCTCATCACCTCTCACACTGATTATTTTAATAGCCTCTTAATTAGGTTCCCTACCTCATCTTTCCCCATTCCAGTCCATCCAACATACTTCAGCCAAAGTAATTTTCCTTAAGGGTAAATCTGATCCCATGACTTATTCAACTCCTGTGGCTCCCTACTGCCTATAGAATAAAATATTAATTCCTCTCTTTAGCTTTTAAAACCTTTTACAAACTGGCTCTAACCTATCTTTACAGTTTTAATGGATATTACTATTTCTCCAGCACTCTCCCATTCAGTCAGACAACTCATCTTTCTCTACTTCACACAAGACATTAATTCTGTTGCCTGTCTATATTTCTTGGTCTTAGTCATCTCCCACATGCCTGAAATTCACTCTGTCCTTATTTATACTTCATAGAGTCCTTATATTGCTTTAAGATATAACTCAGCACCACATTCTTTTTTTTCATTCTGAAAAAAATAAAACCAGCATTTCTATATACATTGTGGCAGGGGCAGCTGGGTAGTTCAGTGGAGTGAGAGCCAGGCCTAGAGACAGGAGCTCCTAGGTTCAAACCCGGCCTCAGCCACTTCCCAGCTGTGTGACCCTGGGCAAGTCACTTGACCCCCATTGCCCACCCTTACCAATCTTCCACCTATGAGACAATACACCGAAGTACAAGGGTTTAAAAAAAAAAAGTAAAAGTACATTGTGGCACAGGAGAGAATTGTATATGGAACTACAATTTTCCATTATATAGAGCTTGCTTTTCTTTTAAAGCATATAATAAATTCAGCATGAAACTTTGCTTGTTTGTGATTCCTTCTGTTCTCTTCTCAATTTTTAGTCAGGGAGTGGTGATACTATTCCTGTACTTCACTAAAACAAAACCATTGTAACAAATATGCATAACCAAGCAAAATAAACTCCCACATTGGCTATATCTAAAAATGTATCTCTTTCTGTATTATGAATCCATCAGCTTTCAGGAGGTGGGGGTAGCATGTTTCTCATCAGTATTTTAGAATCAGGGTTATTCAGTGCATTGATTTTAGTACTTAAGTTTTTTCAAGTTGTTTGCTTTTTACAATGTTGTTATTATTTTAGAAACTATTCTCCTGGTTCTGCTCATTTCACTGTATCAGTTCATACCCAATAACAGGAATTCTCAAAACCATCCCTTTTGTCATTTCTTACAGCACAATAATATTCCATTATATTCATATATTAGTTTGTTCAGTTATTTACCAACTGATGGCCACTCCTTTAATTTCCAGTTCTTTTCAAGCCTTTTACATGAAGCCTCCCCAGATCCTTCCAAAACCACCTTGTATTTAATTACTTTATATGTAATTTGTATGTATTCACTTTACATTTATGCTGTCCATATTTATGTATGAACTTGTCTTCTTTGCAAGAAGGGATTGTTTCATTTTTTCACATGTACCCCCAACACCTGGGAAAATCCTTTGTATATCATGGTTACTTATTAAATGTTTATTGTTTGAATGGTTGTGAAGGAAGAGTCAGGAGGATCCTACCAAATATTGGGACATGGGAGGTAAATATTGGTGCTGCTCCCAGAGATAGTTGAATCACAAGGAACAGGTTTGGAGAGAAAGGTAATGAGCTTGGGACATCTGTGTGTTGTTGATGTCCCCTAGACAGAGATAGGTGTCTGTCTCTGAGGAAAGGTATAAGCAGCTACCTTCAAGGGTCTGGAAAAGGGAAGCACTTCCGTTGAAGGAGACCCAGTAATTTGAGAGATAGAAAGAAGACCAGGAGAGTGGAAAATCTCTGAAGCCTTTGGGAACAGGGAGATCTCTCTTCTTGTCAAAAGATGCAGAGATCAAAAGAAAAGATCTTTGAAATGAATAATCAATAGATTATTGGCATATTTTTTTAACCTGTGATTTCATTGATATGTTACCACCAGTGATATATCCATCCACCAGTTCTGCAGTTTATAGTCTGAGACATTTGCTGGGGACCCTGAAAAGTCAAGTGACTTACCTGGGTAACAGCATTGGTCACTTTAAAAAAAACCCAACATTTTTGTCGAGTAGTGGGGTGCCTAAGCTAAAATGTAGAGGGTTAAGAAAAGAATAGATCTTAAGGAAGTGGTAGTATTGGGTCTAGAATACTTTGTCCAAAAGTAGCTCTTTTTTACAAAGAAAAGAGAGGGAAGCTGGAGGGTAGATTGTGTAGAAGGGTCAAAGGAAGGCATTTCCTCCTTCCTCCCCCAATAATTAGGGAGATGATCATTTTTGTAGGGAGAAGGAATGGAGCCAGTGAGTAATAAGAAGAAATTGAAGATGTAAGAGAGGGACCATGTGCTACCTAGGTTGAGAGGGAAGAGAGAGGTTTTAGAAGCATAAGCTTTAGCCAAAGGATAAGGTATGGCCTTGAGTAAAGAGAGAAGAAAACAGGCAAGGATACTGAATACTTGTCTTCAATTTCTTTAGTGCAGGATCTGCTCCAAATATGGTAGCTTGATATGTGCTTGTGGCTTTGAAGAGAGAAGAAAATGTTTCATTCCCCAGACATTGTGGGGAATGAAATATCACTAGCCCAGAGGTACCATCAGCTCAGATAGGAAGAGGGCCATATAATCGCTTGTTGTGAACAAATCTGTTCTTTCTCTTGTTCCCCAATCTGAAATGGGCATCATCAAAATACATCATCAGAAAATGCCAACCTACTTCACAGAGTTGTTGTGACTGTCAAATAGGTTTAAAAAGGTTCAAATTTTAGACTTTTATTGGTTCCCCTCCCCCCCCCTTCCTAAACCCCTCCTTTCTCTTTTCAGGAGTCCCGACCTCTGCATGTTGTATTGGGAAATGAAGCCTGTGACTTGGACTCTATGGTTTCTGCTCTCACTCTGGCCTTCTACTTGGAAAATGTGAGTGTCTGGGGACTGGGTAGAATAGTATTCTTCCTTTTTATTTCTTTCATTTTTCTTTAAACTTTTACCTCTTGTCTTAGAATCAAATACTAGGTATTGGTTCCAAGGCAGAAGAGCAGTAAGGGCTAGGCAGTTGGGGTTGTGGTTTGCTCAGGATCACACAGCTAAGGAAGTGTCTGAGGCAAGATTTGAACTCAGAACCTCCAATGTCTGGACCTGGCTCTCTCTCCACAAAGACACCCAGCTGTCCCAGTAGTCTTTCTAATTCAGCTTTCCACTTAACCTAGGCATTTTTATTCCATTATCCTAGGCTTCTGCTTACTAATAATCCTTTACTTCCAATACACAGACTTCAAGGTCATCTATCATTTCATTGATTTTTACTTTCTCATTATGTAGATGTAGCTCAAAAGAACTGTAAGATGCACAGATTTAGAGACCTCTCTCCATCCCAAATGTTCATACAAGCTATTTGTGCCTGACCTTCGGTAGGGGCTTCTGAGCTTGTATTGGTTTGTTCAGCCATAATCAGATGTAGTGTGCATTGCCCATGACATAGTGATATCATTTTAGTCCTCTTCCAATGTGAAGGACAACTAGTTTAAAAGGAGGGTACTTTGAAAAACATAGATAAAGCATAAGAAATGGCTATAACTTAAAATTCACATCATGATTATTGTCCTAGATAGTGAAAAAGTAAGGTCCCAACCTGAGGTTATGTCACCCAGATTTTTCTCTGGCTCTTTCTATATATGTTGCCTTGTAGCTAAGAAATAAGCTTTCTCTTCTTTCATCCATCTTTTTTTAAAGCAGATGTTAAGTTTAATTCAACAAGCACTTGTTAAGTGCCTACAATAAATAAGGTATTTCATTAGGTACTAGAGAAGCAGAATCAAAAAACAAACAGCTCTAACTTCAATATTATATTCTATAAATAACATCTCCCTTACCACTCTTTAAAATAAACCATAAAGCAAATATTAAAGATGGAATAATAACCAGAAAGAGAAATTAGGCATAAAGGAATCAATCATGTTATATACTTCATCCAGTGAAGTTATGATCATTTTTTTCTTTTTTTTAGGTTAAAGTTGAATATGTTGCCTTCTGGGGCCATTTTAGATTCCTTAGCTACTGATTTTGTTGGCTTTCCCCTTTTCTATGATAGTGATTTTTTTTAACTTTCTTTTCTTTCCTTTTTTAAGTTACAGGTAAAAACAATTTTTGACGACTGTTTTTTGACATATTGTGATTCAGTTCTCTTCTTCCCTCATTCCCTCCTTGAGGCAGTAAATAAAATAGTTTGATATAGGTTACACCAGTGCCTTCATGCAATATATATTTCCATACTCCTCTTACCATGACAGAAGACACATCACACATATAAGAAAAAAATCATGAAGTAAACAAAATGAAAGTTAGTATGTTTTGATCAGCAATCAGATTCCAATAGTTCCTTTTTTGGCTATAAATTACATTTTTTCCCATGTGTTCGTTGGGGTTATTATTTTGGGATCTTATTTGCTGATAATAGTTTAGTTCTTCATAGCTGATCATCATACAGTATTTCTGTTTCTGTATACACTATTCTCCTGGTTCTGCTCACTTTACTTTGCATCAGTTCTTATAAGGCTTTCTAGGTTTTTCTAAACTCATCCTGTTCATAATTTCTTATGGCACAATAATATTCCATTATAACCATATACCACAACTCAGCCATTTCCAGTTGATGGATGGCCCCTCAGTTTCTAATTCTTTGCCACTACAAAAAGAGCTGCTAAAAATATTTTTGTACAGGCAGGTCCTTTCCCCTAATTTTTGGGTCTTGCTGGGTCAAAGGGAATACATAGTTTTAAGGCCCTTTGGGCATGGTTCCATATTGCTTTCAGAATAGTTCTATCATTTCACAATTCTACCAACAGTGTATTAGTGTCCCAATTTTTCCACTATTTCTCCAACATATATCATTTTCCTTTTTTAATCATTAACCAATCTGGTAAGTGTGAAGTAGTCTTTTCTCAGAATAATTTAAATTTGAATTTCTCTAATCAGTAGTGATTTGAAGCATTTTTTTCATATGACTATGGATAGTTTTAATTTCTTCATCTGAGAACTGCCTGTTCACATCCTTTGACTATTTATCAGTTGGGGAATGCTTTGTATTCTTATAAATTTGATTCAGTTCTTTATATGTTTGAGAAATTAGGCCTTTGTCAGAAATACTATAAAATTTTTTCTCCAATTTGTTATTTCCTTTCCAATCTTCATTGCATTGGTTTTATTTGTATAAAACTTTTTTAATCAGATGTAATCAAAGTTATCCATTTCATTTTTCATTATGTTCTCTGTGTCGTCATAAATTTTTCCCATATCCACAAATCTGACGGGTAAACTTTTCTGTATTCCCCTAATTTGTTTGTGGTATCACCCTTGATTTTTTAGCTCAAGTATCCATTTTGACTTTATTTTGGTATATAGTATGAGGTATTAGTCTATGCCTGGTTTCTATCATACTGTTTTCCAGTTTTCCTAATAGTTTTTGTCAAATAGTGAGTTTCCAATAAATGGTTAAATTGGTGTTTTGACTAAATAAGAATTTTTAAAAAGTAGCCAATTATTATCCCTTAAGTCAGGAAAACTGTTAGCAGCTTTTAACAATTTGTTTAATTGGAATCTTAAGAAAATGAGGGAAATGTGGAAGGAAAAGAGGTAAGGAGACTGCCTAGCTTACCCTAAATGCCAATCTGGTGAAAAGAAGTTCGATCCCTGACAGAGTTCCAATCTCCACATGGGAATCCTAGTCACTCACCAGCAATCCAAGGCAACAGTGAACCCAACAAGAAAGTCCCTGATTTCAAGAAGCTCTGAAGCCAAAAGCTCCAAGTCAAAGTTGAAGTCCAAAAGCCCTGAGGAACTGGCCTCCAAAGGAGAAGTCCAAAGGAGAAGATCCAAGGAACAGAGACTCCAAAGAAGAACTCAAAAGGAAAAGCCCCTTGGACAGGAAGTCCAGGACTTTTTATAGTCCTTTTTCCACATCACTTCCTGTCCCCTCCCCACTTTTATGGGAACCAATCGAAGTTTTTCAGTTTGCCTAGTCCTGCCTGGGGGGTGGGGCAGTGGCCTCTGGAGTTGTCACCTACTCTAGCAAGTGACTTGTGAACTCTCATACTTAGTGACTGGTAAAGTACTAAGTAGGGATACTTAAGTTTTTTATTAACTTAAAAGTGCTTATTGACAGTCAAAGAGTTTGATTCACTCTTCATACCACCAATAGCTTGGATCTTTGGATTTATCAAACACTAGGTTTTTATAGTCATTAACTATATGTATTAATTTCCTAATCTCTTCCATTGATGCACTAATCTGTTTCTTAGCCAGTACCAGATTGTTTTGATGATTACCATTTTATAGTACAGTTTGGGATTCAGTCCAGCCTTTCTTTATATTTTTTCATGAATTTCTTTGATATTTTTGACTTTTTGTTCTTCCAGATACACTTTTTTTTACTTTTTTACTATTTTTTTATAGTTCTTGCAAAAATATTTTGAGTTGTTTGATATGTTTAATGGTTAGAATGGGTGGTCTCCAAAATTGTAATTAACTCTTAAGTCACAAGATTGTTAATAGCTAGATTTATTAGTAAGGAAAAAAATAAGAGAAAAATATAGAAAGGAGGTGAAGAATTTCCTAACCTAATAATCCAGAGCCTAACAACACAATGTCTCTGAATCTCAGCCTCAGAAAACAATACCCCCCTCCAGCTTCCTGCTGGGTCTCATTTTATAAATCCTTACTACACCCACTAGCTCTCTTATATCACTCCCCAGGAACCAATCCCACTTCTGCAATTAGCCTGGCACCTCCCAGGGGGGCAGTACCTGTGGGATCAATTTTGTGGTTGCTGATTGACCCAAATTCAAAACAAATGGAGAGGAAGTTCAAGTTTCATTGATCAAATCAACATACAAATTCCCTTCTCACAAATCCCCCTTGTGATTCTATTGGGAGACTAGCATGTTGAATCTCCCCAGTTGAGGGTTTTAGGAGATTAACATGCCTAGTCTCCCCAATGAATCATTTCAAATAACCAACCTATACTTCTAAGGATTCTCCCATTAAAAGTGTAAAAAACATTGCATTTTTTAAAGGGGAAATTACAGCAACCTGGGAACAAGAACAGAATAGAAGAGAAAGAAAACAAAAACAAAACTTAATAGACGCATTGACAAAAAAGCCAATTGGGGGAAAAAAAATTAAAAAAAATTTTTAAAAAAGCCAATTGGGAGCATTCCTCTTTGGCATAAGAATTTATATTCAAAATAAGTGTGTTCAACCCCCAAAAGTTCAGTTCATTCTGGATCTCTTGATGCAATGTGTGGTTTCTGCAGGCATCTCCATGGCACCCTCTTCCAAAGATTTGCCTTCCCAATTCGAGACACTGGCAAGTCTCTTTTAAAATTCCTCTAAAAGATTTCAAACTCTGGATTTTAGGACAACCATCATACAATCCCCACAGAGTAGGGTGCCAACCAAAAACCAGGATTACCTTATAATAATAATAAAATTATAAGCAAAAAAATAATAAGCAAACTCACAACAAGTCCTTGGATCACCTACATGATCCAATAAAAATGATTATTTCCTAAAAACCTATAGGACAGATACAAAACACTGTATTTAACCAATGGCAACCAGGACTACAGAAAATTCCACATTATAAAAGAGAAAATAGGAACTAGATTCTGATGTAAAAAGGAAATATGATTCCTTGGTCTGATTTTACCTTTGATCATAGGGATAGAGGAGTCAAAATGGCAGCCAAAGTAAGGTACTTGTCAGAATGTGGCATGGGAGACTCTAGTATCTGACACTGTCAAACAGCCACTTCCTCGAACCTCAACCGAGTCCTCTGTCTTGGCGCAGATACTCATCAGGCTCGCAGGAATTTTGGCCTCCTTAACCTTGTGCTTCTTGGCACTGTACAGGAGCTCTTTTGTAATCCCTTGTTTTGAAATCGGACACAATCATTAATAAAAGCCCCATAATATTTACAAATCAATGGCAGGTTTCTATAGTCTAAAGCTTTTGGGTATGGATTGATATTAAGGCTAATAGATATAAATTTAACCTTTAAAATCAAAAACAATAATTCCATTTACTTCAAGAACAAAAAATAAGAGAAGGAAAAATTTAAATATTCTATTGAGAAGAAAATAAAATTATGTATATATGTGTGTATGATATTATATATACATATATATAATATAAAAATATTCAGGAATTTACTGTGTCAGTCAAAACAGTGTCCAACTAGTCTATAGACTTCTAATAATGGCATTATCTCCAGTCCAGTCATAGGAGAGTACAAATAAAGACAATAACAGGATACAGTTAATCAGTGTCAATAGAAGGTACCCATTTTACATGTGAACAACAAATCCAAGAGTCCTTTTCTCCAATTTTAATAGTTATTGGAGTGGTTAACCGTACTTGTAATGAACCTTCCTAGGCAGCCTGAGTTTCTCCAGTGCACTGGAAGTTCTTTATGTAAACCTTGTCTCCTGGGTGAAGGTCATGGAGTGAGAAATCTATAGGTCCTGCTTATACTGCTGATGAAGACCTTTTGGGTCTAGAATGTCACCAAGAACCTAAATTACCATCATGGTGGAAGGGTAGAGTAAGCTAAAGACTTACAAATATAAAACCATCCAGGTTTATGGGAAATCCTTCCCAACCCTGGGATGAGATTGTAACAGCCATAAAAGACATGTATTTATATATCCCATCCATTGCAAATGTGGAGATGAGGAATACAATAAATGTGGAGGTGGGGTATACAATAGTGCTATTGCACTTCACTTTGTCACTCATATACTTACTGCTACTCAAGTCAAAGGTAGATGAATGATCAGTTAGAGGTAGTGGCTCTCCTAGATATCTGAAAATCTTCTGAAAACCCATTAAAATCAATTAAGATTTTTGGCTCATTAAATTTTTCTGAAACAGTTAACATTAATAAGGCAATGGAATCTGATAAGGTTTAAAATTCACCTCGAGACTTTTTGAGGTTCCTTCCCCTCCCCAAATACCACCATTCATCCTGATTCCTTTGGTGATGTCTATGGGATCCCTGCCCTGAGTATAGTGTGGGCAAACCTTATTTTGGATGTTTTGGTGTGTGTCTTGATTTGCCTCATTTGAATTATTTCTATATGAGTTTCTATTATTATTTCTAAAGTTTATAGTTCTAAATACTTGATTCCACTTCCTACTATTCATCATTATTTGACCCCTTTTCCCAAAAAAGTAACACATTAGTGGTTGATTTGTGGATTCTTGCAAAGGGGCTATGGCCACTCCTTGATTTGCTTTTTCTTTTTCAAATTTTTCAGTTAAATTCTTCCTTCCTTAATGCAACCACTAAGTCACTATTATCTTCATCTTTTTTTCATGGCCAAAGACATAAACTGCTACTCTTCTTAATTCTTCAAGATCCATATTAGCCCATTTGGGGCAATTAGTCTTAAAATCGTCCTTAAGCACTTTACAACAGTTTTTCACAAACTGTCTTCTTATTTGTCTGACATACCTTTTTATGGTAAGATCCAGGTCTATATATTTACCTCCCAGCTCAATAAGCCTATCCATAAACTGGGAGGGGCTTTCATCATGTTTTTGCTTAATATTTTCAAATTTTATCCATGTACTAAGCCTATTAGAGCAAGCTCTCATTGCTTTTAGTAATGCCTCCCTAGCATGACATAATTGTAAGTAATTTCCTTCTACATTTGAATCCCATTTTGAGTCTTCCTATGGCCAATGAATTGCTCCCTTTCCCTGGGCCTCATCAATAAGAGAAACAATTTTATTTCTCTTTCTGAAAGAAAGGCTTGAAGCAAATTTTCCATGTCAATTCATATGTGATCATAAATATTTTCAAGTAAATATTTTCAAGCTTTTTTAAGACTACAATACAGTCATCTTCAAAGAAAGGAGTATTTGGCTTGAATCTCTTGATATCTTGTGGAGTAAAAGGTATATATTGTTTAATATTCACTGAATTCCCTTGCTTATTGTAAGTGGGTACTTCTCTTGGGGGAATAGGCCTTTAATTGGATTTCTTTTATTTTTGTTTGGGTTGCAATGGAGTAGGTGAAGGGAGGAGGAGGAGAAAGAGGGACAGTGGGGGAGATGGGTTGGGTAAAGGGAGAGGGAGTTTGGGTAGATTGAGAGGTGGTCCAAGCAGAACAAGAAATGGTTTGAGCAAGATGAGAGATGCATTTTTCAAGGTATTCTATCCAAGACTTGAGATCAATCAAGCTATCTTTCCATTGTTTTTTCTTGGGGAGGAATGGGTAAACTATTTGGTAAATTTTAAGGTTTCCTATCAGTACAGTTACACCCAGAAACAGTAATAAACAAAGACAATCTAAAATTCTGAGCTGTGCAAGCTCGTTAATGCTCCCCGGGAATGGGAGCTATTTGAGATAGGCAGGAAACTTCTCTTTCACAGTGTGAGCCATGATTTTCAGCACCATACTCAGTCACCTATTTAGGTAGGTTGGTAAAACCTTCAAAGTATAGCCCAAGTTTAGCTTTAGGTAAGAGGATCACAGGTTTTGGGTGTAGGTCACAGGCTGTGGGATGTTGGGATTTTGCCCTTATGGGCTCTGAAAGCTTCTTAGGGTTTAGGGAGCAGTTTTATTTATCTTTACTGCTACTCTCCCTAACTTCTCTCCCTAGTGTTTCACTTTCACACTTAAACCAATGCTGGAAGCATGTAGGGGAGGGGCTCAAGAAAAGCCTTAAAGAAAAAGTAGACTCCCCAGGAGCAGAGTTCTGGGCTGTGAGATAGTAGCTTGGAGCAGGGTCGCCTTCCCCAAGGCAGGGAGTCGGAGAAGTGAAACTGTGCCCCACCAGATGAAGCCCTGAGGGAGCTGATTATTGCTAAAAACAAAAACAAAAAACACTCTGCTTACCAGGCAGCTGTTCTTACTTAAGGGGAAAAGGCATTATCTCACCTATCTGTGCAGAACTATTAGGGAATCAGCAGTAATGGGGATGCAACAGCAGCGCAGCTTATCTGTAGAAGCACAAGAGGCTTCCAAACTGCTCCACAGCACTACACCAACAGTTGTACTTATGAGGCTAATCTGCCCCCCTGTCTATCCCAAACTGCTCTACCAACTTAAAGAGGAGTAAGAACTCCTAACTCTAGAATTTAGCTCCTTACAAGCCTACTGAAGAATAACTTAGGGAGAGAAAAAGTGCTGAAGAAAATGAGAGTACTCATTATCCCTTCATGGTTGCCAAAATTGTAATTAACTCTAAAGTCACAAGATTGTTAATAGCTGGATTTATTAGTAAGAAAAAGAAAATAAGAGAGAAATATAGAAAGGAGGTGAAGAATTTCCTAGCCTAATAATCCAGAGCTTAAAACACAGTGTCTGTCTCTGAATCTCAACCTCAGAAAACAACCCCCCAGCTTCCTGTTGGGTCTCATCTTATAAATCCTTACTACACCCACTAGCTCTCTTATATCACTCCCCAGGAACCAATCCCACTTCTGCAATTAGCCTGGCACCTCCCAGGGGGGCAGTGCCTGTGGGATCAATTTTGTGGTTGCTGATTGACCCAAATTCAAAACAAATGGAAAGGAAGTTCAACCCTCTGATCAAATCAACACACAAATTCCCTTCTCATATATGGTACTGAACAGGTAAATTAATTTAGGTAGGAGTGTCATTTTTGTGATATTGACTCACCTATCCATGAGTAATTAATATATTTCCAGTTGCTTAGTTCTGATTTTATTTGTGTAAAAGGCATTTTATAATTGTGTTCATATATTTGCTGAATTTGCTTTGATAAACATAGGTATTTTATATTGTCTGCAGTTATTTTAAATGGAATTTCCTTTTCTGTCTCTTGCTTATGAACTTTGTTTATGGCAAATAGAAATGCTGATGATTTATGTGGATTTATTTTGTATCCTTCACCTTTGCTTACATTGTTAATTGTTTCTATTAGGTTTTTGGTTGATTCTCTGGGGTTATATATATATATACACACACATTATCATACCACCTGTAAAATGTGATAATTTTGTTTCCTCATTGCTTATTTTAATTCCTACAATTACCTTTTCTGCTCTTATTGCTGTAGTTAGCATTTCTATTACAACATTAAATAGTAGTAGGAATAATAGGCATCTTTGTATCCCTCCTAATTGTATTGGGAAGGGTTGTAATTTGTCCCTATTACATATAATGCTTGCTGATAGTTTTAGATAGATGCCATCTATCATTCCCATCTACTTTTAACACACCAAATTTCTTTTCACCTTCCTACCCAGACATCTGAGTCCAAGGCAGCCTTTGTGCCAGTTTTAAATATCCCACATTCTGAGCTAGCCCTGAGGGGTGATAGTGTCTTTCTGCTTTCGGAACTTAATATCCCAGAATCCTCCTTGATTTTCCGGGATGAAATTGACCTTCAAGCTTTGCACCAGACTGGGCAACTTACCCTTACCCTTGTTGACCATCACATCCTCCCAAGGTAAGTATAACAATTATTTATTATCATTATTTATCAAGTGTCCTTCCCGTGAGTAGAGCACATAGCTAGTACTGGAAGACATAATTTTTCACAAGAGCTTCCCAATAATTTAATAGTTGAAGGTAGATGTGACACTCTATAATCACCAGAAAATAAAAAATAGTCTCAAAAATCCTGTCAAATCTAGAGAAAGAATATAAGAATAGAAATCCAGAAGAAAACATATGTTTTATCACTTGTTTATATAGGTATATGAGCTGGGGTTTGGGTTTTAGAAGATTACTCTTTTACAAAAATGAATAATATGGAAATAGGTTTTGAGTAATAATATATGTATAATCCAGTAGAATTGTTTGTCAACTCCAGGAGAAGGGAGGAAAGACAGGAAGGAGACAACATGAATCATGTAACCATGGAAAAAAAATTAATTAATTTTTTTAAAAATCCTGTCAAAATAAGTAGTGGCATGGATAATTTCAAATAGTTAATGATCCATAAATTTTTTGCTTAGTTTTGGTATATGTGCTTAATATTACTGTCATAGTAGCTAATGTCTAATGTCCTTGTAGTTTTGCTTTTGAAAAAAAATATCAAAAAATTCCTATGTAAAGGCATGTGACTTCTTGGCTAGCTTTGAGTAAAATGTTATGGTATAATCTATAAATATTTTGCTAATGTTTATTTTTACTTTGTATTAATATAATCATCTCATTCCTATTTTTCAACTGGAAATTTTGTCATGTTAATATAACTTCCTAATTATGTTTGACTCAGATCAATATTAAAACGAGTTTTGCATTTCCTGGGCCTACACTTTAACTGGTAACTAGACAATGGAGGGAGACATCCCAGGAAACATGCTGAGTGATAAGAGGAATGCAGTTTGGGAATAAATACTTGCCTCAGATAATATAAAAGATATTATCCCCTCATGAATAATTAAGAGGTAACTACAGTTACCAAAAGAATTACACAAATGAACTGAGAGATGATTATTGAATTGATGATTTGGAGAAGGGCTAAGGGTCCTTGAGGGCTAGCTTAAGAGTTCCCTAAAGACTTCTATAATGAATTTCATATGTGACCCACAGATTAGTGGAGAACAATTGTTATACCCCATATCCTCATCTTTCTCTCTTCCCCACCCCTCACAGCAGTGATAAAAGTCTAGAGAATGCTGTAACAGAGGTATTGGACCACCGGCCCCTGGAAAAACAATACCCCCATCCCTGTAGTGTAACAGCAGAGCTGGTGGGATCCTGTGCCACTTTAGTGACTGAGAGAATCCTTCAGGGGAAGCCAGAAATTTTGGACTGGCAAACTGCAGCACTTCTGCATGGTAAGGGTAGTTTGGGGAGTGTTGGGGAAGGAATAACAGCATCACTGGTCTTTGTCGGTCTTGCTTTGGGAAATCTCCTCTATCCTTGCCTGTGATAAAAGCTTTCCAAGCCTGGAATACCCTTGCTTCCCTTTATTTCTGCTTCCATGCCCAGGGTCCTTTTTCCCTTTAAAAATTTCTGGTATTTTTTTTTTAAACCCTTACCTTCTGGGTCACACAGCTGGGATGTGTCTGAGGCCAGATTTGAACATAGGACCTCCCATCTCTAGGCCTGGCTCTCAATCCACTGAGCTACCCAATTGCCCCCAAATTTCTGGTATTTTGATGAGTAGTCTTCATTCTCACTTTATGGGAAATAAGTCAACGCAACTTTTTTTTTTCCCTCTAATAAACTCAGTCCACCCTTTCCAGTGCTATATTTCAGTTAGTTTGAAGGAAGTGTTTGGGGTGCTGTGTGGGAGCAGAAGAATTTCAAGTATCATTATTTCCCTTTCCTACAGGGACTATAATCTTGGATTGTGTCAACATGGCCCCTGAAGCTGGCAAAGTAACTCCAAAGGATTCCAAGTATGTAGCACAGCTAGAAGCCCTCTTTCCAGACTTACCAAGTAGGAGCAGCATCTTTGAGTCCCTGCAGAAGGCCAAGTTTGATGTATCAGGTATGGAACTTTAAGATGACTTCCCTTCCTCTCACAGTAGGTGAATAGACCAGTGGGAAATTCTTGTCCTTCCTTCGTTCCTTTTTTTTTTTTTTTTTTTAATCCTTATCTTCCATCTTAGAAGGGCTAGCCAATGGGAGTTAAGTGACTTGCCCAAGGTCACACAGTTAGGAAGTATCTGAGGTCAGATTTGAACCCAGGACCTCCTGTCCCTGGGCCTGACTCAATCCACTGAGCCACCCAGCTGCCCCCTCCTTCCTTTGCTCTTGAGTACTGTGGTCATGGTTTGAGACAATTGGGAAGTATGAAAAATGGTTTAGGCTATAAATATAGGATAAACATAAGCCAGAATGAAACCAGGATTTGAAGTCTATGAAAAATATTTGTGCAGCAGTGAGGTGTCTTCTTGCTACAGCTTGTGTGGGATGGAAGAGTCTGTACTAAGAGATATGTTCTTTTCACTCAGGAACTCTTGATTATCTAATCAGAGAAACAGAACATACATTTTAAAGCAAGTAAATTATGCATTAATTGAGTTCATAAGTACTTAGATACAAAACCAAGTGATGAAGGGCCTGGAGTTAGTATGTAGGGAGGGAATAAAAGTGGATTTAGGTACCTGCCTCTAATCCAAGGGAAGAATGGGGTAAGTATTTTGGGACATGAAATTCTGTGATCCTAGCCATTTACTACCCCAATTCTTTGATCTTCTTATTAAATTCTTATTTTTTTAATCTTTGAGATCATTTGTTTAAATTTTTGCTCAAACTGCTGCACTTTGTATTTTTTTTTACAGTGTGTTAACATTAGGAGTACAAACAAAATTGTTTTATGTCATTTTTGGATGATTTTTTTCTTTTCCTTTAGATCTTTTATTTTACCCATTCACTGCCATTGTACAGTCCTTTTATACCATTATACCTAGTCTTTTGTCAGATTGAGGTTTCTTGGTCTCTGAGCCGTCTGATTTTCCTATAGCTCTTTAGTTCCATATCTTCACTCTTTGCCTATCCATTTTCCAGGGCTGACTACAGATCAGATGCTAAGAAAAGACTTGAAGACAATCTCTGGGGACAGTACCATGCTGGCCATTAGTGCAATATACATGGATTTGGAGGTAAAAGCCAGGTATAAGGGAATTTACTCAGAATAGGTATGGAAGAGACAAACTGATGCTTCATGCATCTTTCCCTTTAAACCTCAAATTTGATATATTTGATGATAGTGTTAGAGATTTATATATTAGAGCTAAAAGAGGTCTTTAAAATCATTTAGCCTAACCATCTCATTTTAAACATGACAAAAACTTAAATTTTTAATTAGTCTATAGTTCTAGGTCAGTCAGCAATCCTATTACTGGAAGACTGCTTATGCCATTTCATGCTCATAGGTCACCAGCAGAAATAATGTCACAAGTTATTTGTATTCACTATTATTCCTCCATTGCCCTTTGGATGATCTGAAATTTTGACTCTTCAGAGATTATGGTGTTCTAAGATTAGCAACTACACAATATCAGTGGAAGAAATTTTATTTAAAAAATGATGGGGTTTTGTGCCAAGGAACAGCTTGTGCCTATGGTGGTAAACCTATGGCACATGTGCAAAAAAGGGCACACAGAGCCCTTTCTGTGGGCACACCTGCTCTCTCCTGCCAGAGTTCCTTACTAGAAAGCCAGAGGAACTTGGGGCAGAGCTGTTCCTCTCCCCTTCTCTATGCACCTGAGGATATTCTTCACTTTACCTGCCCCTCTGCCCAGCAGCCCAATGGGAGCACTTCCTCCCTCCCCTGTGTGGGGTGAGGAGGAGGAAGGTGATAAGGGGGTGCAGCAGTTGGTCTGGGGGTGGGATGGGACCCAGAACTCTGTCTCTAAAAGGCTTGCCATCACTGGCTTAGGCTCCTAAGAAGGACTACAGTTTCTCTAGTGCAATCTGGCTGATTTAGAGGGTAGGCAAGAGAGAAGGTAAGAGGAGAGGCAGGGACCTTCTATCTTGTCTTTAGTGTTTCCTGGCTGATCTCTAGCCTCAGTGGGAATGGGAAGAGGAAAAGTCAGTGCCTTATCATCATACTCTTTGCATCTCCTTACTGGTTTCCAGCCTGTTTTGGGGAAAGTAGAAGTTCCATTCCATCATGCCTGTCTCCTGCTGCTGAGGTGTGAGGAGAAAGTACCATTCCATCAAGTTTTCAACCTGGTCTCCTGCCTTAGGAAAGTAGATTATAAAGATCTCTTCTCCTACTTGCTCCTTCACCTAAACTGTCCAAGGCTCTAAAAGGAAAGAGAAAGGCCATGTAGCTAATAAGTGTCTGAGACATAATTGAACTTGGATCTTCCTTACCCCAGGCCCAGCACTCTCCACTGGGGCACCTAGCTGACTTAGCCTTAGGTTATAATATTATTGACTTTAAAATTCTTTCTGAGATTAACAAACTTCTTATCTGATCATATCTTCCACATCCCAGTGATTCTGAACTCTAACAGATTATTTTCAAACCCCATTCCCTATTCCCCACTACTTGATTCCCATTCCCTTCAACCCACCCCCACTATGTCTCACTGTAATGCTATCCACCCTTTTTATTGTGCCCTCTGAGATGTCATTTCCATAGGCAATAAATTTGTGTTCCCACTTCTTCCATCTTCTGGCTGTCATTGAGACCTGACTCCCTTCTCAGGAGACAGCCTCTATGGGCACCCTTTTGGCACTGACTGCAGTTTTACTCATTCTGCCCCAACTCATTAGTCAAGGTGAGGAAATTGGAATATTCCTTCTTCCCCATTGCTGCTATCAGGTTCCTCCCTACCACCATCACTCAGTAATTTCTCCTTCTTTTGAAGTTCACTTATTGCATATCCATCAGCCAATCAGAATCTTAATCATTGTTGTCTGCCTATCTCCAAGTCACTCCCCTTCCTTCTCTTATACTAGGGAACTTCAACATATTATCAATCAAGTCTAAAACCTGTCCCCTCAGCTTCTTAACCTACTGATTTTCCATGACTTGCTTCTCCATTCACCCCAGCCATACAGAACGATGGGCATTACCCACAAATGCTCCCATTCCATGTTCCTGTACTCTGAAATTCCCTTATCTGGTTACAATCCATTGAGTTTCCATTGCCTCCTCTGTTTTTATTACCAAGGTCTTTTTTTATTAAATTAATTTTTAAAATTTTTCCCATGGTTACATGATTCTTGTTGTCTCTCTCCCCTCCCAGAGTTGGCAAGCAATTCTACTGGGTTATACATACATTATCACTCAAAACCTAGTTCCATATTATTGATTTTTAATTACCAAGTTCTTTTTGATAAATTTGTTATGTAGTCCCAAACCCTACCCTTACTACTGTTCTGAAATCCTGCCACCTCTCCCACTTTCCACAGTGGCTTTTCCATCCATAACTTTTCATTCCTCTTCAAATCTCCCATGGTTCCTCCTCCCTACCTTCTCAGCTGAAATCCTTTCCTCATATTTTGCTGAAAAAATTGAAGCCATTCACCACCTAGGAGTTGTCCCGGACTCCTCACTATCTCTCACCTGGCACATCTAGGTTATTGGTCCAAGGCCTGTCCATTTCACCTCTGCCACATTTCTCTAATACCTTCCCCAACACCAGATTCCTGGACTATTACAAAAGCCTATTGGTGAGTCTGCCTTCCCACTTCTTCCCACTCCATTCTACCCTCCATTTAGTCCCTAAAGTGATTTTCCTAAAACACAGGTCTAACCACATTAAATATTGCCATCCCCTCCTCAGTAAACTCCAATGACTCCCTATGGAAGTGATGGCAAATCTTTTAGAGACAGAGTGCTGGGCTCTGCCCACCCCCCAGACTAAGTCCCACACCACCCTTACTCCGTGGTTCCCCACTTACCCCAGACAGGGGAGGGAAGAAGCACTCCCATTGGGCTGCTGGGCAGCAAGCGGGTGATGAGAAGCTCAGGTGGAGAGGGGAGGAGAGTGGCCCGAGCACTCCGTTCCCCTCCAGCTACATACCATCCTGTGAGCTCTTCTCCCCTCAAACCTACCTTCTCTTCAACCCCACCACAGGAATCGCCTTCACCATAGACTCATCAGGCATAGCTTCCTCCTTCCACCCCCCAATGCCTTACCCCAGACAGGGGACGGAGGAAGTGCTCCCATTGGGCTGCTGGGCATAGGGGTGGGTAAAGTGAGGAATGTCCTCGGATGCATGGAGAGGTGGAGGGGAACAACTTCACCTTGAGTCCCTTTGGCTTCTAATAATGAACTCTGGCAGAAGATGGCAGACATGCCCACAGAGAGGTCTCTGTGTGTCCTTTTTGGCACACATGCCATAGGTTTGCCATCATTGTTTTATGGCCTTCAGGCACAAAAGCAACATGTTCAGTTTCACATTTAAAGCTCTTCTCCCTTTCCAGTCTTTTTACACATTATTCCCTGTCACATACTCTTCAGTCCAGGGACACTGGTAACTGACTGTTTCAGGAATGAGACATTCCATCTCTCAGCTCTGGGCCTTTTCCCTGACTGTCTCCTCTGCCTAAAATACTCTCCCTCTACAGTGTCCCCTTCTGACTTAAGTCTCATCTGAACTCTTATCTCCTATAGGAAGCCTTTCCCAACTTCCTTGATTTTAATGTCTTTTTTTCATTATTTCCAGTTTATCCTATATGGCTTATCTGTATACATTTGTTTGTTGTCTCTCTCAATAGATTTGGGTGCTCCTTGAGAGCAGGAACTGTATTTTGCCTCTTTGTATCCCTCCCGCTTAGCACAGTGCCTGGCACACAGTAGGCAACTTAATAAATGCTTATTGATTGCTTGATTGCCTACACTGTGAGGGTGTGGAAGATCTCATGGACTAAAATTCTGCAGAGAAATCAACCCCAAAGAAATGGGAAACTTAAGAATTAAATTCTGAGGACATAAAGGGAAATGATTCCAATAAACAGGAAAAATAGAAATTCCAACTTAGATTTTAAAAATATGTATAGGAAAGGGCAGGAAGGGGAAATAATAGAATGAATATAAAAGTGTGGACTCTGCTGGAGAAAACTGTCAAAAGCAAAAAAATGAGAATGAACTAAGGCTGGTGAGAAAAGCTAAGAATAACAAGAGGTAAGGAAATTTGTTATTTGGGGGGGGGGGTTGATTCTGCTATATTAAAGGGATCCAGTATTTAAAAAGGAGTAGAGGATTGAGAATCAGGCCTGGAGACGGGAGGTCCTAGGTTCAAATCTGGCCTCAGACACTTCCCAGCTGTATGATCCTAGGCAAGTCACTTAACACCCATTGCCTAGCCCTTTCCACTCTTCTTCCTTGGAGCCAATGCACAGTATTGACTCCAAGACAGAAGGTAAGGGTTTAAAAAAAAAAAAAAGGAGTAGGACTGTTGTGGGAGAAACACCCAAGTTTGTAGCAGGGTCTTGTCCCAAGAATGAGAGACTCAAACCTGTTCAGTCCAGAAGTAAGAAAATAATTTTATTTGAAGAATAAGAGGTTTAAGGTGATATAATAGCCTAATAGTTGTGTGGAATATTCTGGGGGCCAATCAGGTACCTCTGGGGCTTATGGGTAAGCCCAGGGACTAGTAGAGTAGCCTCTCTGGAGCTGATAGGATTGCAGCTCTCTAGGTGGGGAATAGCAGCTCCAAGAGTGGAATGGCAGCTCTATAGCCCTGGGCTGATGAAGTAGCCCAGCAGGTAAATGGAGTAGCAGCTCTAGTTGAAGAGTAGTAGCTTCATATGTGAAGTAGCAGCATCCTACTGTAGAGTAGCAGCTTCCACTCTCTGTGGATCAGGGTTGGCATAGTCTGGGGGCCAGTCACCTCTCCTGAAAACCCTGGAAAATAGACATGGCCAAATTCAGGTGAAGGTGTGTATTGGGGTTTGACATGTACATCATAGGGAATAAGGAGCATGCATAGGTTTGGGGGATTCTTCTGGAATGCCAGAGCCCCAGCATGCAGGTTTCCTGATCCCCCATTCTCTACCTTGTGTGAGAATTATAATTATTCAAATACTCCAACTATTACATTTAATAAGATTTATTACTAATAACTCGAAGTAAAATAAAAAGCCTGAGTAAAACCAGCCTCCCCAGCCATGCACACAGGAAAAAAAAAGAGAGAAAGAGGCCAAGTTACACACAACTATATACAAAATGTGACCACACAATGTGGAGGAGAGATTAAAAGGAATTCTGGGAAATACTAAAGGAATTCTGGGGAACATAGTTCAAAGATACAAAATTTCCACTTATACACTTGTCATCATTTGTCAATGTGGAAGATATCTTGCTGCCCTTCTGGAATAAGAATATGGGGGGAAAGGATGCATTACATTGAAGGGCCACCATAGATAGTTTTATCTTACAGTTCCAAACTAAAGTAAATATAGAATTTGTGAGTGATTAATAAAACAAATTAGGCATAAAGCTGATGCCCAGTTTAGAATATTACAGATCCAGTACACAGAATGGGTAACCGAGCCATCTGCAATTCATGCTTGACTAATGCTGAAACTGCAGATTTTGCATTTGATATTTAGCTAGTGCTAACTGGTGAGAAATGCAAGATTTCAGAGTATAAGGGTCCTTGTTCCTCTTATAAGCAATTAGGTAGTAAAAGATCACTTAGCTGCTCTAGATGAAGTCAAGACAACTGGCTCAGGTAAACTACATTATTGGGTACTAAAAGAAATAGCAAGTATAATTACCAGTCCACTGTCAAAGATAATTAAAAGATCATGAAGACTAGGTAAAGTGTCATAGGAGTGGAGAAGGGAGAGTGTCCTAATTTTCAAAAAAGAGAAATGAATAAAGTCTGCAAACTATGGATAGGTAATTTATTCCTAGGAAAATGTTAGAATATATTAGGAAAAGTAATGATTAGTGAATAATCTCAAAGAGGAAATCTTCATCAAGAGCAGGTGGCTCAGTGGATAGAGAGCCAATCCTTGAAATAGGAGGGTCTGGGTTCAAATCTGGTCTCAGAGACTTCCTAGCTCTGTGATCTTGGGCAAGTTACTTAGCCCCAATTGCCTACCCCTTACCATTTTTGTGCCTTGGAATCAATACTTAGTATTGATTCTAAGGCAGAAGGTAAGAGTTAAAAAAAAAAGTGTGGGGGGGGGCACCAAATGTAAAAGTCTTATATTGGGGATAAAAAATTGACATTAATATAAGATGGAAGGGTAGGGTTAGACAACATTTGGAAAAAAAAGATCTCAAGGTTTCATTATGCTATTAGCCAACAGTGTGATATAGCAGCCAAAAAAAGCTAAAATGTGGCCTTAGGTTATATTAAAGAGAAATGTAGCTCTAAGCTTTTTGGGAAGAGATTATTTTCATAGTTGACAATGACATCTTGATAGATGGGAAAGAAATAGGGTCTCAACTTCATTGTAGCATTGTTGACAGTATAGATGGGGCTCACTGGTGGAGAAAATTGCTTCAGGACTAGCTAGCTAGATCCCTAGGGAAGGTGTAGTCTAGTAGAGAGGAAAGGAAAGTAGGCTTTTTTTATGTTCGTTGGATTAAATAAAACTGGACCTATATTTAATATTTGTTATCCTAAGTAATCATGTGAGACCTCAGGAAAGATTCAAAAAAATCACTTAAAGGGTATGAATGTGGAAGCCTAAGTGAATTGTAATGGCAATTACATAACAAATTATTATATTGTAAAAGAAACTAGTGGAGGGGAAAATATAGAACTTGGTCTGGACATATTAAATTGGAAGTATGAGTGGACCTCTAGTGGAGGTATTTCAGTGGCAGTTGGAGTGCAGAAGACAAGTCAGGAAAGTGTTTTGGGCATCATCTGCATAATAGTAGTACTTGAAGCTGTAGAAGTTACTTAAATTACAAGATGAGGTACAAGGAAAGAGAAGGGTCAGACCCTTAAGAACACCCACATTTTAAGGGATTTATTCATTAGTGAAGAGAAGGAGGAAAACAAGAGAGGAGTTAAGAGATTTAGATGATCAAAGAAATGTGGATTTTTTAAATTGGGGAAACCTAAGAGTACTTGTAGGTAGATGGGAAGGTACCAGATGTGAGAAGGAAGTTGAAAAGTCTTGAGAAAGTTAGAAGAAAAAGACTGCCAGAGCCAAGTCTCAGAGAAAACAGTTAGGAATAATAGAATCAAGATGGAATTCCCTGCTTCCAGTTAATTCACCATAGGTCTGACCTTGTCATTATGCCCTACTCAAAAATCTTTAGTGACTCACTCTGGCTCATGGGAGAGAATGTAAATTCCTTAACCCAGTTGCTAAGCCTTCTCAATCTGGGCTCCTGCCCACCTTTCCATACTTATTTTATGTTACTCTTCTTCACTCAAGTCCCTACTACATGCCAGGCACTGTGCTAACTATTGGGAATAGAAAGGAAAAAAAATGAAATCATCCTGACCTTTAAGAAGCTGATTATTTTCTGAGCTCTATAACTTACACATAAATACGTTTAGCAGAAGAAAAATTGAGGAGACAGTACTAACAACTGAAATTTTGTTTGGAGGGTGAATTTCAAGATTGTGATATATTTCTGAAAGATGGCAAATTCTAAACATTTTTGTGGATGCAGCTCAGGTAGCATAGAGTAATTGTATTATCAGCTATTAGAGGAGTTCTCATTATAAATATTGGATGATAGTAAGAGAAAGACCAATAAAATATTAACTGGAAAGATTGAAAGAATGACCTGGAGGTCCTAAATGATGAATGGAGGGAGGGAGGGAGAGAAAGAGAGGTGGATAAATAGCTAGACAGACCCACAGAGGTACAGAAGAGACAGACCATCTATTAAATGCTTACTATATGTTTGGCACTGTGCTAAGCTCTAGAGTTATAAAAAAAAAAAAAAAAACAAGCAAATATGACAGTCCCTACCCTGAAGGATCTTACATTCTATCAGGGGAAGACAACACGTGAAGAGGACCTAAATAGTAGTACTCATTCCTGGGAGTAAGGTGGCAAGTGAGGAGAAGACAAGGTCTAGAGAGTGAGTTCAGGTAGGACTATCTGGGGTCCTTCCTAATATAGGAGGAAGAAGTCATCTACCAGGTGTGCAGAGCCTCAGGGTGGAAGTGTTTCCATGATGGCAGGGCAGCAAGTGAAGAGAAGTGAGTCCAGGCTTCAGTGGTAGTAGCTGCTTTCACAGACCTCCAAAGAAAAAAGACCATTGAGAGATGGTGATAGGATAGTAATATAGAAGTGGTCATGAGGGACACAAAGTTTCTTCCTAGCCTTGTGGTTTGGATGAGTAGGAGAAGGAATAACCACTAGGAGAAAGAATAGTAATACTAATAGTGTCTTTAGGAGAAACCCAGATTTCCATTCAAGTGAAGAGGTAGGCTATTATTTTTTTTTAAGTTTAAGCTTATAGAAGAGTTTATTAATAATGGAACAGGGGTTCCAAAAGATCCACAGTGGTTCATAGATGAACCAGGTTCAAGGGGACTGTGGAAGAAGGTTAGTGATTAGAATATGGATTAAAGTTTGGGAGAAGGTAGTTACAGGCATACAATTTGTTCCAAGGCTTTATGACCAGGATTGGAGAGGTAGTAGAAGAGGGTATTAGATTGATATGGCATGTGCCTTTCTTTGGCAGAACCTGACCATTTAGAGAATTTACACTTAACCAGGCCCAGAGTTTGATATTTTATATGACTACATTATATTTCCCTTCCATGTAGTCCTGAGTTCATAGAACCAGTTCCTGGTGTTGGATGTTAAGACTTGAGTTTTAATTTTTAAAACTTTTTGAATGTTAATGAAGAGCATGAATTGGCAGAGGACAAATGGAAAATTTTTTTCTCTTATCTATGTCTGTCCTTCACTTTGTGTGCATGGTTATTTCTCTACTTGTATATAATAAAGACCTAGAAGATGAGCAACTGTGGCTAAGATTTTAAAAGCTTCTTGCAGACAGAAATTCTTTTATTTCTTTTGTGTCCTCAATTACACCTCATATGACGTTATATGTATAGTAAGACACAGTGGGCCTTCAATAAGTACTTGTGCACAGTAAGTAATTTCCTTTGCACATTAGTGTATGATTTGAAAACAAGCCCTTAGTAAAAGCTTTTTATTAATAAGTGCCTTTGTGTAGCTCTTATAACTCCTTCCCCTTTTTTTTTCTTTTCCAGGTTTTCCTTCAGAGATCCAACCTCACAGCAGAGTTGGACTCCTTCTGTCAAGCTCATGGCTATGATGCCCTTGTTGCTATGACTATCACTTTCAACCCTCATAATGAGCCAGTTCGGCATCTGGTGGTTTTCTGTCCTAGTGTGGACCTCCAGAGTACGGTGAGTCTGTAGTCCTTCCCCCATATGTCTATCAAACCATAGGATTAAGAACTCTTTTTGCAGCCCTTTACCACTCTCTCAATGTAGAGCCTGATTTTTTTGTTTAGAATGTTGTGGAGTTTATAAGCTTGTCCTAGCTGTTGATGGCAGGAGAGGATACAATTGTGAGAATTAAAAAACAGTTTGTTCCCCTTTTTCTTGGTACCCTAAGATCAGTCTTGTGGGGGTTTCTCTAGTTAATTGGGTTTCCATTCAGCCCCCACCCTTTGATTGGGTTAAGAACAAGGCCTGAGGGGTTCCGGGTTAAGATGGCGGCAGAGTAAGAAGCAGCTCTTAACCTCTCCTGACCGAAACACACAAAACTCCTCAAGGGGACATAAAAACAAGTCCAGACGAACGGAGGAACCCCACAACAGGGCACAGCGTGGAAGGTACGTGGAATCGAGACATTTCCAGGCTAAAAAGGGCTCTCACTCACTCAATCGCAGGCTGAGCAACCGCCCCACCCCCACCCCCTCCACACTCACCTATAGCTCCGAACCCAGCTAAAAAGAAATAGAGCAAGTTTGGGGCACCCATCGAGTCATCGGCAGCTCCGGGACCTGTTCCTGAGAGCAGCAAGACTTAGGACCCCATTAAGTCAAGAACACACGCGAAATCTGAGCGCACGGGAGCAGGACGCTGGGCGCGCGCCCGCTAAACAGAGGCGTGGGTGCTGGCTGAGCAGAGGCGTGGGCGTGGGTGGAGGCGGACACAGCCAGGAACTAAAGCCTAAGTGGGGAACCAGTGCAGACGGGTATACGACTGTGGAAGCAGCGCCCTGAGACTTGTAAAGAAACCTCCAGCAGAGGATCAAGCAAGGGAATCCACCAGGGGGCTTGACCTTGGAAAAAACTAGAACTCAGACCTCAGGACTGAGCGCGAGGATAAACCTGAGAAGCTGCTGGGCTAATGATGGCTAATCAGTTACAGGAAATTCAGAAGAGAAAGAATAATAACAAAAAAAAGAAGTCTCTAACACTCGACAGCTTTTACACAGAGAAAATCCAGACAATTGAGCAAACAGAGGAGGAGAACAAACAACCATCCAGACCCTCCCCAAATAAGGAAAACTCCTCACAAGCTATGGAAGAGTTCAAATCTGAGATTTTGAGGAAAATGGAAGAGATCTGGCAAGAAAACAACAGCTTAAAAGGTAGAATCTTGCAACTGGAAAGCGAGGCTCAGAAACCAAATGAACTGATAAGTAAATTGAACACAAGAAATGACCAGATTGAAAAGGAATACCAGAAGATTATGGCCGAAAACAAGAAGATTATGGCCGAAAACCAAAAGATTATGGCCGCTTACCAGAAGATTATGGCCGAAAACCAAAACATTATAGCCGAAAATCAATCCCTAAAGGCTAGAATTGAGCATGTAGAAACTAATGATCTCTCAAGACAACAAGAACAAATAAAACAAAGCCAAAAGACTGAAAAAATAGAAGGAAACATGAAATATCTCAATGAGAGAGTGACAGACCAAGAAAACCGGTCTAGAAGAGACAATTTGAGAATAATTGGTCTTCCAGAAAAATCAGAAATTAATAAAAACCTGGACTCTATACTAACAGAAATAATTCAGCAAAATTGCCCTGAAGTCCTACAACAAGAGGGCAATATAGACATTGAAAGAATTCATAGAACACCTGCGGCATTCGATCAAGAAAGGAAAACACCAAGAAATATCATTGCAAAATTCAAGAGTTTCCAAGCAAAAGAACAAGGCCTGAGGCTTAACTGTATAATGAGGATGCCTCATTGAACCACCTAAGATTGATTTCAGGTCAACCCCATAACCTTTATGACTTTCTCATAAGATATTAGTAAAAGCATTACATAACTTTGCCATAGTTAAATCATAGGTTTAAAACCTATATGTCTTATATGCCTTATCCTATACAACTAGGCTTCAAAGATGCCACATCCTCTAATTTAGAAGAACTCATATTTTCATGACCACACATTAATGATTGTGTTCCTAATTAGGTCCTTAGTGTTATATATTATTGTTCTTATAGTTAAAACAAAACTCACTCATACTAGCACAATGGATGCTCAAGAAGTAGAAACAAGGGGGCAGCTGGGTAGCTCAGTGGATTGAGAGCCAGGTATAGAGACAGGAGGTCCTAGGTTCAAATCCGACCTCAGACACTTCCCAGCTGTGTGACCCTGGGCAAGTCACTTGACCCCCATTGCCTACCCTTACCACTCTTCTGCCTTGGAGCCAGTACACAGTATTGACTCCAAGACGGAAGGTGAGGGTTAGAAAAAAAAAAAGAAGTAGAAACAATCTGAACCATCTTGCCAGTCATCATCCTCATCTTTTTAATCTTTTTTTTTTTAAAACCCTTGTACTTCGGTGTATTGTCTCATAGGTGGAAGATTGGTAAGGGTGGGCAATGGGGGTCAAGTGACTTGCCCAGGGTCACACAGCTGGGAAGTGGCTGAGGCCGGGTTTGAACCTAGGACCTCCATCATCCTCATCTTAATTGCTCTACCATTGATATGAATCCTTTATATAATGGATGAAATTTATTTAAAATTATTTTTTATTTTTAAATATTTTTCCATGTTTACATGATTCATTTTCTTTCTTGCTCCTCTTCCCTCCCCCCTCCCTGAAATTTATAATTCATATTTAACAGTCAAAGCCATAGTCCACCAATCATGTCAAATTATGAATACACCAACTATGAAGACCTCACATTTGATTCATACATAATTCCCACTCAAGACCTTAACCCAGGCCAACTTTGACTTCTAGAAGTAGATACTGAGTAGTTCTACCAATAGAACTCCCAATCCATATGATCATCTCATCAGAAGATGTCCTACATGCACGGGCATTTCCTTCATTAAGCTTAAAAGCAATAGAAGTTCCTGACCAACTAACCAAATCACTCTGACACATTAACTCGACCAGATGTTTTATGGACAATGCTCAGAAATCTGTGGATCTAACCACAGCTTCATACCTATCATACTAGAAATAACTATACTAAAATACTTCAAAAAATAATCTTCCATAATGTAGTCATTTTTGAGTAAACTAAAATAATACTTTAAAGTATAAATGAGAAATTATATCTTCTCAAAAACAATATGCCATGGGGACAGCTGGGTAGCTCAGTGGATTGAGAGCCAGGCCTAGAGACGGGAGATCCTAGGTAAAAATCTGGCCTCAGACACTTCCTAGATGTGTGACCCTGGGCAAGTCACTTGACCCACATTTGCCTACCCTTACCACCCTTCCACCTAGGAGCCAATACACAGTATTGACTCCAAGACAGAAGGTAAGGGCTTAAAAAAAAAAAAAAAAAACCCAATATGCCACAATTAGATACTTTCACATGATCAATCCTTAACCATTGTATTAATAATTATCTCCCTATTCTGCACTTAGCAGCTTAAAATAAATGAACCAAAACATAATGTCAGTTGTTCTTGGACAGAACAAACAAAAGCCCTAAAAATAACACTACCTTGAGAAAAAAAATGAATGAAAATGTATTTGCCCCATTCATCACACCTTCAATTTTAGGTATTACAACCCTACCTATCATCATTTTATTCCCATGTCTCATCCTAACATCCCCTAAATAATGATCACCAAATCACATTCAAATTCTACAAATCTGGCTAATCTGCTTAATTACCAAACAAATTATGACAATACAAACAAGCAAGGTTGAACTTGAGCTCTAATACTAATATCTCTAGTTCTCTTCATCACCTTTACTAACCTCCTAGGCCTCCTCCTGTACTCCTTCACGCCAACTACACAATTGTCCAAAACATTGGAATAATTATCCCACTATGAGCAGGATTCCAAAATAAACCAAAAATATCTTTAGCACACTTTCTACCTCAAGGCACTCCCACCCCTCTAATCCCAATACTTATTATCAACAATTAGCCTATTTTTCCAACCTTTGGCATTAGACTTACAGCCAATATTACCACAGGACACCGATTTACTTATTCATCTAATTGGCTCAGCAACTCTAGCTCTCTCTTCAATCAGCATAACCTGACTCAACCTTTGCATTCACTATCCTATTCCTCCTGACAGTTCTTGAACTAGCGATAGCCATAATTCAAGCTTGTGTTGTCACACTACTAGTAAGCCTCTACCTACACCACTTAATGACCCACCAAAACCATGACCACCAACAGGAGACTTTCAGCACTACTTCTAACCTCAGGCCTTATTACAGGATTCCTCACCTCTCCTGACTATTGAATTCATCTCTATACTCCTGACAATGTACTAGTGACGACAAGGCATTGGACAAGAAGGAACATTCCAAGGACATCACACACCCATAGACCAAAAAAGCCTACAATCGGGAATAATCCTGTTTATTCTGTCAAAAGTGTTCTTCTTCATCAGCTTCTTCTGAGCATTTTATCACTTTAGCCTAGCACTCACGCCTGAATTAGGAGGCTGCTGACCAACAAGAATTCACACACTCAACACCCTAGAAGTCCCCCTATTAAATCCTTCTCACCTCAGGAATCTCTATCACATGAACCCATCACAGCCTCATAGAAGAAAACTGAAAACAAATCATTCTGGCACTTACCAGTGCCATCCTACTAGGCTTTATTTCGCCAGGGTACAAGGGGGCAGCTGGGTAGCTCAGTGGATTGAGAGTCAGGCCTAGAGATGGGAGGTCCTAGGTTCAAATCCAGCCTCAGATACTTCCCAGCTGTGTGACCCTGTGTGTAAAGAATTAGACAAGTCACTTGACCCCCATTGCCCACCCTTACCACTCTTCCACCAAGGAGCCAATACACAGAAGTTAAGGGTTAAAAACAACCAGTGTACAAGCTACAGAATATTACAAAGCCTCATTCACCATCTCAGATGGCATTATTGGCTCAACCTTCTTCATAGCCACAGGCTTCCACGGCCTACACATAATCATTAGCTCAACATTCTTAATAGTATGTCTACTACATGGATTCTACTTCCTCTTCATTTCAATCCACCACTTTGTATAACTATTCCTATACGTCTCTATCTACTGATGAGGTTCTTATTTTTATTAGTTAGTACTGATCACCAATATTAAGTTTGGGGTAAAACCAGAGAAAAATAATTAACCTAATTATCACATTATCACCTTGTCATCCTGGAAGACATTTGCCTCTTTGTCTCACATGACTCCTGGCATCCAGAAGACGCCTCTGACCCAAACTAAGGTCAAGTTTGTCCAACCAAGAAGACTCAGAAAAAGTGGCATCACCAGGGGTATAAGTTTAGGGATTGAGGAAGCATCGTGCTCTCTGTTTCCTGGAGAGGCAGCAAGTGCCCTTTCCTAGGAAGCATCAGGAGTGAACAGGGACTTGCAGTGAGCAATATGAGCTCCGGTTAGCTTCATAGCCGGCCATGTGATTCTGTGCCTTTTCTCTCTCCAACTCTCTTTCATTATTTAGCAAATAATTATAAATTAATATACAGTCTCCAGAGAATTTTTATCTTAACACAATAGAAACAAGAATCATAGTCTCTACCTTTAAGGAACTTTAAATCTATTTGAATGGAGCTATTCAAAATTAATAATCAGGTTATGTTCTCTTTATTTAACTACTCATCTTTTATCTATATGCCCCAAAATATCTTGTCTGTTCCTTTCTATACCTAATTCTATGCAATTCCCTATAAAATTCAGGTGATTCACCATGAAATAATTAATTGAGTTATGAATTATTAGGTGATATTCTTATAGAAAGGATTGTGAGAGGATGGATTTGGCCCCTTTCCCAATCTTGTTAACCATCTGGCCCCACCTCCCCTTTTCACAGCTTTTGATGGTTACTAATTAACTCAGGGGAAAATTTAAAGCTAGACAGAAGGGAAAGGGATTCTTAGGGTCATGTAAGATGTTAAGAACTGATCCAATTATAACCAGACACTTTTGTTCATTTAAATAAGTTGTGTCCCTCCTTTCCTCCTCTTTTCTCTACACCAGGGGTCAGCAACCTTTTTGGCCATGAGAGCCATAAATGCCACATTTTTTAAAATGTAATTTCATGAGAGCCGTACAGTGCTCACAGTGTGCCCTCCTGTAACAGTGCCTGAAAAAAAAATGGACTTTATGGCCCCTGATACGTTACCCCTGCTCTACACTATCTGCAGCTGCCCCAGGCTGGACAGTTTCATTCAGTCTTAGAAGGCAGAGGAACATTTTAGGGAAAACAGAAAACATTCTTCATTCTCTTTACTATTATTGAGTCCAAGACCCTTCTGTACCCCTTTTGAAATTGTGTTAAATTATGTAACATCTAAATTTCCTCTCTTGGGAGGCTGGTTTCCATTCTTCTCAATCTGTTCTATCATTTCCTACTTTGCATTTGATTGGTCATTCCAACTCTACTATGTTTTCTCCTTATCCTCCAGGTAAGTGCTTCTGTCTCCACAGCTCAGGGACAGAGGTAAAATCTCAAGCATGAAATTACCATCTTTGTCTGTAGGATGAGGCTATTTTAGGTGTCAACTTCTTTTACCTTCATTTTTATCTCTTCTTCTTCCCTAGATCTGTGAAGCCTTGGAATATTCGCACTGTCCACCTCTGAACCTGACTCCAGCTCCAACCCCTCACCCCAACCTCAAGGCCTATCTTCAAGGAAACACTCTTGCTTCCAGGAAGAAAGTTCTCCCTATCCTCAGAGATGCCCTATGGGGGAATCCTGGTGCCATGAGGACACCTTCAGGAAAGCCTGGGTCAGAAGACTGCTCCCAAGAACAAGTGGATGATGAACTGGACAAAACCATTAATCCTCTGATTCCTGAAATGAGTCGAGATGAGGAAGAACCTGTGCTGCCCCCTACACCCATGAACAGCTTAGTAGATGAGTGCCCTCTGGATCGGGGACTGCCTAAACTCTCAGCTGAGGCTATTTTTGAAAAATGTAGCCAGATCACAATAGCACGTTCCTCTACCAGTCCTCCCCAAAAGAAGAAGTGACTTACGGGGTGAGAAAGAGGGAATTTTCAGAACACAGTAGGAGATGGTGCCCAACCTAGCTTGAATGCATGATTTGGAATGTTTAGGGAATTTTCATAATTCTCTTCATTGCTCCAGGACCCAGGTACACTATTCACATAGATGTGGAAGGAGATAGAAGTGAAAGGAGATATGAAGGCTGTAGGGATGGTTTTCTACCTTTCCCGCCAATCAGCCAATTTTCTTAATTCTGGAAATCTGCACTGACCTCACTCTTAAAACACAGGGGTTTAGCATCTTACACACGTGGTCCCCTGAATAGATGTTAATGGAGAAGGCAAATAGTATCAGGGAAACTCTAGCAACACTCTCAGCCCTTATCTCAGCAAAGACTAGGTACCTCCCATGAAACTGAGGGACAAATCCATTTGTTCAGCAAGCTGAATTTGACTGCATATTCAATGCTGGATAGAGATGAGTTTGGAAACTCACCCAGTTTTCAGCCTGTTTATGATAATTAGGATGTGATTTTTTTCTGCCACTATTGAGGTATTAATTCAAAGTTAAATGTCCATACATCTGGTTCCAAAAATTCGTTTTGGACTCTTTCTAACATTGCAAAGGATCATGCTGGAGGCCACTTTTCTGAGCAGGTCACCAGGCTTTGGGGTTCTTCTAGTCCCCTGGGGTTCTTAAACATGAATGACTGATCACATCTTTGAGAGTTTGAGAGCTAATAGTAAATCGTTGTCACTCTTGGAAAGGCACTTTTCTCTCAAAACAGTCAAATTGTAGTGGTCTGTTCTCTCTTTTTCTCTCTGTTTCTCTGTCTCTCTCTGCATTTGTTTCTGTGTCTCTGGTTTCTCTCTTCTACCATCAGTTTCTTTTCTGTTTCTTTCCTCTTTGCCAGTATTACCTCTTAATGTTCATTTAGGAGGACTATTGGTTGTGGAAAGAATTAGACTAAAAGTCAGGAGACTCGATTTCTTTTGACTTTGGATTTTTATTGATGCCTTTTGTATTTCCATTGGAATTTGTATTTACATTTCTGAATATATCCCACCTCAGTCTTCTATCTGGTGACAAAGATTTAAAAAGAGAAAGAAAACCTAGTCTTAACTGTGTGACTGTGGGTGTCAGTCAACCTTATTGGGCTTCTATTTCCTCCTATATAAAATTAATCTTCACTGAATGGTCCCTAAGGTTTCTTCCAACTGCAAGCCTTTCATTTGCCTATCCCTCTATTTTTCTTCTTTCTCCATCAATTTTCCCTCAAAGATGTGAGGTGGGAATATTTTTCCCACTCCCCAACTTCTTGGCCCAGCAAGGTCCTTTGTCTCGGAATTGGTGTGTGTGTGTGTGTGTGTGTGTGTGTGTGTGTGTGTGTGTGTGTGTGTGTGTGTGTGTGTGTGTGTGTGAGAGAGAGAGAGAGAGAGAGAGAGAGAGTGTGAGAGAGAGAGTGAGAGTGAGAGAGAGTATGCGAGTGTGAGATTTGGCCAAAGGACTTAGCCTCATGTAGCATATACAAGTACATGAATCATACCATACCTTAGTGGTTTAAACCAGGAGCAGCCTTCCACTTACTCGCATGTGTTTGATTCAGCCTTCTGTCCTCCCCCTTTAGAGGTGTCCTATACCTCTCAAATAGGCCTGCTTCCCCCTTCCACTTCCCTGTGTTCCCAGATGACCATAGAGGGTGCTGCCATTAACTTTGCCAAGTATTTAGGCACCTCCTCCCCTTTGGCATGACATGATGATCCCCCAGAAAGAATGAATGTGTGTGTGTATAGGGAAATTCTGTTTCTTTGAAGGATGTTTGCAGCTATGTGAAAGATAAAAAGCAATGGCATAATCACTGAACCAAAGGAATTTGTGTTTTGTAATTGTGGGAAGTTTTCTTTTGCACTTTGTTAAAGTATTAAATGCATTTTTCCTGTCCTGTGGCATTTTGTCTTTTTTTTTTTTAAATAAACTTGCATTCCCTCCTTTTGCCTTCCCTTTGTGAACCTTGCCCTTTTTCCTCCAGCTCCACCTGGCCTTTTTTTTAAAACCTTTATCCTGTCTTAGACTCAATCCTATGTATTGGTTCCAAGACAGAAGAGTGGTAAGGGCTAGACAATGAGGGGCAAGTGAAAGTGACTTGCCCAGGGTCACACAACTAGAAGTGTCTGAGGTCAAATTTGAATCCAGGACTGCCTGGCTATCTACTGAAGCACTTAGCTGTCCCCCTCCAGCTCTGCTATTAATATGGATGGTCAATGGTTTTGTTCCTATTATTTCTTCCTAAAATAAACAATGTCATCTTCAAGAACCTTTCTGTTAATAGAGACCTCAGCCTTACTCAACCTAGGAAGGCTGCCAAGAATTGAATCAGTTGTGAGACTGAAGAAAGTGAGGGAAAAGTATTTGCTTTTTCTCAAGCACCTTCCAGAGGGCTAAGGGGCTAGGAGAGAAAGGAGAAAGACCAGTTCCTCACACACAGACCCTTTCTCTTCTACTCCAAACTACCTATCCCACAAAAATCTAGTCTGGAAACCAGAGCATCCTCTCCCCGCCCACCCAGTCCCCACACCCCTGCATAAAGAGGTGGATTTTCTTTGGGCGAGCCTCCCTGGGAGGGGAGGTGGCAAAACCTGTTTGAAGATGAGTTCATTTCCCTCTCTACCTCCTCCTTTGGAGGCCATACAAGCAGACACTGAGACAGCAGCACAACAGGGGAGAGGTTTAGGGGATGGGGGAACTTCCTGCACTCATCCTACATGTTTAGAGAATAGAGAAACTTGTGAAGATGGGAACTTTACAGGAATCAAGAAATCTTGGGTAAGTGCTGAGCCTTCTCTCACCTGGCTGACTCTTGAAAAACTTATTAGTCTTGTGGGGTCATCCCCTTAAGTCCCACTAATTTGACTCCTAAGCCAAAACTCTGGGTGGTTCCATAGAGGAGGTGGGACACAGTCATTACTTTTGACAGAAAATAAGGATCATTTTAAGTAAGAATCAAAGCTGATGAATAGAAAGGTCCCCAGGAAAGCTCCTTGGGCAAAACAGGAGAATATGATAAATCTATCCATGCTTTCCAAAGCAAGGACCAGGACCTTCTTGACTGTTCTATCCCCAGCTGTGTTCACCTATGTCTTGATTTCCCCAGCCCCACCCCAGAAAAGTTTGGGGAAAGGCAGGCCTGACAGGTTGTCCTCTTCCTTAACTGGAAGGTAACAACTGGGTAGGTCTGTCCTGAATTCAGGCCAGTTGCAATGTAGACTGCCTCTTAAACATAACTTTACCAGTGGGTAAACTGAGCCAGAAAAGTGTAAGATATCCAAGTCATATCCATCCCACTTGTCCCCAAAACCAAGAGGTTCTAGAAGTTTGGGAGAGTCATCTGGCTGGATTCTCTTCCAGGTCTGCAGTTTGTTCTGTGCCCTTTTGTTTCTTCCTCTTATTCCCAAGAGTAATGCTGCCCAACTAACTACCTCTCAATTCCTTTATACCTTGGCAATGGTACTAGAGAGAATGTGGAAACATCAGAGCTGGGACCGTCACTGAAATTTGGGGACGTGGAATTGAAGGAAGAGTGGCAGGATGAAGAGTTCCCCCGGTGAGAGGAGAATGGGGAAAAGAAAGTGGAGTTGGAGAGTATAGGAATAGATCAGGAAGCCCTGGGTGTGTTGGTGGGGAGACTGAAGGGGTAAAGCCATGAGCATAACTTTTAGCACTCGATTCCCCATTTCTTCTTGCTCCCTCCATCTAATTAATTCCCCATATCCCAGACTGCTCCCTGAGGAGTCCAATTCCTCTGAAGATCCAGAGGACCTTAGAGAAGGTACCCAGATGGGTGAGTAAGGTCAGAACTGGGTACCAAGCCCTGGTTTTTTTACTGTGGGGAGAATGTTCCACCCTTTTCCCATCGACATTTGCCCAGTTTTCCTTCACTCATGTCCCTCTTGTCAATTCCACGGTGCTCCTTCCCCTTGCTTATGGAAGGTTAACTCCTCCGTTCCCGGGGGTGCTGTTTCATTTACCTTCTTCTCTTCAGCTCTCTTCCCCCTGTCACCCCAGGTCCCCTAAGCACTTTAGCACTATGTGGCAGGCGTCACATGCGGAAGCGTCTTTCAGCCCCAGAGCTTCAGCTGAGTTTGGGGGATGACACAGGTGACAAAGAAGGCTCTCCTGCCCACTCCACGCCTTCTTCCCCAAATGGTAGCTCTGACATAGAGGTGGATGGTTTGGAGACACCCTCAGACTCAGAACAGCTGGACAGTGGCCATGAATTTGAATGGGAAGGTAGGAGCTGAGGCTAAGAACTAATAACTGTGGATGGGGAATGGAGTGGGGCCAATAAAGTGGGAGACTGATTAGGAGGGACGATTAACCGGGATGAAGAGCCAATGAGGGGCTTACAGTCTGGAAGGTCTTGAATTTGTAAGGAGCAGAGTTAGGGAAACAGAGATAACAATGTAAAGTTAATAGGAGCTAATAGGATTGATCTAAGGCTAAATGACACTAAGAATGGGGTTCATGAATTTTCCAAATGAAATGGACTCTGGTAAAGTCCTTGGTACACCCTTATTGGTAGTTTTCAAGCAAAGGTTACATGACTACTTGTCAGGTATGTTCCAGGGAAGGATTTTTTTGGGGGAGGGGAGAAGTTGGACTAGACGGCTCCTATGGTTCATTCCCTCTTTTAAATTCTGTGAACTATAAGCTAGCAAGGGGGGCCGGTAAGACTGGTGAAGATTCCCTTGTCAGTGAGAGGAAGCATTGTTCAATAAAAATTGTACTGGGTTTGGAGTCAGGAGACCTCAGGCCTGGCTCTGCTAAGTTACTTCCCCTCTGTGGGCCTCAGAGTAAAATGAGGGGACAGAGCGAGATAATCTTTACTGGCTCTTCTAAGTCTAAAGCCCTTGATCCTGATGATCCTGAAAACAACGGTGAAAGTGGGAGGTCAGTGTGAGAATGGGGCTAATAAGGCAGTGGCTTAGGGCTCAGAGAGAGTGTGTGTGTAATAATACATGTAATACAAATATTTGTATATGTACATGCATACTATATACATATGTACGTATATATATATAAATAGCAAGACTTTTATATTAAAGGGGCCATAGAAGTCCTGGACACCTAAAAATCAACTGGGAGCTGGAAAGGACTTTCACTTGGGGCCCGTGTCCCCAAAGGGAGCAAGGCCACCAGCTGTCCCCAGTGTGGATACAGCCCTGACTATATTCATCAACAGTTGGGAGATAGATCAGTGGGAATGCAGTCTAGCGGTTACGGTCTTACAGTATACTGTGCTTCCCAGGAGTGGTGGGGTGTGAATTCAAATAACCTATTCCTCTCCTTTTAGATGAGCTTCCCCAAAGAGATGGCCCAGGGGCAAGTGAAGCAGCTGAAAGACTGGGCCAGGGTTGTGTGTGGGATGTGGCTGGGGAGAATGGTCATCGCTGGAAAGTGTTCCGAACAGGGCATCGGGAGCTTCGAGTGGATATGACGGCCATTGAACCCTATAAAAAGGTCCTGTCTCATGGAGGTAATGGAAGATAGAAGGATAAATACAGGAGTTAGGTTTCAGGCCCCTAAACCTCACTTCCTAAACCCCTGTGCCTTTCCCTGTGGGCTCTCGAGCTGCTTCTCTCCACTTCCCTGATTCCTGGCCCTATTCTGTCCTCCCCAGGTTACCATGGTGATGGCCTCAATGCTGTTATCCTTTTTGCTTCCTGCTACCTACCCAGAAGCAACGTCCCTGACTACAGTTATATCATGGAGCACTTGTTTAGGTGAGGAGGGAATCTGGAAATACAGTAGGGAGAGTGGACTGAAGGAGGGAGAGAAGTCAGAAAGACGTATGCCATAATCAGTGATTAACTTCATCCCACCCTCTGCCTTTCATTCTCATCCCCTCCAAATCCCCCTACAGATACATGGTGGGGACTCTAGAACTGCTTGTAGCCGAGAATTACCTGCTTGTCCACCTGAGTGGAGGAACAAGCCGGGCCCAGGTACCCCCTCTGAATTGGATCCGACAATGTTACCGTACCCTGGACCGTCGGTGAGAGACCTGGCAAAGACCGCTATTATTGGCTTCTCTCACCTCCTCCTTTCTTCTCTGGTCTCATTCTTTTCTCCTTCCTTGGTCCCCTCTTTATATTCCTCCATACTTACCTCTTTCTTTCCTTCCTTCCCTTTCCCCAAATATCCCTCCTCTCATATTCTTCCCCTCTATCCCTAACCTCCAGGCCCATGTTTCCTTTTCTTCTCAACATTTCTTATTCTCTTCTGTCACTAAATATATGCCACCTGGAATTCTTGTACAGTTTTTTCCTTTGCGTAGTAAAAAAGGGGGAACAAGGAAAACATAAGAACAAGGAACAAACTAAGAGACTGCAAATAGAATCCAGAAAAAAGCAAGCATAGATTAGGGACAAAAGGCATTTCAGGAATTTCTTCAGAATGCAGAGGGCACAGGAGGCAAAAAGGGAAGTGAGGACCTCAGATGGCAGTTAGAAGGCTAAAGATTAGACCTCACAGGGAAATTCCTAATGGAGCACTGGAAATGGATAGTAATTAAAGGGGGGGGGGGGAGGGTTAAGAAGATACAGAAGAGACCTCCATCTGGGTTTGGGGTAAAGATTAAGGAGAAGAAGGTGATGATCCCATACTCTTTGCTTCAGTCTCCGAAAAAACCTTCGTGCCCTGGTAGTTGTACATGCCACATGGTATGTGAAGGCATTTCTGGTGATGCTTCGGCCTTTTATCAGGTATTTACCTCTGGGGATATAGACGTCCTGCTCCCCAAATCCACAGCCCCTCCCTCTCATCCAACCTTCCCCTCACCCTTTCTGGCTCTGACCACACTTCCCTGTCCCAATTAGCCAAAATTGCTTCCACTTGTCTTCTGTGAAGATCTAAAAGAGCAGCATCTCCAGTCTTAAATACACATGGCCTTTCCTCTCTCCTGAGTTCCAAGTTTAGCAGAAAGGTCCGTTTTCTGGATAGTCTAGAGGAGCTGGCCCAACTCATCTCCTTGGAACATATCCACATCCCGGATGCTGTCAGACAGTGAGTTCTGGGAGGGATTCGCAGGATGGGAGAGAGTGGAGGAGTAGCCAAGCAGAATCATGTGATTGGATAAGAAAGAAATGAAAGACCTAGTTACCTTCAGAACTTTACTCTTAAAACTTAATTGGGAGAGAGAGAGAAGTTCTAACTTATAACTTAGGAAGACTTGTGTGGAAATTTGTTATGACATGTAATTGGTAAAAAAAAAAAAATGAAAATAAAATAAAAACACTTAATTTGGGAGACCCAGCACTTGTTACAAAGTGACTTAGGAATTCTCTGTATCTTGTCATGTTGGGTGCAGGTCAGGTAAAATCCCAGGGAGACAAAAGTAAGAGTGATCAGATGGAGGGAGGGTTAAAAGAGAAGGTTCTTTTGAGGTGAGTTTATTTTTTTTTCTTTTAACCCCTTACCTTCTGTCCTAGAATCAGTACTGGGTATTGGTTCTAAGGCAGAAGAGAGTGGTAAGGGCTAGGCAATGGGGGTTAGGTGTCTGAGGTCAATTTTGAACCCAGGACCTCCCATTTCTGGGCCTGGTTCTCAATCTGCAAGCCACCCAGCCGCCCTCTTGAAGTGAGTTTGGAAGGAGGGGAAGGACAAAGATCATGGAATCACAGATTTGCACCTGGAAAGAACCTCAAAGATCTTCTCTTTATTGAGGAGGGAAATGACATTTAGAGATACAGAGATTGCCTATTAGAAGGGACCCAGATATCCCGATCTACTCTTTGTCCTTTTTCTTTCCCTACACCCAGGCTGGACAAGGATCTGCATGGCTCTGGAGGGACCTAACACTGATAGCGGAGGGCCCTGGAATCAAGAAAAGACCCCGGACCTCCAGAGTTTGGGCTCTGTGTGTGTGTCTCTCTCTGTCACTCTCCCCTAACCCATTTCCTTTTCCTGGTGTTGCCTTCCGGCTGATCAAAGTGTTATCCCATTCTAGTCATATTCTCACCTAGCAAAGTTCTGGGATCCTGGGAAGCCTAAATTCCAAAGAGCTTGCTGACTACTTGCCTCTTTCCATTGAAGCCCAAGGCTGGGCTCCAAGAGCAGGTTTGTACTTCAGTGCCTGGGGATGGTGGATTAGGCTCAGCCACCTGCCCTTCTGCCGCGCCTGCGTGTCTCTTTTCTTCCTCTTCAACAAATTCAGATGTTCAAGTGCAGTTTAATAAATTCAGTTACGAAAGAGGACTCGGTTTTGTGAAGGGAATCTGCCGGGTTCCCATCCCCACGACAGTCCCAATCTCTTTGCCTCCTGGTCCTAGCTTCAATGCACGTCTGGTGGGGAAAGGACACCCCGGAGCAGGGGAAGTAGAGACAAAGAGAGTGGACGTTCTAGGTTTCCCAGCAACGCCTCAGGGGAAGTGTCCCGAGGTGCAGGAGGAGCCCATATCCCCCTCCCCTGGGGCGCTCGCGCCCTCCCCTCAGTTTAAACGAACCCGGGAGTCGGGATCGAAAAGGGAAGGAGGGAGAAAGAAGCAGAGCCCCTGCCCCTCCCCTCTTCTCCCATTTCTTCACCGCCAAGGCGCCTTTAAGCCCGTTCTCCCTATGATCCCCACGGGCGGAGCACTGCTGTGGGCCCTCTGGCTGATCCTAGGGGCCCAGGAGGTGGCAGCCAGGGCCATTGTCCGGAGCCAGGCCAGAGCAGGTTGGGCTGGTGGCAGCGAAGGGGACACCATCCCATCGGGGATCCTGAACAAGGTCTGGCCCAACAGCGTGAAAAGGGATGAATATGATTTGGTCAGGAAAATGATAAATACGGCGGAAGGGGAGGAAGACTACTCGGCCGCAGCAGATAAACTGGCTGCCCCGGCTGCTGCCGAGCTCCTCTCTGCCTCCGTGGCCTCAGTACCTGGGAACAGGGAAGTTCAGGGTCAGGAGGAGGACCAGCAGCCTGAGGAGGCTGAGGAGCAGAAGGAAGACCAAGAAAATGATGATGATCTAGAGCAGGAGGAGAACGAGGACCAGGAGCAAGACTTTGACCAGATAGAGGAGCTAAAGCAGTATTCCGAAGACCCAAGACAGGATCCGGGTCAAGGGCAGGGAGTGGAGCAGGAACAGAACCAAGAGCAAGGCCAGATGCAGGAAATAAAGGAGGAAGAGCAGCAAGAGCAGGAAAAGGAGCTTGAGGAACAGAGGCAAGGACCAGGGGAAGAGGGCCAAAGGCACTGGGAGGAGGAAGAGGAGCAGCAGCAAGTGCAGGCACAGCAGGAACAGATGGAGGAGCAGGAGGAGGTGCAGCCTCAGATTGGGGAGCAGACTGAGGGGCAGGCGGAGGAGCAGGAGCAGACGGAGGAGCAGGAGCAGACGGAGGAGCAGGAGCAGGCGGAGGAGCAGGAGCAGACGGAGGAGCAGATTGGGGAGCAGAGGGAGGGGCAGGCGGAGGAGCAGGAGCAGACGGAGGAGCAGACTGAGGAGCAGGAACAGCAGGAACAGGCAGCGCCTCGGCTTCCAGCGCTGGGGCAGGTTCAAAAGCAAGTGCGGGTGCAGCCTCAGATTCAGAAGCCAGAGGAGGAGAAGCAGGAGAAGACTGAGGAGCAGGAGGAACAGGCACAGCCTCAGCTTCCAGCGCTGGGGCAGATTCAGAAGCAGGCGCTGATGCAGCCTCAGCTTCAGAAGCAGGAGAGGGAGAAGCTGGAGCAGAAGCAGACTGAGGAGCGGGAGCAGCAGGAAACCGCGCAGCCTCAGGTTCCAAAACTGGGAAAGACTCAGAAGCAGGTGCGGTTGCAGCCTCATATTCAGAAGCCGGAGGAGACTAAGGAGCAGGAGCAGACTAAGGAGCAGGAGGAGCAGACTAAGGAGCAGGAGGAGAAGGAACAGGCACAGCCTCAGTTTCCAAAACTGGGGCGGTCGCCGGAGCAGGAACAGGAGCAGACGGAGGAGCAGGAGCAGATGGAGGAGCAGGAGCAGACGGAGGAGCAGGAGCAGACGGAGGAGCAGGAGCAGACGGAGGAGCGAGAGCAGACGGAGGAGGAGGAGGAGGAGACGGAGGAGCGAGAGCAGACGGAGGAACAGGAGGAGAAGGAACAGGCACAGCCTATGTTTCCAGCGCTGGGGCATACTGAGGAGCAGGAGCGGGAGCAGACGGAGGAGCAGGAGCAGCAGGAACAGGCACAGCCTCAGCTTCCAGCGCTGGGGCAGACTGAGGAGCAGGAGCAGGAGCAGGAGCAGATTGAAGAGCAGAAGCAGACTGAGGAGCAGGAGGAGCAGGCACAGCCTCAGATTCAGATTCGGGCGCTGGAGCAGATTCCCCAGCAGGAGGAGCAGGAGGAGCAGAAGGAGCAGGAGCAGAAGAAGCAGGAGGAGCAGGAGGAGCAGAAGGAGCAGGAGGAGCAGGAGGAGCAGAAGGAGCAGGAGGAGCAGAAGGAGCAGGAGGAGCAGAAGGAGCAGGAGGAGCAGGAGGAGCAGAAGGAGCAGGAGGAGCAGAAGGAGCAGGAGGAGCAGGAGGAGCAGGAGGAGCAGGAGGAGCAGAAGGAGCAGAAGGAGCAGAAGGAGCAGAAGAAGCAGGAGGAGCAGGAGGAGCAGAAGCAGAAGAAGCAGGCAAAGCCTCATATTCAGGAGCAGGAGCAGGAGCAGCAGGCACAGCCCGTGCAGAAGCAGCAGCATGAGGTACAGAAGAAGAAGCACGTACAGGAGGCAAGGATGGGTCTGGGCCCCGGGCCTAGGAAAAAGAACTTACAAATTTACCGCCGCCTGGGGCTTAAGGCCCTTGAACCGCCACCACCTTCCTCAAAACAGCTTTCCAGCCGAAATCGGGCTCGGGCTCTCGCTCGGCCCCGACACACGCCGCTGACGCTGCTAACCTGGGGGCCGTGGCAATGTCACTGCGCCGAGGGTACCATGACCCGCGTTCGGGGAGGAAAGATTTTAGGTTTCACTGGAAATCTCCGATCTGGAGCTCTAGGCCGCCTGCACACCCAGAGCCTGCCCTGCACCTACGCCCGATGCGGCTGTAGCCAGGAGAAGAAAGAATGCCCCTTAGACAACTCCCCGTGCCCCTCCTCCTCTCCCGGCTGCAAGTACCACTCTTCCCTGTCTCCGTTAGAGAGGCGGGAAAGCTCTGTGAATGACACGGCGTTTTGGAAGCAAGTCCGAGAGGGGCTGGAAGAAGTTTGGGTTGGACTCCAGACGCTAGTGACGAGAAAAGGGTGAGTATCAGGGAAGAAGGAACGAGTGAGGCATTTACTCTTAAGCACTTGCTACACGCCAAGCACTGGGGACGCAAACAGAAAAGAGAACCCCTACTCTAATGATTTAGAGTTAGAAATGATCTGATCCCTGGTTATTGAGGGTGGGGTTTTTGTTTGTTTGTTTGTTTTTTAATCGGTAGTTGATTTAGCATCCCGTGCCAGATAGCCCTTGAAATCAGCCTAAGGGGTAGTAGCTAGGTGGCTCAGTGGATAGAGCCAGGCCTAGAGATCGGAGGTCCTGGACTCAAATCTGCCCCGTGTGAACCAGAGGTCAGTCACTTAACTGCCATCACCTAGCCCTTACTGCCCTTCTCCCTTGGAACCAATTCTCTGTATGAATTCTAAGACAGAGGGTGAGAGGAAGAAAGAAAGAAGAAAAGAAAGAAAGAAAAATTAGATACCGACTGTAATAATTTTAAAATTTTATTTTCTTAACCAATGACATCCAATAACAATAATTTCTGACCAAATTATTGTTAAGTGGTCTTTGACCAGTCTTTGTTGGTCATCATTTTGATTATCCACAATTTCTGGGACTGTACAAAGCAATCATTGTACAGACTGATCTTAAGTAACGCTGATAATTATTAGATGTGGATGAATCCATGATTTATCAGTAAGTATTGGCCAATGGCCAGCAATTGGCTAGAGCAGCTTAGACAGCACCTATTGATTAGGTAATGATTTATTTTATACAATCTAGTATAGTTACTTTAATTGACGCATTGGATGATTTTCCATAGGAATAGAACCAGGCAAACAGGATATAATCTGGTGTTACTGTCAGTTTCTATCTCTCCCTTGATGGGTCTCTTACATAACTGTATCAAAGTCCAAGGAGAGTACAGATTAACGCATAAAACAAGCAAGTGCTCTCACATTCTAGGAGAGTTGGAAAATCTCCAAGCCTTGTATTTTCCCCACTAATTAAGCCCAAGACTTTATTTTGTAAGGTGGTTGTGGGTATTGCTGTAATTAAGGAGGGCAGCAGCAATAGGATGATGAGTGGAGGAAAATCAGGGGCAAAGGGATAATATACAAATGTGTTTGTAATTTCCCCTTTTTCTTCCCTACCTTAGATAAAGAGAAAAATCAGAAGTGATGGCCACCCCATGTCCAGCCCCAGAGGATGAGGAAGGGGTGTCAGCATTCTAATCTCTTTCCCCCTTCTACCTCTAACTTTCCACATCCTATAGACAACTTTCATAAAGCAGTAAAGTCTATTCATAAAAACAAAACAAAACAAAACAGAACTTTTAATTTTTTATCTCATTGAAAGGGTGGTTGGGCCTAGAAGAGGACAGAGACATACTTCCCTAGAAAAGAATCAAGAGTTTCTATAGCTTCTTATCCCTTGTTTCCTAACTCCCAAGTTATTCCCTATAGAATGAAATAATGTTACTTATTTTCTCCCTTTTTTCTGCAATGAGTAAAAATTCTGACAAGAGTAGCTTCTGGGTAAGAAAAATCAATTTCTTGATCAGTCTAGCAATAACCAATAAATGAATTGGTTCATGATCTCTTTCAGTGATCAAATTCATTCAGCATCCCCTGAGTCATTAAATATAATTTTGGAAGCTCATTATTCAGCTCTCCCTTACACAGCCCCCAGGACATCTCTGGTGGATACCTGAGAAGATGAGTTAATATTTTCCAGGCCCTCCCAGATACCCTCATGATGATGGGGAAAATCACATGCCTATCACAGAATTCCAACATCCCTGCTGATCTAGATGAAGAAATCAAGTTAGGCCTGGCCAAGACTGACTTTCCCCCTATTCATCCTGTGGGGAACACTGATATCCCCTCTATCCCCACCCAGGACATTTTTGGCCAAAATGAGTTTTTATTTACTAGACAAGATGAAATTTATATTCTCAATCTTAACTAAAGGAGCTTAAGGAGGAAATAGATAGTAAAACTATAGTAGTAGGGGACCTCAACCTTCTGCTCTCAGAACTAGATAAATCTAACCAAAAAATAAGAAAGAAGTGAATAAAATTTTAGAAAAGTTAATAGACATCTGGATAAAATTTAATAGGGATAAAAGGAATATACCTTCTTATATTCTAGGTCTTAATTACCTCAATTCTAGAAGCTGCTTTAGGGCAGGGAATTTGAGAGCATTCCTAGGATTCTCAGGACAAAGGAATGAGGGAAAAGACTTGAAAAATATATTACAGAGCTCTATCAAAAATTTAAAAATGCATTATTAAGAATAAATCTTCTCATTTTCAAGCTAGTTTTTTAAATAGAAGAATCTAGTTCAATCTAAAGTCAAAGAAAGGAAAAAAATAGAAAACAGGAGAGTCAAGGAATCATGGCCATCCTTTCCCCTGACTCCATTCTGTCTAGCCCTTCTCTAAGATAGGAGGTGCCCAATTTGACTTGTTCCTTACCCTCCCCTAAGTATACTCAATGTAAACCAAGAGCCTCCTAATCCCACCCACCCAGGTACAATATTCCCTCACCTCCCCAACTCCCCATCCCCATAGACCAGTCCCCTAAAAAATCCATCTGAAACATTTTGCTGGAGAATTTTTTTTTATTTGAAAAAATGTATTTAATAAAGTCTGGCAGTTTTTTTTTTGTTTTTTGTTTTTTTGATAAATTAAGACTCTCAAACCCACCCCAATCACTTTTGGAAGTTGGTAGAAGTGATGGGGGAGGCATAAGTAACATCAAGTGAGTTCCATAAAAGGGAAGGCCAGTGGTAAGAGAGCTCAAAAGGAAAGAAAAAAAGGAGTGTGGCCCAAGACTAGAGATAAAACCCAACAGTGTTCACAGATCAAACTGACTAGACAGTACCTCACACCTTCCATAACCAAGTTCAGTTTTCAGGCAGAGATTCCTAGTTTGTACTCAGCTTTCCAGATAGGAATCTAGGCTAGTCCTCAAAACAACCAGAAAGATGAGCCAAGTGTGAGCTAGGTAATTATTGTGCCATATCCACCACAGATCTAAAGAGATCTTTAAAAAAGCAGGAATAGCAATTTTGAAAAAATCAAGGGCCTCTAGACAGAATATATACAGAGGCAAAGCACTTAGAAGATGGAGAAAGCCTGATCTCAGTTTTTCGCTTGGTGCTGCCTCCTTCCTGCCGGGGGTGACTGAAGATAACTCATTGCCTACTCTCCCTTGGTTGAGTGGAGGGCAGGGTGTTAGGTTTGGCTTCTAATGCCTTACTCAGTCTTGTACATCTCTACCCTTTTAGAAAAGAAATAAAGCAGAAATACCAGAGAATGATTGGAGGTATCAAGACACCCATCACTTTGTTCTTTCACACAACACTGGCCCCTTTAGTCAGGCAGGGGGTTTCTCAGAATTCATCCCAAGCCTTACCTGGGTCTGGTATTGCACAAAATGAGAGAAACATATGGAGTTTTCGTTACTGCATTGACCCTTCCCATCCCAGTACTCCACTAAGGTCTTAGCCCTATGGGACCCTCTTCCAATTAGCAAGAATGACTATCACACAAACATACACCTATCACAGAAACATTAGACACACATATATAGTAAAATAAAGTTGCATGGCTTGGAGAGGTGTAGAATTTTTGCTAACCTTGGCTACGAGGGATCCTAAGTCTATCCACAGCCCAGCTGTAGAGACTCTAAGATGGGCCAGAACTTGAGGAAGAAAATCACTTGGGAAAAAGAAAACACATCCTCAAACCTCAAATCTAATAGGATTTAAAATCCAAACAGAACCCTGCTCCCAACCAACCACATTTGTAGTGAGCTTTGTCCCTACAAATTCAAAGATAGCACACTCTCTCTCTCTCTCTCTCTCCCAGGATGGTCAGGAGGTCCTCCCTGAGGTATAACTTCCCTCTGTAGTCCCAGGTCCCACCTCCTTTTCCATTCTCTCCCTCACCTGTGCCAGCAGGGGAGGTAAATGATCCTGAGGATTTGACAGAGGGAAAAATGTCTAGCACATAGGTGGTTTCTCCCAATTCCCAACTCCAACGTAGACGTAATGGGGATTGTGAAGGTTCCTAGCATAGATGGGGAGTAATTAACAGAACTGGTCTTAAATTAACATTTTAATTAAAAAAAGGTTGGGGGTGGAGGGGAGAAGAGATAATTGGTGGGGAGATACTAATGCTACAGAAACCAGGGTTAAAGGTCTGTTAGAAGACCTAGGTATTCAGAGACAGATGCTGAAATGCTGTGAGCTGAGGAGTTGGAGTCCAAAGAGGGAAAATGAGAGAAGTAGGTGGTTGTGTCCTCCCCAGTCCCTTGACTGAAATTTTCTTCATTTCAGGAAGGGAGCTGGAGAGGATGTGGAGGTAGGTAGCAATCAACAAAGCCAGGTTCAGCTTTGGCAATGCAACCTCATCTACCCCATGAAGAAAAAAAAAGTTAGGGGTCCAAGTTAAAGAGCAGCCCAGTGCCCAGACCATCATTAAGGAACCTAGACTTTACCCTTGGTTCCTCCCAGGGGTGGGAGAAGGTATAAGGGCTCCTATCTCAGGTCAGTTGGGTATCTAAGGCTAGATCTGGCTAGCCAGTGGTCATTTGGTCAGTCCTGCTGCCTTGACCCCATCTCCAGGAGGGGCTTGACCAGGGTAGTAGAGTGGGGAGTCCAGTCTCCCAAGCCCTTCTAGACACTGACAGGTAGGGAAGACAGAGGGGAAGATCCTGGGGTCATTGGTTCAGGAAAGGACAGCATTTCTTCTTAGCTGAGCACAGGACTGGGAACTCCAAGATGGCAAAACCTGAGTAGGAAAAGAGTGGAATTTCTGTCAGGCTTAAAGTACTTGATTAAGGCCCAAGGAAGAAGGGGCTACTCAAGAAAAACTGTCATTGTGGCTATTTTAAACCTAGTGGAGCTCAATGAATATCTGAATTGAAGAACTATACATCTCTGAATATTCTGCTTTCTGAATTTCTGCTTCTTTCAGTCTCCATATTGCTGTCACTTGCAGATATTTCTTTTAATCACTGCTCTAGCTCTCTGCTGGACTTCTTTAACTGTGGGACTTCCCTCACTTTTGTTCCTCTCTTCTATTAATTTCCAGCCTGGCCCAGAAAAATCAGGACTGAAAAGCAAGAGGATAGAGTGAGTGATGGGGGCAGGGTTTGTTTTTCCCTCACTCACCATCTCCCTTAGAGCTATAAGCCCCTGGAGCTGCTCCATGGTCTGTCCCGGTTTCCCTTGGATCTCATCTGCTCTTGTACGGCACCTGTCTGTGAGGAAAAGGCATTTTAGATATCTGACACTCTATTAACCCTTCTGTGCCTCAACTCCCCACATAGACAGTTTTCCATGTTTTACCTGGAAGGGAGATATTCCAAGCTTCCCTTGCCATTTAATTGATCCTGGGTCTCATTGACTATGAAGTCATTTCTCAGATCTCATCTCCTTCCCCTCTACCTGTATGCAGCCTTAGTCCCTCATATATATATATATATATTCATCCATTCATCCATTCATTCATTTATTCATTTGTTTATTTTTTTAGTACACATTTTATTTGGCTTTCAAAATCACACTTTTGAGATAGGCTCTGGAGATTCTTTATCATAATCCCCAAGCAATAGCCTCAGTCTTCAGCACAAGGGAACAGTTCCAGCCTAGGCCCCCATTCCAAACCTCCCTCTTTTCTCTTATTTACCATGGAGAGTCCATCTCCAGCCCCCATCTCTCCAGAGCCAATGTGTGTTAGATGAACAAAGTTCATTGGTTCTCCAATCATGGTCCTGTCAATCCGCCTTCTCTTCTTCTTCTGCTGGAAAAGGGTGGAAGGATTAAGAATAAAGGCTGTTGCCTAGAGCTGGGGAAGAGGGACAAGAGCCTAGAATCTTCTAAAGAGGAAAGATCCCAAGACCACAGAGAGTGGGTAGGGAGGGAGAGAGGGGCAGATAAATGTGCTGGGGAAAGACAAGAACTGAGTAGGCAACGGGTCCTGGGCAAACAGTAATATGGAAGAAAGAAACCTGGGACAGTGATTCCAGAGGGCAGATGCTGAATTAGCTGAAGTCACTGATTGATGAGGGAACAATGGGAGTAGCTGCCTAGCATTGCCCCCTCCCTGTTCACCCAGGATTGATGAGCAGAGTGGGAGAAAATCGGGACCGCTAATCTTTCAGCTTCGCATCATGTGCTAGCCACCTATAAGATACCATCCTTGCAGAAAAGACACAGGGAATGAGGTACGTTACCTCTATGTGACAGGGGTGGAATGAGGAAGGGTGAAGAGGAAAATCTGACTTACCGGCTGGGGTTTCTCCACCACACAGCAGCCCAGTTTGTGCCAAAACTCACTCATGTTCCCTGATGGTTCCAGTTTTGTCCCCCTGCCCGAGGCCCCAGAGGGCTCCTGTTCTGGTCCCTTGGTCCTCCTTCCTTGAAGACCCCCTCTTTCTCCTTATTCTCCACTGGGCATTGACAAACCACTGGAATGAATCAGATGGACTTGAGAAGGTAGAATCCTAAGAATTTCAACTAGATAGTGCCTCAGACCATGGGAGAATGGGAAGGAGAGAGGAGTGTAGAACAAATGAGGCAGAAGGGTATATCTTGCACAAAACTTGAAGACCTGGAAGAAAAAGAAGTCAAGGTTAGTAAAAATAACTCTCTCCTTGAGGATCCCTTACCCAATGCCAAAAGCATCTTCTTGGGGGGTGAGGGGACAGCTAGGTGACTCAGTAGATTGAGAACCAGGCTCAGAGGTGGGAGGTTCTGGATTCAAATCTGGCCTCTCATACTTCCTAGCTGTGTGACCCAGGGCAAGTCCTTTAAACCCTACTGCCTAGCCCTTACAATATAGAATATTGATTCTATAGTAAGGGTTTAAAAAAAAAAAAGTATCTTCTCAACCTCTTTCTGCCCCTGCCCCACAACATCCCAACATTATTCTTGGGCCTACCTTCTTCCTAGCCCTCAGGTAAATGAGTGAAAACAATGGAAAGGAAGGAATCCTACAAGGGTGAAGGGAAGAAGCAAGTGGCAGCTAGAGAGAGAGGTGATTTAGGGCCCGGGGAAGAAAGGTAGGAGGAGGTCCGGACCAATGGGGAGGAGGAGAACAGAGCTAATCTAGGTTGGGGGGTGTTGCAAGCTCCAGCTCTCTTTCTCTTAGGTGGGGGCGGAAGGGGAGGGGTAGATAATAGCTTAGAAGTGAAGAGGAAATGGTGGTTTCTTCTCACAAACAGGGCCTCTACCCCAAGCTTCCTTCCCTACCAACAACGGTTTTTGTCCTGTCTTGTCTCTCCTCATAACCCGACCCCTTTCCCCTCACCCCTATTACTTAAATTTCTATAAAAACAAATGAGGCCTTTTCTATCTCAGAGCCTTAGACTCTAGGGAAAAAAAAAAAAAGACCACAATTAGACTTTAGAGAAGCCTTGCTGACAAATTAAGACTTCTCCCCAAATGCATTGCCTTTGCTCATCTGTCATTTTCCCCAACTAAGGTATTTCTGCCTTACCCAGAGAATAAAAAACAAGTTCACCTTGAGAGTTAAGGCCCTCTACAATCTGATTTTAACCCATCTTTCTTGTCTTATTTCATGTACTTTTGTTTTTGTTTTTGCCTTCTACATTCCAGTCCAACACAGGCCTATTAATTAGCTGTTGTCCAGTCTCATTATGTATCTTTTCATCTTCCTGCGTTAGGGCAGAACGATCTCGAGGCTTAGAACTTACTCCCTTCTCATTTCTAATGAAATCTTTCTCGTGAAGGCCTGACTCAAGTGTCATGGCCCTCATGAAATCTTCTCCGATTTTTTCAGATCAAAGTGATCACTCCTGATTGATCTTCCTCAAGTACTTAGGCCAGAGTATTCCTTGGTCCCATTAATTTCTATCTTGGGCCATACTAACTTGCCCCTGTTAGTGCTCTATCCCTATCCCCCTCATTTAGATTTCAAGTTCCTTGAGGGAAGAAAACTTTATGGTTCATCTTTGTATTCCAGAGCCTATGCCTTGAATATAATGGGTATAATAAATGTTCTTTAAATTGAAATAAATAGGGGCAGCTAAATGGCTCAGTGGATAGAGAGCTGGGCTTGGAGACAGGAAGTCCTGGGTTCAAATGTGGCCTCACATACTTCCTAGCTATGTGATCCTGGGCAAGTAACTTAACCTCCACTGCCAAACCCTCACTGCTCTTCTGCCTTGGAACCAATACTGATTCTAAGAGAGAAGGTAGAGGTTTTAAAAAGAAAAAAAAAAGAAATTAATCTTTTTGTCCTTCTCTCCAGGGACAGTTTGACATGATTCCTCCATTACCTGACTTTGAAAAATAGTCCAGGATTTTATGTGTATGTGTGTATCCACATTTTGTATCTGCATTCTATTCCTGCTTGATTTTGTTTCATGTTTCATGTATAGATAGATAGTATGTCGACATCTGGGTATTAATTACATGTATACTGTCTATGTGTGTTTCTCTTCTCCCAAAAAGGCTTTTTTTAACTCAACCTTCCTCCCATCTCCTACTGTGTAATGTCCTATTCTTTTTTAAACAGTTACCTGTCTGTCTTAGTATCAGTTCTTCTAAGACAGAAGAGTGGCAAGGACTAGGCAATTGGTCTTCAGTGATTTACCAAGGCTAAGAAGTGTCTGAGGCCACATTTGAACCCAGGTCTGGCGCTCTATCTATCCACTGAGTCACCTAGGTGCCCTATCCTGCACCATTCCCCACAAGACCCTTGCATCTCTCCAGCCTTGACCCATTCTGCTCTTCTCTACCACCATCTCATCCAGTCAGGCAGCCTCAATGGCCAAACGCAGACTAAAAGACACACTCATTGTGGTTTAAAGTGATTAAAGATCTTCAGTACCCATGAGAGTGGGACATTGCAATTTGACATTTATTCCTGTATTCACTAAGCATTTCTAAGTGCCTATTAAGTACCAAGCACTATGGTAGGCAATGCAGACACAAAGATGGAAAAAGAACAGTACTTGTCCTCAAAGTAATCTCTGATGTGTACACAAGATTCTATAGATTCTGTCCAGAAGGAAGTCACAAAATTCGATGTGACTAAGTCACTACTGACCTCTAGGTGTTCCAGGGTCTCCCTGTTGCCTCTAGAACAAAATAAGAACTCTTGTCTGGCATTCAAAGCCTTTCGCAATCTGACTTCCATATGCAGGAGAAAGAGGCATAGGCAATCTGACTTCCACATATATTTCCATTGAGACCGATGTCATATGACTCTTTTTCAGATTCTATTACCCAGCCAAACTAACCTTGTAACACGGTAACATGGTCCCTGTATGCTCTATTCTATCACCTGTCTCAATCTGTTGTCCCCTTCTCTTGAAATCCTAAGTGCTACTTGCTATGTGAGAATTTTCTTGATTTTTCTTTGTTGTTGGTCTATACCCAAGCTCTGCCTCGAAATTATCTTGTATTTTCTTTGCTGCATGTATTTCTCATTTACTTATCTGTAACATACTGTCCCCCCCACCACCAGTAAACTCCTTGAAGGCGTGGACTATTCCGTTTTTCTATTTACTGCCTGTAAATTATTACTTGTAATTACAAATTATAATTATTACTCCTGTAAAAGCAGTATTGAGCACATAGGTGATTACTAAATTCTTACTGAATGAAATTGAGTTAAGCACAAAGGACAGATAATAATTCACATTTGTGTAATGAATGGAGGTTTACCAAGTGTTTTTCTCATTTAGATACAGAATATAAGTATTATTATCCCCCTTTTCCTTAGCAGAGAAGGTGAATTTGAGTGGCCCAGGAGAGCTCTGATGTAAGGACAAAGTGGATTTCAAAGGGATGAATGAGGAGAAAGGAGACATTCCTAGAATAAAGGATGCCCTGACTGATGAGAGCAGAGAGGCAAGAGGTGTCACATCTCATTTGTTCTTAAGTCATTGCTCTAATCTAGATCCAAGAAGGAAGGAGAGCCTCTGTGTTTTAAATTAAGTCCATTTTATGGATGTATTCACCAAAATATATTGCCAATGATTTCAATTTATTAAGTACCGACTGTGCCCAAGTCATTGTGTCATACAATGAGTGTTTGAATTGGGCATAGTCGGTACTTAATAAATGCCTAATTGAAATCATTGGCAATATATTTTGGTGAATACATCCATAAAATGGATTGGGTATATGAAGCACTCAGTTTGGAAGCTGGTTTCATGCTCCCTAGATGTGTAAATGTGGGCAAATTGATTAATCTGATGAAGCCTATCTCCTGATCTGTAAAATGTGGATAAGAATACATGCACCACCTATTTTACAAGTTTAGAAAAAAAGGACTTTTGGACCTTAATGCCTCTGTGAGTATTTTTTTTTTATTCTACGAAGGGACTTCCCTTCTCCTTAGCCTGGCAGTCCTCAGACTCCTCCCTACCAAGAACTCAAATGGGAACATAAACATCTAGGCAAGTGAGTGGGGCACGAGGGAGAAGAAAAGAGAAGCTGAAGGACCAGACAAAGGACATCAGCTAGGACAGACAAATGCGGGTTTGGGGATAGGAGAGGGAGAGGGAACCTGGGATGCGGTGGGGACTCGGTCATAGGATTTGTCTCAGTGGTAACAGTGGGTGGAAGAGGTCAAGGGGGAAATGGAGAAAACAATGAAGAATCAGAGGAAACACCACCCCCCCCCCCCCATCCAAGGCAGGCTATGTTCAGACTGGCCTCTCCCGGGAAGCTGAGTGGACAGAGGTAGATGGGGAGGGGGGGGGGGAAAGGGGGTGGCAGCCGAGGGAACAAGGATCCTTCTGTTCCTTCTTCCAAGGACCTGGCCAGAGCTGGGGGGAGGGAGAGCGTGTTTGGGACTTGGCACCAACGGACGAATGATGCTGAGTGACCAGGAAATTCCGTTCTCTGAGACTTGAGAATCTTTAGGCCATGGAGGTTCAAAAGAGAAACCTCCTGACCCTATGTCTCCCCTCCCCTCTTTCTACGCACCCCCCCCAGCCAGGTGGCCATCTTGTGTGAAAGTGGGGAGATGGGGGGGAACCACATCAGAGCAGAAAAGGAAGCAAGCAGCTAAAGCATTGAGCAAAGGGTGGGCCTCCGGAGAGAATGGAGCCTCAGGCTGGAGAGCTCCAGAGGCGGAGTCTCTAAGATTTCCCATCCATATAGTGAGAAGGGGAGTGGCTGAGCACCCCGCTAGGAGGCTAGGGGGCTCCATTCTAGGAGGGGACTTCCAGATGGTCCGGGAGACCTCCAATTCCTCATTTGTTCTCCAAGAGAAGCGGCGAAATGTCGAGCAAAGGCAATCTGCGGTGCTCAAGGTCAAAGAGGACTCGGGGGGGGGGGCAGCCTGGGCACCCCGACTTCCAGGGACACAGAAAGGAATAAGGCAGGGTGGCCTGCCTGCTCGAGGACATCTTGCCCTCTCATCCCCCCAGACCTTGAGATCCACAGCTGGGGCTTGCTGGGGTTGGGGTTTTATGGGCAAAGAATCCTAGAGGGAAGCAGGAGTGCTCTGTTCCCTGGTCCTACGCTGGCCCCAAACCGGTTTTCCCGGTCCCGCTGCCTCCCAGCCCCCGGCCTCCGGCTTGCTCCCGCTGCCTGACAAGCCTTCACAAGAAGCAGCTGGAGAGAAAGAGAAAGGAAAAAGGGGGAGAGAAAAGGGGAAACTCTGGGAAGGACACCTCGGCCTCTTCCTGGCAGGGCCCCAGGATGAGGAAGGGGTGAAGGGCCAAGGAAGGGAGGACAGGACCCCGGATTTTCAGTCAAGTGACAGACTCAAGCAAGCCAGATTCTCCCCTTCTCTTTCCCCCCAGCATCTAGGCTGGGAGTCGTTGGTGGCATCATACCCCAGGCCTCCTGCGGGACTCCCTCGGATAGACAAGGAATCCCACAAACTCCCCTTTGCTCCCCTCCTGACCCGGACCCCCACATTCCCAGAAGTCCTCCTCAAGGTTCTCTTTTCTGTAAGCCTCTCTCTGGCCTGTGGTTTGGAACTTGTAGGCGGAAGTCCACCATCATCCTTTCCAGTGGGTGCTCCCTTACCTCGCTGGGCCTTATCTGAGCCTCCCCCACCCAGGCCCCTGCCCCCAATCTGCTCCCCCCCCAATCCCAGCATTAGTTAGCCTGGGGGGGGAGGCCCTCCCCACCCCCACTTCTTCAACCTAGGTTCCCAGCGAACCCTGCCCCGGTCCTTCGGCTGTTCTCCCTGCAAGGAACCCACTAGACCTAGGTTTGAAGGGCTCTTCTTGGGGGGAGCCAAGTAAACGGGTTTCCTCCTCCCTCACAGCCCCGGCCCCTTCGAATCCATCCAGTCTCAGCCTGGTTCTACCAGCATCCGGTGGCCCTCCTGCCCCCCCCCCCCCACCTCCAGAGTGGACAAAAGACCAGAGAAGGCCCGACCCCGGCGCTCTGACCTGCCTTTCCGGGGGACTGAAACGTGCGTGGGGTGGTGATGTTGAGGGGCTTCTGGGCTCCAGCTCTGGGTCCTCCCGTCAGGGACTTCAAGGTTTTCTCTCCTAGGCGGTGTGGGGGAACAGAGGGCGGGCCTGGAGAGAGGTGGGGCTGGCTGATGGCGGAAACGGTAGCAACTCGATTACGAAATCCGCCTTTTCCCCAGCCCGGCCCGCAGCTCCCACTCTGGACAGATGGGGGAATGCATGGCTGAGAGAGGAGGGGGCCCGGCTGGGAGCCAGCCCACCCGGCTGTGGCAACCTGGGAGAGCCTGAGAGGTGGGCTTCCTTCTGCACCCTCCTGCCTGCCCAGGACAGGAAAAAGGGGTGACCCCTCCCCCCCCAGGCACACCTAGCTTGTTTGTTCTTCACTGAAGGTCAAAAGGAACATTTCTGCCCTTTCTGCAGCCAGGCCTTAGAGACTTCCTGGGTCACACACCTCCCTCTCCCCAAGCTTTGTCTGTGCCCATCCCTAAGAAGGACAGAGAGAGGTTTATTTTTGCTTGGTCCTCCCAGGTGGGGGTTTGTGGGACAGGGGGATTCTGAGGGATTTCTCTCATTCTCAAAGCCATTTCACACCTGGGTTCTTTGAAATTGGGGGGGGGGGGACAGGGACACCCCTTTTCCCTTCTAATCTCTTGCTGCAATGTGGAAAGTTTAACTTATAAACCTAAAAATAAATCAAAGAAACTGGTTACTCATTGCACCAATAGCTAGCAGCTGTTGGGGAGAAATGGGAGTTAATTTACATTAGGACTGGACTTCCAGCGGGCCTATCTTTTTTTTCTTCGCCTAAAGGGAACAGGCCCTAGAATCATTGAGAATTAGCAGAGTCAGAGGCTGAGGCAGGGAGGGGGAGGGGAGCGGGGGAGTCCTTCCGCCCCTTTAGGAGGGGCTGCATTGCAGGGGGAGACAGAATAGACAGCGAGAGCGACTCACACTCAGAGAGAGAGAGGCGTGAAAGCAAGGCAGACAAAGCTTCAACTGCAACCTTCTCTTTTCCCCCAAACCTGAGACATTCGTGGCACCCACTAACTATTGGTGATTGGTAAGTGGAGCTGAGGGGAAAGGTAATTAGGAGGAATAGAGAGAGAAGCAGCCTGTTTTGCAGGGATGGACCTTGGGTTGGACAGGAGGTTCACCGGGAGGACAGGACAGAAAGGCAAAAGAATGGGAATTTTCAAGAAATCAGCTGATGGATCTATCTATCTATTTGTTCATGGATTTATTTCCATATCTCTATAAGTTTTCAGCTCTATAGAGAGATATATTTAATAATCTTTCCAAACCTTTTTTCTAGCTATTTGTGCATATATATATTCTCTTTTCCTACAATTTACATTAAATATATATCTTATCTCTATATGCTGATATATTCATTTTTCAATCTTTTGATAAATCTCTATCATATTCTATTTTTTCCACTTTAAAAAATCCTTTTAGTATTTTTTTCTGATGTGTCTACCCTCTCCAAGTAACCAGTGTTTCCCCCGGGAAAGATGTATAGAGGAAGGTGTGTAGGAATAGCGGCCAGTCCTCTGGACATCCATCTTCCCTTGCCTTACCCTTTCTCTGTAGAGAAAAGGCAGAAATAGGAAAGGGGAGATCATCTGTGGTGGGGAGCTGTCCTGGAATCTTATTTTAATTCAATGCAGTACACAAGAGGAAGAAAACCTGAACCCATTTCTGGGGGATTTTATGTTTGCATTTTAGGGGAATGGAGGGAAAGATTAGGTAGGTTCAATGAAAAGGGTTGAGGACAGAATGGGGCATTTATCATGGAGGGGCTTTCATAACTCTTCCTTCATGAGTGACATCATCACAGATTCTGTGAGATGAAATAGGATACACGTAGGGTCTGAAGAAGGTTCGATGAGTCCAGTCTTTGTGTGGCTGCTAATGGGTGTGTCTCATCTTTGTATTTCTGCATTTATGTATCTCTTCTCTCAGTATGTCTGATAATTATTGCCTGCATCAGCACATAAAATTATCTAGATAACTGAGGGCAAAATATGATTTTGCTTGAAATTCTAGATAATTGAAAATGAAGGCTATTACTTCTATCCAAGCAGAGTCCAGGCAGTGCTTAGCATACAAGGGTGTTTGGTAGAGTAAGGAAAACCTCTTACAAAATTTTGCTTAGAATGGAATTTTGCATGGAATTAAAATGTAGACCATCATTATGAAGGCCATTCTGAGCATCATTCAGATAAATTATATATGTAGAACTGGTTTGTTTTTCTGTTTTAAATGGCTGTCCATTTGTTTAGATCTTTGTTTATGGGTTTCTATCTCTGTATAAACTTCTGTGTTAATGATTTATCTAGATTTTGATCCTAAGCAAATGTTTTTAAAAAGATGTTTTACCTGACTTAATTGCAAAAAAAAAAAATTAGATGTCCTGCCTTGCCTGTTATGTAAGGACTTTTCTGTTGCCTTTACATCAGAGGAATAGAAAATGGAGTCAGCTCATAGGGTCTATTTCTTGCTTTTCATTCACTTATGTTTTCCCCAGTATCAATATTTTAATAGTCAAAAAAATCACATAGTTCTTGCAAATTTAGAGGATATAACTAACATAGGATTCATATAGAGAGAGTTTACATAATCCTAAAAGTCCAATCAATGAGTATTAAGAGCTTATTAGCTTAGCACCGTAATAGGTTTTGTAGGAGATATAAGAAAAGTATAAGCTATCAATCCTATCTTCAAAGAAGCATTGTAATACAACACTTGGAAAATATGTGCTGCAGGTAAGGCGATTTACTGGTACCACTGTTTTGCCTTCTAGATTTATTTCTTAGGGTCTCTTAACCCCTAAGATTTTGCAGGATTAAACATATGCAAAGTATCTTTCTTTGTACATGTACATATATTTTTGCAAATATTTTTGAGGTGGAGCAGAGAGAGAATATCCCAGGATGATGACCTCACCTTTCCCACATACTTTCCCCATGCTTTGCCAGTCCTCCCTGCCTCACCCTCCCTTTCTTCTAAGCAACTTCCATGCTGACTAATGCTCAGCTTGTAGGGTTTATTTTAGGGTTCATGCCTGGTTAAAAAGAGAAACAGCAACAAGGATTAGCTAACATTTTAAAATCCCTTCCAGTCTTTTTATATCCAAGACCTCCATAACCCTATTCCAGCAAAGGTCTTTCCCTTTAAAAGACTCTATAAATTTCACACTATTTAAGGAAAATTTTGCACTCTATATGACTAAGACAAGGAGTTATAGGCCCAGAATGGTTGTGATGAGAGATACCACTATTGCAGGGCAGTATTTTCAACAGCCTGGGGGGCCTTTATTCTCAGGGAGGGGGGTGAGCCTTCTTTTCCCTCCTGGTACATTTTGATACATTTCAGTACATACTTAATATCTCCACTCCAGTCTCTCTTTGGTTGCCAGGATCATACAAAGAAATCATGGCTTGTACCGTATAGCTGCAGTGAGTGGGTGGGATGAATCAGTCTAGGGAGTGGAGTGAAAGTGATGACAATTCAATCAGATTGGAGAGAACTCCATTTAATCATTTAATCTTCTACCTAGGATTTGTACTCATTTGCCTTTAGCTATAGTCATGGAAAAGGAAAACTTTATGGCACTACGGAAAAGCTGAAGGCAAAACTGGACAACTGGCCAGCTATTTAAGAAATCAGCTGTAGCCTGACAGATATGGGGTACCAATGTACATCCCTTTAAAGTGAAAAGTCAGTTAACAGCATTGATTAACCTTTGTATGCAGAACTCTGAACATCTGTTAGAAGAAAATAGAGATTTGTATCTTGTTTAGAAAAAAATCTGAACTAAATGGAAATAGATTTTTTAAAAAACACTTTAAAGACATGAGGCCTATGAAGTGCAACTAATTCTATACATTATATTCCACAATATTGCTATATTCATATAGCAGTTTCTTATAGGTTCTGGGAGGGGGAATACTAGAAGAATAGGTATGGAGCTACTCAAAATTAAAGATTTCCTGAATGAGTTGACTCTAAGGAAAAAGAAAGGAAGAAGAAACAGAGTGGTAGAGAAGTGAAAAGAAACCTTTTCAAGAAAGAGTATATAATCTGTTAAAAACAAACACACAAAGAATCCAAGAGGAAGAAAGTAAAGGTTTATTTGCCTGCATTGGTTAATCCAAACCATCATCATTCATTGAATATTTTCTAGCATTGTATAAGGAAAGCTGTCTAAAACATGGTTCCTACCATCACGGATTTTACAATCTAATTATGAGAAAAATTTATCTGTGAAACAACAAGAGAATAAAAAATTGAGAGTTACAAATGTATTATGTTATATATCATAGATACAAGAGTACACAGAAGAGTACAGTGTAGGGTAGCATCTTGGGTGATTCCAGTACCCTTGAAAGACAGGTAGGACAGGTACAGAATAGCTTACACTCTAACAATTCGGAATGTTAATCTACTAGTGGAGATCACTGTAGTGGACAGTTTTGCTTAAATTTTTGGCTTTTTGTTATCAATTCAGATAATGTGTAGAGTGATTTTATTACGTGCTTTGCAAACCTTAAAACACTACTTAAATCTTAGCTATGAGATAAAGGATGGTCTTATGGGAAAAGTAAGAATTACTGGGAAATAAAATATTAAAAACTTCTCAAAATTCCTGAATAAAATGTTTTGGTTTTTTTTTTTTGTTTAAAAGAAGGTAGGATGTAGATAAGTTAAGATGGAGGGAGTAGTAAATTATGAGCAAAAGGTTCAAGGCAAGGAATGTGAGGAATAATGGTGATACCAATCTGTCAGAAGTGGAGAGTTTGGGGGTAGCTAGGTAGCTCAGTGGAGAGTCAGGCCTGGAGTTGGAAGGACCTAGGTTCAAGTGTGACCTCAGGCATTTCCCAGCTGTGTAAGCCTGGAAATATCACTTAACACTCATTGCTTAGCCCTTACTTCTTTTCATTCTTAGAATCCATACTTAATATTGATTCTAAGACAGAAGGTAAAGATTTTTTTTAAAGTAGAGAATTTGTAGATAGAGAGACCAGACTGTAGCATTAAGTTGATGTGATAGAAACCATTCTCAGATAATTCACTCAGAACAGACAGCATTGAAAGGTAAAGGATGAAAGGGAGGATTATTAAAGTGCATACTAGGGAACTTGGAATGGATGGGTGGAGCATAAGAGCTGTTACTGCATGTTTCTGAGCAGAGGAGGGGCAGGAAAAGGGGCCAGAGGCGTCTAGGAGCATATGATATACTGCAGTATATGGTACTAATCGATGATTCCTTCCCAAGGAGCCATGAGGGAGCCTGTGAGCAGCCAGTATAGCTCCTTTCTCTTCTGGAGGATGCCCATCCCTGAACTGGACCTGTCTGAGTTGGAAGGCCTAGGTTTGCTGGACATGGCCATCTATAAGACCCAAAGCAGCAGCAGTGGGAAACTGACCAAGGATGAGCCAAGTGGAGCTGCTCAGAAGAGTGGTCCTGAAAGCGATGCCCTCCATGAATTCAGCACTTTCAACTTCTGGAGAGCCCCTATTGCCAGCATCAACTCCTTTGAGTTAGACTTGATTTAAGGCTAAAATCTTCATCACTATTCCTGTATTTTCTTCTTTGGCCCCTTCCTTCCTCCCTATCTACACTTTTTAGCCCTGCTCTCCTTGCTTCATTGTGTTGAGGTGGTGCTAAAACCTGCCATGGAATGGCTATTTATTTATTATTATTTATTTCCCTCTGTGTCACGTCCTACCTATGCCCCTTCCCTACCAAGTCCTTCAAATCATTTTGGAAGAGGTATGGTTATTCAAACAAAAAGTCCTAGGTACTCAAATTCCAAAACAAGTCTGACTGGGGGGACAGGCACAAACCAACCCCTACTTGTAACCAAAGAGCAGTAGTGAGAGGTATAGCAAATTGATTTCTGACCGAATGTTACCAGCTTTATAATCTATTAGCCTTTCTTGACTCTACTCCTAGGTCAATTAGTAAGGGTGGCTTTCTCAACAATCATTAAAAATTCTGGGTTTTTAAATTTGGGATTGTACACCATAAAAAGGTGAAGTCTGTTTCAAACAATAAAGTAGCCAAGTCTCTTCACATAGAGAGACAGACAGAAGTCAAGGGTGAAGATTTAAACCCAAAGGCAATATATGTTGAAAAATAAGAACAAGTGAAAACACTTTAGCAAATTCAGAAATTGAAACTTCAATGAAGCTACAGTATTTTCTTTTCTCTTCAAGATTTCTCTTTCTCAGCTTTGTTCTTAATTGAAGGTCATGGGTAGGGCTACAGAAAGTTCACTAAGAAAACACACTAAAATCTCAAACTTTTTAGCTGTTACTTTATGACAGTCCCACAGGGTTGGGAAAGCAAGTCTTTAGCCTGTTGTCTTTAGCTCCATCTGGTGACCTACAGTCTCAATGGACCCCAGCTTCAACTCCTGTAGACTCTACCAGCCCTGTAGTCTCAAATGGTTCAAGTACCTTGAGGGCATAAAATGAGCTGATGGATACCTTCTTCACATCCTGACACTCTTTATCACACTATCTTTGAGAATTTTCCATCCTTTCCCCATCATTGCTGCCCATTTGAGCTGACATTTCCTCACACATCTAATAAAGCTGATTAATCCATACCTGAACTTCATGATTCTCTTTTTTTTCCATAGGGAAACAGTGGGGTTTTTGTTTCCTAATTTTACAACTTTATTTGTTTTAGGTTTATATCTTTGGAAGGCAGAGAAATGAACACTCTTTTATGCAAAAAAAGGTGAGAGTCCAAGTATATGAGGAAAATGATGAAAACTCAAGAATTTAGAGAAGTAATTTTGTTTGCTCCAACATGTACCTCTCTTCCATTAGTTTCCTCTGAACCTAATACATTCCCTATCAACTCGGGCTTAGGAACAAAAAGCTCCTAATTAGATGAAGAGTAAAAAGGAATGTTAGAGGTTATCTAGTGTGATCCTCTCATTTTACAGATGAGGAAATAAGCCCAGAGAAATTGAGACACATCACAAAGCTTTAAAGTGACATCCACTGCACTAGGGTCTCTCACTTTTTATTCCATGTGACTGATTTACTCCCCTCATTTCCTCATCTCAAGGGGAATGTAAATTTATCATTTAACAGTTATTACTATCAAGTGACTAAGTGTTGTGGAGCACTGTGGAAAGAGAAGGGAGGTGAAGTTTGCCCTTCTTGATCTCAATACATTTATATTTTGGTTAAAGCAAGATGTTAATTTAAGTAAACAAGCTAGCTTACGAGGCCCAGTGTATTAAGCTACCTAAGGCTACCAAAAAGGTGCTACAGGAATTCAAAGAAGGGAGATATCACTTTCAAATGGGGAAATTTATATATTTATATATATGTATGTATATACATACATACAAAAAAAGAGAGGGGCATTAAGCCCTCTATAAACCATCTATAAGCACCAAAATTTATCATTAATATCAATACTATGTTCAAGGAGATTGTGAAATCATCAATATATCTGTTGTAATAACTTAATTACAATAAGCTGCCTCTGCAGCTGTGGTTCAATGGTTAAGAGCACTGGGCCTCCAGTCAAGAAGATCCAAGTTCAAATTCATCTCAGACATTGCCAGCTGTGTGAACTTGGGCAAGTCACTTAACCTTTGTAGGCCTAGGAGGCAGCTGTAGCTCTATGGTTAAGAGCACTGGACCTAAAACCACGATAGATGAGTTCCAATTTGACCTCAAATTTGCTTCCTACCAGTCTGACCCTGGGCAAGTCATTTAATCTCTGATTGCATGACAAAAAGGCTCTTCTGGACCACTGGGGAATGGCAAAGCACTAATTGGATCCTTGCCTAGAAAACCCCATAGATACCCAAGAAGAGACAGACACGATTTAACAATAAATAACAATCCGACTTTTGAGAGTATTACTTTTATTTCTCAAGGATTGGATCTTGTTACTTTGTTGCAAACTGGGTAGGGAAAAAAATAAACGGAAATCGGGTAAATAAACTTGGACCCACGAATTTACTCTGCCTCCCGGGGGTTGGTCAAAGGAATGTAATTCTTTCTTTTCTGGGACCTTTTTCCCTCCTCCGTTTTTCAGTTCCCTTTTATGGTGGTTTCGTGCGCCCCGCTTTTTCCCACCCCATTGAACTGGAAGGCGAAGGAGGGCAGGCGAGGTCTCCCAGCACCGTGCCGGGATCACAGTAAGCGCTTAATAAAAACTCAGGACTTTTTATATCAACGCCTCCGACAACCCAAACATTTCCACACTAGAGCCTTGGCCACACTCTGGTCGGCTCGACAAGGAAGGAGCGGAGATGGCCTCTGAGGGCACTAGGGTCAGAAACAAGCCTCAGACTCACGGCCCACTCTCCGCTGCGAGTCTGGGCCTTCAGAGGGGCTGCGATTCTCCTCGGCCCCGGGGATGAGATACCCACACGGTGAACGGGAGGCGGGAGGAGTTTGCACTCTGTTCTTTCCAGTGCAGCGGGCCGCGGGGAGGTGGGGTGGAAAGAACCAGGCTCCGCCCCCTGCCGGGACTTTAGTACGCGAGCTTACGTAAGCCTACACGGAGCTAAAATAGTTCCAGGCACCCCCGACTTCTGGGAATGTCTTTCGTCCTTAACAGGCTTCAAGAATCGAAGAATGAGCTTCTGAAGTCCCGCGACCCTCTCCTCGAAGGGGACGGGATGTCTTTAATCGGTTTCCCACCGCGGATTCCTCCGCCGGGCTGAACCTCGTCAGCCCCATCACTTCCGGGTCCGCCATTTTGTCGCCTCCATTTCTCCACGAGGGGGGGGTTAAAGGCCCCCCCACCCAATATGCATTTATGAAAAATCCGAAAAAAGTAGCCACCGCCGACGGGGCGTCCGATTCAGGGGAGAAAAGGAGACCAAACTGGCGGGCGCGGAGGGAGCAGAGCCGGCGGCGCCCCCGACGCAGCGGTGAGTCTCCAGGGAGAGGGTAGGGAGAGGGGCTGGGGGGGAGAAACCCGCAGGCCCGGGCGGGGCGCAACCGCGCCCCCTCCCCCTCCTCCACGCTCTTGGCCCCGGAAGCTGAGGGCCCGAGCGCAGCCGCGGGAGCTGGAGAGGCGGGTGGGGGGGGTAGTCCCGGGAGGGGGCCCGGAGGAAGGGAATGGTGTAGAGAGGAAGGGGAGGGGTCTGGGAGAGGGCGGGGAACACCGGGGCCGGTGCCCAGGCCCGGCCGCGGGGGGGCGCCGGCGAGGCCACTAGGGGACGCCACTACCCAGCTCCCCCCTCCCACGTCAGTCTGCCCCACGTGTGCGCCCCGCAATCACGAGGCTTCGGTCCCTGGCTTTGGGGTCGTCAGCTTGGACCCTACCCGCAGCGGCTTCGGGGCGGAGACAAGAGAAGGGTCTAACTTCTCCCGCCCGTATCCTTGTGTAGGTCCGATCCTCCCACCTCCGCCCCTGGAACGGAGTGGGCGTCGGGGTCCTTTCCAGCCGTCTCTCCACTCCTTTGCCAGGGTGGGGCTGGCGGGACATCGGTGGGAGCATCCTTTCGCACGTGGAGCGAATGTAGTAGCCGCCTCCCAAATAACCGTGCAATAAATTCACTTTTCCCCTGAGAACCCTTTCATTTTCCACATCATAAGACCCTTCCATTGCTTGGGAGGTAGCCTGCATTCTTTCGGCCCCTCTTGGAGTCGGGGGTGGCTGGAGTTCTCTGTTTAGAGAGAGCCCAGTCCAGTACTGCCATCTTGCCTCACCTAAGGGGTGCCATCAGCACTGGCATGGAATGCTAGCGGAAAGTTGGGACACTTTGAGGTCATTTGAACCCAGGACCTCCCATCTCTAGGCCTGGTTCTCTATCCACTGAGCCACCAAGAATACAAATTTTAAATATGTAAGGTAATGATTATAATACATCATTTATAATGTTCACTTGGTTTATGTCTTAGAGATTTTAGAAATAAAACTGTCAGCTCTCTTTTTTAAAAAAATATTTTTTATTAAAAAACAAAACCCTGAATGGATAGTAAATCAGGCTGAAGAGTGGTTAAGGCTAGGCATTTGTGGTTAAGTGACTTGCCTAGGGTCACACAAGCCAGATTTGACCCAGAACTTTCTGTCTCTAAGCCTGACTCTCTCCCTATGGAGCTACCTATTGTTGGCCCCTTTAAAAGAATGTAATGTTGGGGCAACTTGGTGGTTCTGTGGAGAGAAAGTCAGGCCTAGAGAAGGGAGGTCCCAGGTTCAAATGTGACTTCAGACAATTCCTACCAGTGTGACCCTGGGCAAGTCATTTAACTCCCATACCCTTGCTACTCTGTATTAGAGTTGTTACTAAGATAGAAAAATAAAGGTTAAAAAAAAAAAGATAATGTTAACCTTAGTTTCTGTTGAGTGATGTCCCCCACCACTACTTTTTCCATTCATATAGCAAATGATGGCCTCAAAATGAGATTAAAGACATTTGATAAAAGTGAGTGGTTAAGAACAAGTAACACTGTTGATGAAAATTTCAGACCCACTTAAACCCGGAGTTTTTTCCAAAAACACTGACAAAGAGTTGTGACGATGAATGATACCAACCCAAATGTGATATAATGAACTTTTAGAAGGAGTCCTGGTTTTTTTTCCAAGCTGTCATGCTTACATTTTTAAATAATCTGTTTTACTTTCTATAACCATTCCCTTAGAAAATTTGGAGTCTTTTTGGTTGTTTTCAGGAAAGTCAAAATATCATTACATGTACAGATAAATAGCTAATTTTCATACTATTATTTCAGGGCTTTCTTGTGTAGATATTCATTTCAAGGTGTTCTAGAAGCAATTATTGTGGGATTGATCAATGTGTATAAATTTGTATCTTATAAATAGATTTTTAAAAAATGCTTTTCTTCAGGGAACCTACTTTAGTTGATTGATACACTTGGAAGTTACATTTAATTTTAAAGGAGTATGCAGAGGCAGTAAGCAAAGTCACCTTTGTGTCATTTGATTACTATAAAGACAAAGCCTTTAGGGAAGGTTTGTGGCACAGCTAGGAAAGTATATTTAGAGTCAGGCAGGCCTAAGTTGTCTTCCTCTTTTTAGTTGATTAATTGATTAGACCATGGCAATGCCACTTAGCTTGTCTCAGACTTAGTTTCTTAGTTTGTAAAATAGGGGTACATTTTTTCAGAAGTCTGTCCTAAGGAAATTTACTTGTGAACTTTTGAGCAGTATGAAAACCTAAACTGTTATGATTTATTCACTTCCAAGAATTGCAGCATTCTTGGAAGATAGGTATCATGTAATCTTATGCTCTATAAATGGGGAGATTCGAGTCATAAATAATAGAAGAATTGGTCTTAGCAGAATAGGGATCAAATCAGGAACAGTATCTGAGTCTCTTTTTGCTATTTCCAATGCCTTCACACAGTATGAAAGTTAAAGAACATCTATTAAAACTGGTTTGATTTTGAAGCCCTTTGCACAATTCCATTGTGCTTTACACTGACCTGAGTTCCCCAAATGTTCACAAAATACTGGTCTCTAACATGAACTTCTTAATTTCACCAAGCAATGGTTCCTAATAGGAGGTCTTACACAGCCCAGCATTCTCTATGCCTTCTGGAGTTAATATTTGGCAAGCTACAGGATGTCCTGAAAGTCTTAGTGCAATTCTAAATGAAGAGAACCTAAAAGGGCACTAAGACTTGGGATACCTTGGATAGTCTATCCAGCATTTTGTTTGGCACCCAGTTCATCTCATGGTAATGGCATACCATTTTATTGACTGACTCCCTCAAGGCAAGAAAAATGGACTCAGGGCCATTTTATTGTAATGCCATGTATTTTCCAGAGCATTTTTTTTTTTGAGTGCCAAAAGTTAAGAATTGTGGGTTAGGGTGTGTACATCTTTCAGAGTACTCATTGCTTGAGATAGAAATCAGACGATGAGCTGCTAATAGGTCAGCCAAGAATGTCTTTGGAAAGCATTTTCACTAACACTATTGTTTTGTGGGTTACAGCTTCCTGAAAATACTTGTTCTTATGCATAAGGATGTCTTTAGTGGACTTGGGGAAGAGGTTGCTAGAAGCAGCAAGGAAAGGACAAGATGATGAAGTGAGGACATTGATGGCCAATGGTGCCCCTTTTACTACAGACTGGGTAAGTTTATAGAAGAGAGCTTCTTCCAAGCCCCTGGAAACAAACCTCATCATGTCATGTATTTACCATCTAGGGAAGTAAAGAAGGACCAGGCTTGAAACTATAGAATATTAAAGTGGAAGGGCTACATCAGCAGTCATTCAGTCCAAGCCTTACATGAGACAGAAATGCCACATCCGCAGCATTCCTGATTTAAGCTGGATTTCATCCAACTTGTATTTTAAGACCTCAAGTGATGGGAGAACTCACTACCCACCAAGATTGTTGTTCATAAACTTGTCCATAAAGTTTTACATTATGTTAAGGCAAAATTGCTGCCCTATAACTTCTACCAATTGGTCCTACTTTCTACCCATTAGTCCTTCAGCATGAAACAAAACAGCATAAGACTGAAGAGCATTCTCTGGAGAATTTCTGACTCTTGGAATACACATGGGGAAGACAGTGCCAGAATTTAGCTTACAGATGTTTATGGTGATCTGGGATTCAACTGGGCAGGATGAAGCAGGGTTTCACTGGATTCTTCTTATGTGGAGACCTTTTTTGGTGCTTTGTTCTCACAGCTCCAGGTTTTATGCCTTTTGTTATTCCTAAAGATTGGCATGCTGTTTTTAATTCTACTTTTCCAGATTGGATCTTATAGATATATTGGTGGTAACTGGTATTTGTATGTTCCTGAAATGTTTTGGAGTACTTCTTCTAAAGGTTTAATTCTCTCTTGGGTGTACTTAGATTGGAGGCATCTGTAATTACCTGAAATTCAACAGAATCAGTACAAGAAGATTGTATTTTTAAAGCAATAAGCTTCTTGGCTCCCTTTTCACCATTATGTTCTGGTTGATAAGGAATTTTCTAGCCTTTTTCAATTTATTTTGCCACTTTTAACAATTAAAGGGAATGTAATTTCCAAAGCCAGCTTTGGGAGCAGAGATCCAGGTTATATTACTAATTTGTAGCATTGTGGTTCTTCAGACTTTCTTGGTTTTAAATGTTTGGTGAAGGAGCTTCCTCTTCTCCTGTGAAGATTATTTCACAGCCTCAAGGCCAGCTGCTCTTCTGTGAGGAAGAAAGAATGAAAAGAGAGCTTGTGAAATGAACATTTCTGTAAATAGATCTGGAAAAGGGCAATGTGAATTAAACCCTGTTATGTATATGCAGGCAGAATGAAAATGTGAGAAGCCTAAAATACAAAGTGCTAGACCTTGAGGAACATCTGGTGTTCAGATATCAGGGCAGAGTAGAGATTAATTGATAACTCAAGTAAGACCTGACTGTTCATGAGACATTATTTTTTGCCATTGGCAGGTCATTACCAACGCTGTTCTGCTGCTTACTCTTGCCATGGGTTCTAGCCTCATAGCCTCATTTTGTATTGCCTGCACAGACTCGTTACTTTAGACAAAGTTATTTCTATCAAGATGCATTACAGATCCTGTTCTCGAATAGACTTTTTTTTTAAAGCAAAAAACCCTTTACTTTCTGTTCTAGTTACAACTCTAGGCCAAGAGGGCAAGAGCTAGGCAAGTGTAGTTAATTGACTTGACCAAAGGACAATCCAGGTTGCTCAGTGGATTGAGAGCCAGGCATAAAAATGGAGATCCTGGGTTCAGGCCTGGCCTTAAACACTTCCTAGCTGTGTGAACCTAGGCAAGTCACTTAACCCCCATTGTCTAGCCCTTACTGCCTTTCTGCCTTGGAACCAATACACAATATTGATTCTAAGTGGAAGATAAGAGTTTTGTTTTTTTTAATGACCTGTATTTTTGTCTTTAAATCACTTTCATTTCTGACTCTCTCCCTTCCCCAGTGAGATATTAAGAAGGAATAAAAAAAAGAAGGAAGTGAAACAGACCAAATTTGGCCAACACATCAATCAGATCTGGACAATATTTAAAGTGTCCATATTCATAATCCTCCACCTCTGCAGAGAAGGACTGACTAGTTTTACTCTTTCACTTTGGCACTTGAGTAATCAGCTGGCAGTCTATTACTTCAGATTTAATGATGAGCTGCTGTGAAAATGACTGGGGACATTTCTAGCTCTTCAGTATTGGCTTTCCATCCAGGTTATGAACTCCAATAGGACCCAGATCCTTGGGATGACAGTTCCTGTCTTTCTTTGTCCTCCATCATACAAGTCCAGGATGTGCACACATTCAATCAGCATTATTTCTCCACAGCTTGGAACATCACCTCTCCATCTCGCAGCCCAATATGGTCATTATTCCACAGCGGAAGTGCTCCTGAGAGCAGGGGTTAGCAGGGATGCCAGGACTAAGGTAGACAGAACTCCCTTGCATATGGCCGCAGCAGATGGACACACACATATCGTGGAGCTGCTTGTCCGGGTAAAGCAAGAAGTGATTGGGTTGAGTCATATATAAATGAGAAATATTCATGATCCTCTAAGGCAGGCCTGCAGAGGCTTACCTGGCACTCTGGTTTACATGTCTGAATGGGCAGGAGGGAGCTGTGGACAAGAGAGGGTTTTGGGTGGGAAAGCAAGGCTCATGGGGCAGGAGAATTAATCTTTCTCAAGGATGAGTGGTTGAGGGGAGTCGACCTCTTCTCACACTGACAATGTGGAATAATGAGCAGTAGCCCCTTATTTTCTAAGCACCTAGATTTCATTATGGATATAGTAAGGCAAATATGTGTTCTTTTTCACTTACTGAGAAATATTTCTCCCTTATCTCAGTGGCTTAGTACTCTTCTTGAAAAGACTTGTTCCCAGACTGTGTGTAGCATGTTTAGGAGCATTTAAAGAGAGAATTTGAAGGTGCTTTCTTTTGAAGTTACTTAAGCATGATCCAAATTGGAATATGTACTATTCTCTAGTAATCCTTCCATTTTTATGTTGGAAACTCATACCTATTGCCTCGTATCTGTCATCTGAGTGAAAATTGTTTTTTTTTGGTGGCAGAATGGTGCAGATGTCAATGCCAAGGACATGTTGAAAATGACTGCTTTGCATTGGGCCACAGAACACCATCATCGTGATGTTGTGGAACTCTTAATTAAGTATGGAGCTGATGTCCATGCCTTCAGCAAATTTGATAAATCTGCCTTTGACATCGCTCTGGAGAAAAACAACCCTGAGATTCTCGTCATTCTCCAGGTTTGTAGCTACTGTTTTCCTAGATATTATTCAAACAAATTAAAAAAAAATTGGCCCAAAATTGAATTTTTCCAGCCCTTTCAAAGTAATACCTTAATGTTTAAAAATCCCTTTAAAAACTGTCTTTGTAACATATTCTAGTCAACTTAGTTTGTACTTTTCAAAGGGAGTGATAGTATGGGTAATCCAAAAATAATTACTGTTTATTTGGCTTTGGCATTTGTTGCGTTATTTTCTTCCAAGAGGTTTTAAATCTTTAACTTTAACTTTAAATCTTTAACTTAACTTAAACCAAAAAGTTTAAATCTTTAACTGTTGCTCCACATTTTCTGAAGGCTATTGGTTGGGAGGGGAGGGGGTCCCATAATCATGTTTGGGATCACAAGGAAGCAGATTTAAAATTTAGTTATAGATAATTAAGTTGATTCTATAGAGAAATTGATGCAATTTTTTATTCCTTTTGTGTCTATTTTCCCCATAAGTAGTTCCCTACAGACTTGTTGCCCGGTTCACCTCTCAGTTCCCTATTTAAACTTCCTTATGTAACAGGAAATTTTTTTTTAGCCCTGAGCATGTTTGGGGAAAACTGCTTCTGGTAATACAAAGTCTAAAGGAGGCTGTCTTGGCTTCAGCCAAAGAAATGTAGTTGTGTGGAAATTAGACTTCAGAAGCTCATGTTCCAAATCTGAGAGTCATTTTCTGGGTTGGTGTGCATACTTTCACCTTTCTTCCAAGGAAGAGTAGGGTATGTTGTTGTTCCAAACCCAGGAGATGAGTCCTGACTGCATAGAGGCAGATGAGCACATGAACCACAGAAGCTCCAGAGCCAGAAGGGTAGTCTAGCCCCTTCATTAGGGGAGTTAATCGACACCAGATTTAAAGAGTTTGCCTGTCTTTTTGAGCTCTTGAACACAGTAGCACTTTGTTTTCTAAGACATAATGACCTTGGGAAAGTGACTTAACATCTCTGTTTCTTTTGTCTGAGAAGAAAACCCAACAGCCCCAGTGCAAACACTGGGACATTTTGAACTCCCTGGGACATTTTGTGCTGGAACTGGTTCTGGATGGTAGACCGTTGTCAAGGGAGCTGTTGAGTAACTGTATAAATAGGGCTAAAATAAGCATTCTGACTTTGAAAAGTCATGCCTTGTTTGGTAGGAGGCAATGCAGAACCAGGTGAATGCCAATCCTGAGAGAGCCAACCCAGTGGCCAACACGGTGACGATGGCTGCTCCCTTCATCTTCACATCTGGAGAAGTGGTCAACCTGGCCAGCCTTGTGTCCTCAGCCAGCACCAAACCCACTGCAGGTAACAGGCCCACAAGCACTGCCTCTTCCAAAGTCCACAGAATGATAACAGGTTTTCCTTTGTACTAGAGAAGCATAGGTGGTACTACAGTGCACAGAGCTCTGGCCTGGCCTCAGGAAGACCTGAGTTAAATTTGACATTTACCAACTGTGTGACCTTGGCAGAGTCCTTTCACTGCTATCTGCCTCGGTTTCCTCAACTGTAAAATGAAGATCATAACAGCACCTGCTTTGAAGGGTTGTTGTGAGGATCAAATGAGAGAATATTTGTCAAGTGCTTGGCATATGGTAGATAGTAGAAGTAGAAGTTATGGTTTTCATTAATGTCTCTGCAAATAGTATAAATAGGAAGAGACTATTTATTTGTTTGTTTATTTGTTTTTTCTTTTTTTAAGGCCCTTACCTTCCGTCTTGGAGTCAATACTGTGTATTGGTTCCAAGGCAGAAGAGTGGGTAAGGGTGGGCAATGGGGGTCAAGTGACTTGCCCAGGGTCACACAGCTGGGAAGTGTCTGAGGCCAGATTCAGATTTGAACCTAGGACCTCCCATCTCTAGGCCTGGCTCTCCATCCACTGAGCTACCCAGCTGCCCCCAGGAAGAGATTTTTTAATAGGTGACATTTGTGTTTCTACCTTAATTTCTGTTTTGGGACAAAATGGCACAGAGAATAAAGTACAGAAGAAAAGAGCACTAGATTGAGATTCAGGATCTGTGTTCAAGATCAGCCTCTTGTCACTACCTTTGTGACTTTGGGGCATTCACTTAAACTCTCTAGATCTTAGCTTCCTTATTTAAAAATAGGACTAGTTAACCTCTGTAGTCACTTTCAATTCTAAATATGTGATTCTATGAATATATTTGGGTACATTTTCTGATTAAAAAATGAAACTTGCTTCAGAAGAGCTGTATTTAATATGTTAAGTGCCATGTTTATCTCCAAAATAAAAGGGGAGAAGTGTTTGTCAGTCCATTATAAGAAAAATAATAGAATATAAATGTTCTAGAGGTGTCACAAATATAGAAAAGGAATAACTGATTAAAAAAAATTTTAATCCAATTGTAACCCTGAAGTTAAAATATTTATATGCTAGGTGGTGCAGTAGATAGAAGACAGGGCCTAGAAGGAGGAAGACTCATCTTCCTGAGTTCAAATCCAGCCTCATTCACTTATTAGCTGTGTCCTAAGGCAAGCCACTTTATCCTGTTTGCCTCAGTTCTTCATCTGTAAAATGAATTGGAGAAAGAATGTCAAACTACTCCAGTATCATGACCCAAACAGGATCACAAAGAGTCAAACATTACTGGAAACAACTGAACAGCTATTCAAAGAAATTAAGAATATGTTCTTGCATGTTGCTTAGAAATGGAGTCTTTGTAGTTTTTGCATTCTAGTGTTTTAGCAAGTTTGTTTATCAGTTGTTTTTACAAATACTTGCCTTGAAGTAGAGGAATTTGAGGCATCTCATTTTTCTTCCATTAATTTCATCTTACTTAATATTTGACTTTTTAAATCCTTAACTCTAAGATAAAAGGAAGATTCATAATCCTGTTTCAGTGTTCCAAGTATTAGAGAAAGCATAAAAATTGCCCTATTTAAAGGAAGGGAAAATCTTTTTCTCTACAAATGGTATAATTGCTTCTTAATGTCTTCTCTGTTGTGACCACTAGGGGATAGTATTGCTCTTCACCTTATGAGTGATAAGCCACCTTTTGCTTTGGATGGATAATTTTAAAAACAATTCTTTTAATTGTGCCCAGACACAAAAACACTATTCTCAGATCACACTCAGGGAAGTGACTTGGGATATTTATTTGGGAATCAAAGTGCGTGAAGAGTTGATATGTTTCAAGTGCTTGGCCTACAGATAGAGAGCCTTGGTTTCCATTTTCATGGGCCAGGGTTACATTGCTTGTGATGTTTTTGCTAAATATTCAACTCTCCTCTTGGCTATTTGGTCAAGTAAATGAGTTGCTACAGTCAATCTGAAACTGAAATAGTATCTTTACTGTGGTCTATTACTCATGAAGCAATTTTCTCGGCGATTCTCTATAACTTACTGACTTTCCTGCTAGTTCAGTGATGGGCAAACTATAGCCTGCGGGCCAGATGAGGGGGAGGGCCCTGAAATGTTCTATCCAGCCACTCACCATTATTCCTAATCTGACGAATACAACGAGTTGGATACAATACAATGAAACTTCGGAAGAGTTGCCTTAGAAACAGACTGACAGATGAGCATTTCCTTTCCTTTGGCCCCCTCTTTAAAAAGTTTGCCCATCACTGGGCTAGTTAATACACAGAAAAGAAGGGGAAAAAAGAAGTAGGGAAAATCTAGGTTACACTAGTCAGGTGAAAGATTTTCTTTTTCATTTTGACATTTTAAGTTTCTCAGTATCTGTTACTTCAAAAGTATCCCTTAAAAAAAAAAAGAGATGAATTTATACTAGAATGTATAGCATTTTGGTGTTAGAGATTGCAGAGTTTAAATCCTATCTTGAGCTTTCAGTTGTCCTCATGTGAATTATCTGTAATAGTTTAAAAATTCCAGACCGGGGGGGCAGCGGGTGGCTCAGTAGATCCAGAATCAGGCCCAGAGATGGGAGGTCCTGGGTTCAAATGTGACCTCAGACATTTCCTAGCCATGTGACCCTGGGCAAGTCACTTAACCCCCACTGCCAACCTCTTACCACTCTTCTGCTTTAGAACCAATACCCAGTGTTGATTCTAAGACGGAAGGTAAGGGCTTAAAAAAATAAAAATTCCAGACCTTAGGTCCTGTGCAACCTGGAATCTTCCTGGCCATGTACCCACAACCATCAATCAGCTTATATATACCCTGGGGAAGTACAAATTAGTTTTAAATATTGACAGTAGACAAATATGCTGCCCTTTAGTATAATGCATTACAAAACTTGAAATAAATAATTTGGATTCTCTGATATTTGGACTTTTCCTTGCTTCTATAAGTGTAGATAGTAGAGTGGCTTAAATATGTATTACCAGCTAAGGCATCATATTTTTATCAAGCTGACCCTTAGCTCCATCAGACTTAGAGTGTAAGACATCTTGTTGCCTTTGGATTTACAGTGATTACATTGCGATCTGCTCTAATTATCACTGACATTGGGATTGATTGGCTAGTGACAGTTTCCTTTATCTCAAGCCTCCAATTAATCCTGGACTGAGGCTTTTGATCATATGTTTCAAGTTATAAATAAATAATTGTTTTCCCTCCCCCAACATACTATGATATAATTTTTAAACCTTTACCTTTTGTCTTAGAATAGATATTAAGTATTGGTTCCAAGGCAAAAGAGCAAGAAGGGCTAGGCAATTGGATGTAAGTGACTTGCTCAGGGTCACACTGCTAGGAAGTCAGAGACCACATTTGAACCCAAGTCCTCCTGACTCCAGGCCTGGAGCTCTATGCACTGTGCTACCCAGCTACTCCAATGATATTTTTTAAATGTAGAATTATACTCTCCATAAGCAAGGAAAGAATATTGTTGAGAACATTGACTACCTTCATCCCAAAAGCTTCTAAGAGAGGTCTGAGATGTCAGTTGACTTGTTAGTGTATTTATTAGTTATAATTGGTCTATCTCAGTGATGGCAAACCTTTCTGAGATGGAGTGCCAACCCCCCCCACCCCCATTACCCCAGGGAGGGAGGAAACTCTCCCATTGGAATGCTGGGCAGAGGGGTGGGTGATGTGAAAAATGTTGTCAGGCGCCGTGGAGAGGGAAGGCAGCAGCTCCGCCGGAGTCCCTCTGCCTTTCTAGTAATGAACTGGTGGGGCCTGTCTACAGAGAGCCCTCTGTGTGCCATACATTTGCCATCACCGGTCTATTTGCTTACCTTTTTTTTAATTGAAATTAATCAATGCCCTTTCTACTTTATTTGTTTTTGTTTTTTTTCATAATATAATTGGTCTGTCAGAGACTATGGTATGAATACATGAGAAAAGGCCTCCATTTTAGAAAATTTCTGTGTGTGAAAGACCATTTAGAATTACATTGAGGTTATCTTGTTAATTCATTTCTGCTTTGAAAGGAAATTGGGGGAATGATTGTCTGAAACAAAGTACAAAATATCATTCAAAAGTAATGAAGACTTATATATAGTACAACAGTCCCAGGGCTTAGCAAAGCTGAATTCTGATGGATCGATTGCACTAAGCTGATTTTTCACATGCATTCTACCCATACAAGGAACTTAAAAGATAAAAGGTTCCTTCTTTTCCTCAACTGAGAATGGGATGTTAAGGTTTTACATTGGGGTTTGCTATGGCATGCAATCACTTACCAAGAAAGTGCATTAGAGAATGGATGATAGTTGGATCCTGCCCTATAGGAAGTAAATGCAGATACTTCCCTCCTGGAGGTTAGGCAGTCCTGGGAACACCAACCATTTTGCTCCTTGAGTAGGTTATTTTCTTTGTTCCTTTCATTATTTCTAATAGCACATATTCCATTGTTATCATATAATAATCATAAAAATAGAGAACATTTAGATCAACGGTCGGCAACCTTTTTGACCATGAGAGCCATAAACACCTGAGGAAGGAGGAGGATGGAGGCAGAAGGTGCTGGAATATGGGGCGGGGGCTGAAGGGCCCCCTGGGGCACATCCTGGGGCTCTGCCCAGACTGGCTGGTCAGGAGGTGGAGCCAGATCTGGCTCAAGAGCCATACGTTGCCGACCCCTGATTTAGATAGTGTTGTAAAGTGTGAAGAGCACATTACTTATATTAATTCTCATTTGCTCCTCACAGCAACTTTGTGAGGTAATTGTTGTATCCCCATTGTTTATAGATGCAAAACTAAGGCATATAGAGTCTAAATACCCTGCCTAGAGTGATAGACTTTGTAAATTGAGGTAGGATGTTAATTCTGGTCTTCCAGCTCCAAAATTAGTGACCTATCCATTGTACCACATAGCTGCCTTGATATAAATTTTTTCAGTCATTCTCCAATTTAAGGGCATCCTCTTAGTTTTCATTTTTTTCTTTCTTTTTTTTAAACCTTTACCTTCAGTCTACTTAGTATCAGGTCCTAGGTAGAAGAGTCTGTGAGGGGTAGGTAGTTGGGTTTAAGTGACTTGTCTGGGGTCACATAGCTAGGAAGTACCTGAGGCCAGATATGAACTCAACACTCCCTATCTCCAGGCCTGGCTCCCTATCCACTGAGCCACCTACCTGCCCTCATTTCTTTGCTATGACAACAAAAGCTTCTATAAATTTTTTTTTGTTTGTAGGTGTTCATTTCTTTTTTCTTTTATCTCATTGACCATGTCCAAAATATAAGACATCTCAAAAGTCTTAATGCAGCTTTAATAATATTTATTTTTATTAATAATAGCTTATTATTTTTAAGCTATCAAAGCTTTAAAAACCCCTAGACTTTTGGGTCACCCTATATACATTTCTTCTGCAATTTGAGTTTTATCACTTCTCTAGCAGAATGTTAGTGACCTGTTTTCATCTTCTTTCTTCAGAATTCATGGTTTATCACTGCATTGATAGAGTTCTAAAATCTTTCACAGTTGTTTTTCTCTATAATGTTGTTTTATTTATATATCGCATTGTAACAGTTTGTTTTATAACAATTTATTGTGTGAATTGTTCTATTAGTTTTGCTCACTTAACTCTGCATCAGTTCAAGAAAGTCTTCCCAGTTTTCTATGTAATGCACATTTCTTATGGTACAATAAGCTTTTACATTCATATACCATAATTTAGCCATTCCCCAATAGGAGGACAACCCCTGAATTTCTTGTTTGGGGCTTCTTTCAGAAGAGTTGTTGTAAATATTTTTTTGCATATGAAAACTTTTCTGATTTCTTTGATCTCTTTAGGGTATAAGACTGGTAGAGTTATGGCTGGATTTAGTGACTTTTGAGGCATAGTTTCAAATTACTTTCCAGAATAGCTGAACCAGTTCACAGCTCTACCAGCAATGTACTAGTGTGCCTGTTCTCCCACAGTCTCTCCAGCATCTTTCATTTTCTTCTTCTGTTATTTTAACCAGTCCAGAAGGTGTGAGATTTAGCCTTAGAGTTGCTGTAAATTATATTTCTGTAATTATTAGTGATTTGAAGCATTCTTATATGGTTTTAATTGTTTGGATTTCTTGCTTTGAAAACTGCCTGTCTATATTCTTTAACCACTGGGGAATAGGTTTTTTGCTTACAAATTTGAATCCATTCATTATATATTCTCTTAAATATGAGACCTTTATCAGAGAAATTTGCAAGACTTTTCTCATTTAACTTTTTTCCAGTTTCATTTGTTTTGGTCTAGTTTATAAAATTTAAAAAAATTATTTAATCAAAATTGTATTGTTTTCTTAGAAGGACCGGTATTTTAGTCACAACTTGTGACAGAAGGGCATCACAACTAATGCCATCATAAAAGCTTAGAGATCAAGTAGTTAAGAAAACTAAGAGAGTTATTTACATTATGAAAGGAGACTTACTGTCATGAAAAAATGCACCCTCAGAAATTTGTTAAGTTTAAGAGTTACAGATCATAAATCCCTCCACTGAGAGGCTAGGACTATATATAGTCACTAAGCCAAAATGTTAGGAATTATTGCCAGTTGAAGACCAGTCAGCAAAAAAGATAGATTATTTTCAAATTGTAATGCAACATTAAAAGATAATTCATTTCACAGAAATTTGATTTATGCGAAGCTAATTTGGAATCACCCTACATAACGTAGGGCACACCTATATATGATAAGCCTGTCTTCTAGGAGATTACTGTTTCAATAATAATACAGGATAAAGGCAGCTAGGTGGCCCAGGCCAGGACTGGAGTTGGGAAGTCCTGGGTTTAAATTTAACTCCCTAGTTATGTGACCTTGAGCAAATCACTTTAGCCCCTTGCCTAGCCCTTACCACTCTTCTGCCTTGGAACTGATAATTGTATCCATTCTAAAACAGAAGGTACGGGTTACTTTTAGACAATCAAAATAATAATATAGGATGGTCATATGACAAAGTTAAAGCCCCAAGCCAGCACTGGCGAATCTTTCAGAGTGCCTGGCGCCACCCCCACCCCACTCCCCTCACTGTGCCATGCCCCTTCCCCCTTGCCCCACACAGGGAGGGAGGAAATGCTCCCATTGGGCCGCTAGGCACGTGGGCCGGTGAAGTGAGGAATGTTCAGTGAGTATAGAAAGGGGGAGGGGAGTGGCCCTAGCATTCTGCTTCCCTCCCTCCAGCTCTGCTGCCTGTGAGCTGCCCACCTTACCAACCCTGTGCACTCCTGCTGGGCAGGGAGGCAGGATGTGAAAAAATATCATCAGGCACAGTAGAGAGGGGGAGGGGAACAGCTCCGCCCGAGCCCCTCTGCCTTTCTAGTAACAAATTCTTGGGTTGCAGGGGGGTGGCTGAGTGACCAGAGAGTGCTCTGTGTGCCATCTTTGGCCCTGTACCATAGGTTCACCATCATTGCCCTAACCAATAAATAATTGGACTAGACAATCAAGTGTTAACATCACATATATATTTGTTTGTATTACGTGACCCAACATTAAAACATGATCCAACATTAAAACTATCTGGATTTTTGCATAAGAAGATTCTAGTTTCCCCTATAATTGCTGTTTGGGTTGATGTCTTCCCCACCCACTAACTCCTGCTCACCTGTCCTGTTGGTAAGGGCAAGGGCAACAGTGATAATAGTAATAATGATAATAATTGTGTACATTTGCAAAGCCCTTATGTTTTTCTTTGATTCTCATAATAAGCTTTTTTTTTTTTTTTAAACCCGCACCTTCCGTCTTGGAGTCAATACTGTGTATTGGCTCCAAGGCATTAAAGGGGTAAGGGTAGGCAATGGGGGTCAAGTGACTTGCCCAGGGTCACACAGCTGGGAGGTGTCTGAGGCCAGATTTGAACCTAGGACCTCCCGTCTCTAGGTTTGGCTCTCAATCCACTGAGCTACCCAGCTGCCCCCTCATAATAAGCTTTTTGATGAGGTATAGTTTGCATTTTAGAGATAAAGAAATAGAGAAGTTAAATGACTTGTCTAAGATCACACATACTGTGAGAAGCAGACAGGACTAGAATCCAGTTCTTCTGGTTCTGAATTCACTGTTCTTCTAACTATACCATAGCTGCCTAAATAGGGATGAGTAAGAGTTCTGGGTACTATGGCAGCTGGGGATAAGGGAAGCTGTGTATAACCTGTCTGCTGCTGCTGCCACCACCAAAGAGTGGAAGATGGGGAATGCCCTGTTACTGATGGATGCTAAATAGTAGCAACCAGATAGGAATCAACTTATAGGGGGAAGGAGAGAGGGAATCTCAGTTGCACCTGTACCTACCATGTTTATGTTTACCCTTTCTTCAAGGAAAGTGTTTGTTTTTAACCTTAAATAAGTTCACTTAAATATGATGCATATTAGTGTTGACTGGAGGCGAAGATTTAAGTCCATCATTGTAAATTTTAATTCATCTCAAATCACCCTGACTCTGCTAGACCTTATCTATCTTTTCTTCTCAATAGGTGATTCTCATACTTCAACAGTACAGTTCTCAAATTCTACCACCTCAGTGCTGGCCACCCTGGCTGCTTTGGCTGAGGCATCAGCTCCTCTTTCTAACTCCCACAGAGCCACTGGTAAGTGACTAGTGAAAGTCCTTTTTATTTATTCTTTTTAAGTCCCCAGCAGGTTTAATTTGTGTGAATTTTTTTTAATTGTGCTTAATTAGAGGCAGCTCCAAAAAAAGTAATGGGAATTCATTGAACATCAGAAAGAAAAGTTGCCAAGTGATGTAATCAGTCAGCTGAATAATATCAGAGAATGACTGAGTCATTCCTTTGTGTTCTTGCAACCTTGGTGTGTCTACTGGGACTTCAGTTACTTCACATTGAATGAAGTGTTTTAATTTGTATTAGATGATCTTTCAGAGATATTTGATGTACTTTGAGTCTGAATAGCCAGCTTAGATATCTCATATCAAAATAGATTACCTATCTCTTTGTCATAGCATGTGCACTCGTCTGGTTTTTAAGTAGTGGTGAGCAAATGTGCTTCTCAGATTGAAAGTAAGAGTCTTCAAATCAGTGAGCCATAGCCAGTAAATGTGGCCGTAGAGAAAGGAAAGTTCCTAACAAGTAGCAGTTTAGAGGTTTAAAGGAGTCATCCAGTAATATTCCAGGTATTCTCTTAGGGAATTGGTTTTAATTGAACACTTGAGTAGTAATGAAGATGATATTCTGTCTGCCATTTAGTTCAGTAAACATTAAGTCTACTATGCATGGCATTCTGCTTGGTGGAGATGACAGGGACATTATATGTAAGTCCACATCTTCAAGAAGCTTATATTTTATCAGGAGACTACTACCTGCATGCAGTTATATAACTCATTTGAAGAGGGAAGAGTACTAGTAACTGGGGAGAATAGGCTTAATGGCTGAGTCATACAAGGAAGATGAGGATTTGAAAAAGTAGAAATGAAGAGCATAACAGAAGTCTTGCAGAAAATGGACTTTGAGGCTCAGGGGAGCAGTTAGTTATTAGGACAGCATGGCTGGTTCATAGAGTGCCCAGTGTACAAAAGACAGTAATGAGGGGATATAAGGCTGGAGAGGTCAATTGAAGCCAGATTACAAAGGGCCTTCCATGTCATGCTGAAAGGTTTCTTATCCTTCAGCTACTGGAGGTTTTCTTTTCTTTTTTTCTTTTTTTTTTTTTAAATTAATAGAATCTATTTCTAGGTATCTCAGTCCCTCTTTCCCCTCCCCACACTATAGAAGGCATCATCTGGCAAGCATATGTATATATAGATTATGTCTTTCATGTCTCCATTTTTCAGTTCTTTCTCTGGAGGTGAACATTCACAAGTTATTCTTTCAGTATTAAATCTGTAGCTATATATAATGTTCTCTTAGTTCTATTCATTTCACTCTTCATTATCTCATGCGGTTCTTTCCAAGTTTTAAAAAAATCAATCTTTTCAGTTTCTTACAGCATAGTAGTATTCCATCACAATTATATACCACAATTTGTTTAGCCATTCCCCAGTTGATGGACATCTCTTTGATTTCCAGTTCTTTGCCACCACAAAGAGCTGCTATAAATGTTTTGAAACATAGGTTCTTTTCCTTTTTCTGTGATTTCCTTGGGTCTTTTTAATCACCACAACCCCCCAACTTCTCCCTCCCTTATATTATGCCCCTCCCTGCCACCCCCTTTTTAAATTTCCTTTCTTCTCTGTAGGGTAAGATAAGATTCTGTACCCCAATGGATCTGGCTATGCCATTTCCCATTAGAGTAAGATTTAAATATTACCAGTCATCACCTTCATCTTCCCCTCCACTGTAATAGTCCACCCCATTCCCATGCCTCTTTATGTGATATGATTTACCCCATTTTATCTCTCCCCCTTTTTCTCAGTGCAAGCCTCTTTTTCATGCCTTGATTATTTTTTTTGCATATCATCCTAAGCAGCTTACTACCATACTGTCTATCTATGTATATTTCTTCTAACTACTGTGATAATGATAACAGCTTTAAAGGGTTACAAATATTGTTTTTCCATGTAGGAATATGACCTTATTGAGGCCCTTAAATTTTTTCTCTTTCTTATTTACCATTTTGTGTTTCTCTTAAATTTTGTATTTGGATATCAGATTTTCTGTTTGGTCTGTTCTTTTCTTCAGGAATTCTTAGAAATTTTCTACTTTATTGGATGATCATATTTTCCTCTGAAAGAATATAGTCAGTTTTGATGGGTAGGTGATTCTTGGTTGTAAACCAGTTCCTTTGCCTCCCTGAATATCGTATTCCAAACCTCTTGATCCTTCACTGTAGAAACTGCCAGATCCTGTGTAGTCTTGATTGGGACTCCATGATATTTGAATTGCTTCTTTCTGGCTGCTTGCAGTATTTTCTCCTTGGACTGGGAGCTCTTGAACTTAGCTATAATATTCTGGGGTGTTGTCATTTGGAGATTTATTACAGGAGGTGATCTGAGGATTCTTTCAATTTCTATTTTAACCTCTTGTTCAAGAATATCAGGAGATTTTTCTTTGATAATTTCTTGTAATATAATGTCTAGGCTTTTTTTTTTTATCATGAACAGTCCAATAATTCTTAGATTGTCTCTCCTATATCTATTTTTGAGGTTGGTTGTTTTTTCAATAAGATATTTCATATTTTCTTCTATATTTTTTATTCTTTTGATTTTGTTTTATTGTTTCTTGATGTCTCATGAAGTCATTAGCTTCTATTTGCCCAATTCTAATTTTTAAAGACTGATTGTCTTCAATGACCTTTTGTTCCTTCTTTTTTCATTTGGTCCATTCTACTTTTTATGAAATTCTTTTCTTCACTGAATTTTTTAAACCTCTTTTTCCAGTACGTCAATTCTATTTTTTATGTAATTTTTTCCTTCATTTTTTTTGTGCCTCTTTTTTCCACTTTTGCTTTTTAAGCTGTTATTTTCTTTTTTGCATTGCTTTCATTTCTTTTCCCATTTTTCTTCCACTTCTCTTATTTGATTTTTGAATTCTTTTTTGAGTCTTCCAGTACTTAAAAACCAATTCCCATTTTTCTTTGAAGTTTTGCATGTAATTGCTTTGTTGTCATATTCCTGACTGAATCAGTGACTTGCTCTTCTTTGTCTCCATAAAATTTTTCTATGATTTAGGTGTTTCTTTTGCTATTTACTCATTTTCCCACTCTTTTTATGTCTGTGGTCCGGGAGTTCTGAAAACTGCTGATTGATGGCTTGTAGGACTTAGAGCACTGTGAGCTATTTTGCCCTAGGGCTAGGGGCTTCAGTACAGACTTGGGTCCCTCACTTTGGACTGGCTTGGGACTTAAATGGGTGGGTGTGGGGTGTTATGCTATTGGCAGGGTCCCTGAATCCCAAAGTTAGCTTATCTCTAGGTTTGGAACCTGATGTAGTAGATTCCAGTGGGACTGTCAGCTTGCACTCCTCAGTGCAGTCCTCTCCCATTAGTCCTCATGAACCTCTACAGAGGAGGGACTGTGCTTATACGTTTTCCTATAAAAATACTCAAGGATATTTAATCCAATTAGTTTGGACTATTAACTAACTTCTTCCCTAAACTTGACAGCTTTATGTCTTACCTCTGTTCCTTCATCCTAGCTGTCCCCTCCTTATCTCCCCCTATCAGGGTCTGTCTTCCATATTTAGGTCATTGCTACCTCTTTTGTGAAATCTACCCCCATAGTCTTTCTTTTCTCAATCTGCCTTTTGTCATATATGTCGGTTGCTCTTCTACACACTCCAGTAAAATGTAAACTTCTTGAAGGTTGGGAATTATTTCCTGGCATTTTTTTCTCTTTATTTGTCCCTAATGCATGGCATAATCCCTTGAATATAATAGGTGCCTAATTCACTAGCATACACTTGTTAAGTACATCCAGTGTACAAAGTGGTATCTAACTAAACTGAAAAGCTAGATCACCACACCAACTAATTTTATAGGTAGCAAACTTTTAGACATGTAATTTATTACTTGGTTCATTTAGCATTAGCATGTTGTCAGTCTCATTTAGAAATGCCTCTTGTCAGATTTACTTTTTTGTTTGTTTGTTTCCTGAGCCAGTGTTTTTCTCTCTTCAAAATTATCACCAGGATCTTATGGCTTATTCATGAATTGTTTGGTCTAATAAGATTTCCAGGTTGCATCAGATCTTTTTTAATATTATTGTTTCAAGGAGTCACAGGGCTATAGTCTTGTTTTTAAAATGCCAGGGTTTAAAAAAAATTTTTTTATACCTCTTTTATCTCTAGCCAATTCAGAAGAAATCATGGAAGCAAATTCTGTAGACTCGGCAATCCAACAAGTGGTGGGGAGTGGAGGCCAAAGGGTCATCACCATAGTGACAGATGGAGTCCCCCTGGGTAATCTCCAGACTGCAATTCCTGCTGGTAGTATTGGTCACCCATTCATTGTGACTATGCAAGATGGACAGCAAGGTGAGTCAGCCTGTTTATACAGTTGTCCATTAGAAGACAAAACAGAAATTAAACTCTCTTGCATATAAAAGCAATTTAGGATGGATTGGTGGTAGAGGTTGCAGGATTTTGCAAAAGTTGGAATAAAAATGAAGTTAGCCTATCTCAGCTTCCTGCACTCTTTCTAAAAATGTCTTGGAGTGAGAAAAGGATCAGTATACTCACCTTTCTCTCTACCATTATGACTCAAGTGTCAACCAAGCCTATAATTTCTATTCAGAGTCCCACACTTTCTGGTTTGTGTGATGCTATGTGAGACTTTTCCCATCCTCAAAGTCATTGAAAAAAAAAAAGAATTTGTATCCATAGTGGGAAGAAAAATGTAAGAAGGAATAAAAACTTTATTTACAATACAATCAGGTCTTATGAGGCCCATTTAGAAAATTATTGATGACAAAGTCATCTATCAATTATGTTCCTAGATTCTTTTTAGGTGGGTTTGAGATTTCTCTTATGAATTTGCTAAACTAGTGAAAGCTGAGTTAATTGGGATGAGAGGTTACATTCATTGGCATTTTTATCTATATGTAGAATACGTGGATGTTGAAGAGATTGGAATTTATAATAGCTTACTCCTGAAAGCACCCTAATGTAGTGGCTATAGAAAACTAGCCTTGAAATCAGGAATCTCTAGGATCCAGGCCTGTCTCTAATACCTCCTGGCTATGAAGATCTTGTGACAAGTCATTTAACCTTCCAATACTTTGGACTACTCTCTAGGACAAAATTCAGAAGAAGTGTCAACCTGAATTGATAGGGGGAGTTTCCTCACCTAGAAGTTCCCTATTAGATCAAAATCACAAGTCCTTATCCCTAGTTTACTCTTAAAAGAAAAATGCATTGGATTGAGAATTGCAAATACCATATTATCTACTCTTTTACATTTTACATTTTGTCAATTGGCTGCATTTATAGATTACCTCTAGTAGATTTCAAGTTGCTAGGTTGATCTCTCCTGGCTACTAGGTGATGGGAAGGGTTCAAATATTCTGTCATTTGAAATGTACTCAAGAACTATGAATTAATGGTAAAGTCAACCCAAGTTAATTTTCCCCCTACAACTTCAATTTAATAAGGCAAATAAATATACTAAAGCATCCTGAAGCCAAATCTAAAAAGTCTGTTTTAGACAATCTTTGCCAGAGCTCATGTCTGTTAACACAGATAAGTGAAAGTTTACTATAATTTCTTTGCTCTGTCTCTTAGGAGTTACTCCTAAGTATGCTATTGTGAATGGCTCACAATGGTACTTTAGGTATTCTTTAGATTGTTTCTACTATTTCACTCCATCTCTGTTAGTCCCATTAGCAAATATACTTGTCCATTCCCAAAACTTCCATACCAAACAATACAAAATGGAAAATTAATTCTTTATTCTTGGTTACTTATCACATAGCATGCCTAGCTCTTCAAAGCTTTAGTGATTTTCACTATGCATCCTTACTCTCTTAAGAACTTTGAAATGTGGCCCTATCTGGATTTAGCAGACAGTTCCTTATCTTATTAAACTTTTCAGTGTTGATTTATTTGGGTAGAAAATTCCCAACTCCACAGACTACAAGACCTATATTTTTTATTGTGTATTCACTTCCTCTCCTTGGTGTTCCTTGGCTTGTAGTTCTAACTGTACCTGCTGGTCAGGTTGCAGAGGAGACCATTATTGAAGAGGAAACAGAAGAGGAAGAAGCAGCTGAAGAGTTGCCAGTGGCCAAAAAACAAAGGACAGAAGAAGTGATAGACAGCATGGATGAAGGGAAGGTAATATTCATGATGTTAGTGGAGGAAAGGAGCAGCCAATTAATCAGGGTCCAGACATGAGCTTTTCTCCATCTTTGTGGTCCTGTTGAGAATTGAGTCAGTTCTCAGTGATGAGGGAAACAATCACTACAACAGCTCACATTTTATTTATGTAGCATTTGAAAGTCTACAAAACAGTCAAGCAACAAGAGCTCACATCCTGGTGGAAGAGGCAGTGTGTAAATGAGCACACACCAGATATTTACAGAGAAGATGAGGAAAGAGGCAGTGGGGAAAGGTTTGGGGCATAAAAGGAGATTTGAGCTAAGTCTAGAAGGAAACCAGGGAAGCTAAGAGGAGTTTTGAGGGGTCAGAGGCCTGGGTTGGGAATATCACATGGAAGAAGCAGAGAGTGTGCAGAGAAGGCAAAGGGAGCTGCCAAGAGCCAAATAAAGCAGTTATGGGTAGTCTTGAGGGCAGCAGGAACCTTTGTAACTCACACCGAGTAGGAAGCTAACACAGTCAGACCATAGCTTTTGGAAGACCACCTTCGCAGCTAAGTGGGGGGGGGGGGCCTAAACAGGTGGGAATCAGGTGAATGGAGAGAAGGGCATGTCTGTGACTGATGGCATTAGTGTAGAATGACAAGATTGAACATCAGATTTGGTTTGGGAGGGGGGCAAGTGAGGATAAGGAGCGGGTCTACTAGAAGAGCTGAGAAGAGGGGAGGGTCTAGAAGAATGAAAGCCTTCTCTTTTGGAGGTATTGATGCAGTACTAAAGCATTCCCCCTGGAGGTAGGCAGCTACAAGTTGACTGCTTTACTTTTACAGGAAGACATAGAAAGAGAATTGCTACAACAGCAGCTCCAGGAGGCCAATCGCAGGGCCCAGGAATACCGACATCAGTTACTAAAGAAAGAGCAGGAAGCGGAGCAATATCGTCTCAAGTTAGAGGCCATGTCCCGGCAACAGCCAGATGGAACTGAGATTACGGTGGTAGAGGAGGTGGCTGAGGTAGATGCTGTGGTGGTTACAGAAGAAGAGGTGGAAGGGAGGGGAACCGAAGTTACAGGGTCAGTAGGGACTGTGGAACCTCATGCTGATGTTGCCATGGAAACTGTTGCATCCTAACATTCAGGCCTCTACCCTATATCCCCCTTTCTTTTTCTTCCTTTTTTAAAAAAAAAAAACACAACAGAAAAAAAAATTTTTTTAAATGTCCAGGACTTTAAAAAAGAAAATAACAATAGGATACAGCCCTATGGACTTGGGAGATCTCTTCATGCAACTGGAAAATTAAAACATAAATTATGGGGAGAAGTCTTCTGGACCCAAAGAATGGGGACCAAATTTCTCAGCTCATAAGATTTGTTTCAAGCATAAAATTTATGGGTTTTTTGGTTTGTTTTTATAAATAGATCCCTAATTTTAAGCCCTCAGAGTTTTTTATTTGCTACAATAACTCCCCTGCACACCCAGTCTTTTTAGTAATATTACCAGCAAGTGACCTAAAATTTGCCTTGGACTTATAGCACATGCCTACTTGCTAGATGAAGTTTAGAGAAAATAAAGGGAATAATGCCCTGTATTCAAAATAATTTGCTGATCTTAGCTGCCCTGGACTGCCTGCCTGTCTGCACTGAAAATAACTGTTAGGCAATTGCCCGACACACTTGAGGTTATTTTATGTCATAGCTGGGGTACCATTTTAAGAAGTTAAAAGTCTTTGACAGCCCAGAATGCCAGTACTTATCCAGAGTGGCACAGACAATATGGAGCCTCAGAAGCCTGACCTCATTGGGAAGGGAATGGCAGCAGGAGCTAGGAGGCTATGTGTGAAATCCACTCAAAACTAGGGGATCAGAAGATGGCCTTTTCCAAGACAGACCTTCTGGTACCAGGTATACAGCTCTAAGCAGCATTCTTGATCCACCTGTGCCTTTCCCTGAAGTTTAAATTCATCCACTTATATATGCAGAATGTCAGAGATGTTTCTTGTTCTGTATTCAACTGGATTGGGATGAGTGAATTTGCTTAATTATTTCTCTCCCTTCGTGTCTTCCTTTCCTCCTTCCCTAACCCCCAGCACCTAGTAAAGTGGTGCTATGCCTTCAGTGAATGTTAACACACCACCGGTGAGTGACTAAGTCAGAATTATCAGTGTTGTAAAATAAGGAACCAAAGACTTGACTAAAAAAAAGAAATACAACATGCCATTTGAAAAGTGTTTTCTTCATTTTTCATATGTGCCAGTTTAGAGTTTGTTTTCCAGGGAAAAAAATGTTTATAAAGGAACAGGGGGAAAGGGAATGCAAGGGTAGGTCAGGGTTATGTTTCGGAGAAGGGCCCCCTCCCTCTAGCCTTGCTGCCTTTCTTCTTTTGTTGCAAAGCAGGGGAAGAAACCCAGAGAGAGATGAGCCAAGTAAACACTCAAATGACTGTTTAGAATCTGGTTGTCTTAATTAGTGATCATGGGGAAAACAGGCATTTTTAATTTGGAAAAAAACTTGACAGTTAACATGGCTCCATTTACCTTGATTAGCCAAGCAATTTGATGCAGTTTCCCAGAGTCACAGAATCAATTTGGGCTTAGACTAGATTGAAAACAGAATTTCAAAAACCAGTTTAACAATTGGATTTGGCTATATTGTTGTATATTCATTTAATCAATTTTGGAAATTGGTCTCAGCTAGTGGCCACCTCAGCCAGGTCTCGCCAAAGCTTTTCAGCCTGGCCTTGTCACGCAGCATTCTCCATGTGGGCAAGGAGGAAGGTAGCTCTTAGAGGCTTCCCCTGGCCTGGGAAGGAGACCTGAGGTCTATACCTTCTTGATCCCATTTATGGTGTTTTTTTTCTGTTTTCAACTCCCTTTGGGAAACCAGGAATTAGTTGTGTGTGTGCGTGTGTTGTTTCCTATTTGTGGTCTTAGATTTAAACAAGATCAAAGGAAAAGTGGAACAGAGTCTATTCAGGGGTCTTTGTCATGTGTTGACTTAAATACATTTTTTTTAACCCATAGAAGCTCTTCAGACCAAACAATCTTGACCTGTAGATATGAGCTGAGTAGTGCAAGTTGGTCTCTTCTTCATCTGACAATTGTGTGTTTCCTTCCAGATACTTAGAACCTCCCTCTTCCCCCTTCCCATTTTGATTGGCATGTTGATACTTGTATCAACTTGACTTCTCTCCTTGAAACCTCTTCTCCTCTGCCCATTTCTGGAATGTCAGTCTTCCTGACAAGTCACGGAGGTGGGTGGTAGGGATGTTTTTGTGGGAGAAGAGGGTATATTGTCGGTGGGTAAGAGTGAGCCATCAGTCATACAGTGGCATCTTTATCCTCTTAGAATAGGGAGCTTAGCTCTGAGGAGAAGGGAAGTAAGATCGAGGTCTTTGGTTATGTGACCGCAGTTCAAATCAGGGTGGCTTGAGAAGTTGTTTGATGTTAAATGATGGTAATTCCCATAGTTCTGAGTATCTTCTTGGGACTTGCTGGGGTAGGTAATTGCCACAGCTCTAGGGAATGACACGGCAGCTCTTCCTTGCCTGATCTGGCTTTAGAGGGTCAGAGAGAGCTTATTGGCAGAATAGTCACAAAGGGCTAGATGGCAGGTCCTATTCCTTAGGGAGATGGTTAGAGAGTCAGCACTAATGAGAAGGAAATTTGGGGCCCCAGGGGTTGTCTCTCTTAAAAGAAAAGCTGCTTAAGAAATGTCAGTATTACTGTCAGGAGCCCCTAGGCTTGCATTTTAAACTAAGGGCAATTTGTCTTATTCTTTCCCCAAAAGGAAAAAAGTAGGAATTCCTTCCCACCTTTAGGGAAGTGAGATATGAATTTGTAATCCCTCCCATCACTGCCCTTGTGGGGACCTCTCAGTTGTTTCAAGATGCATACATGTGTGTGTGTGTGTGTGTGTATGTTTTGATGTCTCATTCCCTCTGCCCACCCAACACTGACTATAGCTTTAAATATGTCCTCTTAATTCAGTAATATCAGGAATCTGTGACATATAAAATGATTTGTTTTCTTTATTTTGCTTTCAAAGAACTGAATTCACCATAGGGCTATCCATTTAGGGAGTGGCTTTGAGTGACTCAGATATTTTATTGGTACCTTTTACTGGGTTTATACATGTGTGTATCTGTATATTTACATACATGTGCATGAATAGAGAAACACACACATGCATTTTTCCACATTTTCCTTTCCTCAGGGTTCAACTCCAAAGAAAAACTCCGTAGAATGAGTGTTAGGGTCTGTAAGAAGTAATACTTTCTCCTTAGATTCATTGCAGAGGTGTGAGAGAGAGGGGGGAACAAAGACTATTCATATCTTGGTTTGGGTTCCTTTGTGAAGAGTGCTGTGAAGAAGGCTGAAAAGCAAGTATCCAGGGTGACCTGAGCCTGGGCTTCTGAAGGATTTGCTTGGCATGTGGTACAGCTCGATGTTTCACAGTGGCATCAGAGTTTGGAAATGGAGCTCTGTAATTCAGTAGGAAGCACTAGGCATCTCTTCTCACCATGGCAAAGCCTTCAGAGAAGAGGGATCCAGCTCTCTGTACCTCTCTTTCCCCAGACTTCTTGGGACTATTTTGAGAATTCCTGTCTCCATTCCCACAGTGATAGGTGTTTTTATAGTCAAATGATGCCAGGATAGAGTTAATTCTTCCAGGAAACTTAGGCTAAATGAAGATGTTCCTTTCTGAATTTCTTTGGACCGCTGCCTTAAACTTTTGTAGACCTAGCCTTGAAAGGCTAGAGGCAATCATTCGAGTGAGGTGAATTTCAGGATTTAATGCCCTATATGCTGCTTTCTCTTACACATGATGGCTAAATACCCCAGATTCCTACTCATTTGATGAATTCTCTGAATGATGACCTTACAGTCTGCCTAGGGACCACCAGCAGGAGAGGCTGTGAGTAGCTCTGAATCCCAGGTACTGTCTTTTCCGAGCCTCACAGGGCTCAGGGAGATGGAGGTGCTGGTGACAGTTCTAGACTGTAATAGCAGTCATGTTTGTCATGTTATCAGCAGGAAATGGTGACCCTAAATCTCCACCTCATACCTCCTGCTTCCCTGACCCCATTGCACTTACCACAATGAGGTTTTTCCACACAGGGAGAACATAATTACTTGGTCATTTCCATTCTCTGTTTGTGAGTTCCTGTCTCTCTCTGCCCTTCCCCCTCCATCCCTTGCACCCTGGCCCTGTTCTAGAGGGTGTTTCACAGCATTAATGTAGGTCACAACCTCTAGCCATGCTGCCCTCTCCAGCTTCAGGAATCTCGCTTTGTTTCCAGCTTTGCCCTTTTCACTAGCCTTCTATTCCCCATTTCCCTGTGTGCCTCTTCCCCCTCAAATCGCTCAGCACAGAAACCATTTCTCCAAGTGCCCTCAATTTTTCAAGTTGTCTGACAGTTTTATATACACAACACTTTTAGGAAAACCTAAATATTTTCCTCTTTTTCTATTTAGGATGTTATTGAAATAGTGTTTGATTCTGATGAGTGTGTATGTATACATATACAGATATATTATATATATATATATTTACAATTTTTGTACAATTGTTTTAAAAATAAAAGATGTTTCTTAATAAAATGCCTGTTTTACTGTCTTAGTGGTTGCCTTCATCCTTTCTGCCTCTTTGCCAAAAACTAAGCTTTACACCATAATTCTAATATCTATCAGATATGGAAGTTTCCCATTCTAAACTTGGCTCCTGGGATGTTCATCTCTTCTTTGTTTCATCAGTCTCCTTCCTTAGCTTGCTTCCACACCCTTTTCCTTTTCTTTCTGTAACCTGTTTTCTCCTGGTATTCAGTTATGAAGAGGCAATGACTGCTGTGGGAATGGACTAGGCAACTTGCAACTGGAGAGGTATGGCCTTCCTGCTAAATCAGTGTTGTCCTCTTACCCACCCCAACCCCCGTGTTTCCCTATGAACGATCTCCAGGGAGGAGAGAGGGAGGAAATGCCTCGCCCTTGTGTGGGGTGAGACCATTGCTGAGGGATAGAGAGAGAGATATATCAGAGCTGAGGGAGACAAGAAAACAGGAGATTTGTACCAATGGTGGTTTCTAGCTAATGGGGTGATTAGTGGATGTCTCGGAGGCTGTGTTTATGTGTGGCGTCCCTGAAGGGAAGGGAATGGAGTTTAGGGGGGCAAAGACAGAATTAAGGTATTCTCAACCTTAACCCCCACCAAAGGTCTGTGAATCGATTCCAAAGGGTTTATGAACGTGTATAGGGGAGAATGTTTCAATATAATTATTGAATTTTATGTATTCTGTGCATTTAAAAACATTCAGAGAAGGGATCCATAGGCTTTGCCAGACTGCTAAAGGGATCCATGATGTAAAAAAAAAGGTCCAGGAGGAAAAGAGCAGAACCTATGAGATTGGGCCAGAAATTGCTTCTCCCCACGCCTGCAAAAAATATTTTCATTAAAGCAAAATTTGTGGAAGAAATCATGGAAGTGTTTGGGGTTCACTGATTCTTAATGGAAGGAAAAACCACGAAAAGAAGCAATTTTACTGATATTTCCTCCTCTGCCAGAGTCAGGCGCTTTCCATCTCCAAAAAGTGTAGCTGGTAGGTAAAATGGTGGTACAGTTGAATGTGGAAGTGACTTACCTTAAAGCCAGTCCCATCCATATATGTGAGAAGTTCCAGAAATAAGCGGGTTGGGTTGGCTAAAGAGCTCCCAGAGCAACTGTGGGGCTACTCACAATAAGATTTGAGATCAGTCACAGTCCTAGGACTATGCTGTGGGAGAATTAAACATCTACTTGTTTAACACTAAAATGTTCCCTTTTCACAGCAACAGTCTGCCCAATGGGCTATGAGAATCTTGTCTCTTCTCTGCCAGTTGTCTCTTAGTTGGTGAATTGTTTCTTAGCTGGTTGAGAACATTCTCTCAGTGCCAAGAAACTCCTCTCATTTTACAAATGAGGAAACTTAGTCACCTGGCTTTGGGCAGCTTAATTCAGGAAAAATCCTGAGAAACTTAAACATGGGAAACTTTCCCAGGCTTTATTGTCTCGTGAGATCACCTCCAGGAATATTTGGGGATCTAGGCAAGAACTGACTGCTATCAACCAAATACATACCTGAGCCTGGTTTATTACTTGTGGGGGAGATAGTTACAGGCACCTTACAATCTCTCTAGATATTTAAGCCCAATTATCATGCCTACTGAAAATAAACAAATTCCCCATTTATCTTCTAGGTCAGTTTTGTTCCTTGCCTTCCCCCTCCCCCCCTTATCTTAAGTTTTGAAAGGTCAGCTTCTGATCTTTGGAGAGCAGAAACTTGGATTATGAGTTCCAAGATGTATGATGAGGTACCTAGGGGACATTAATCTGAGTTACCACAGTATAGCTTGGGCCCCTAGTGGCTTAGGTTCCTTAGAGCCCACAAGGCAGAAAAGCTTTTCCAAGCTGGTGATTGTGGAACCTTCTGTGTTTCAGGTCCCTAGGGCCTGTCACAAGGTGATGGACTCTGTCTCCCCAGGGCCCTGCTTTCTCCACAACCTTCTAAGATGCCTCTGGGATCCAAGCTTGGAAATCCTTGCAGGAGGAATTCTGCTCTTTCTGAAGACCAAATCTAAAGTTCATTCAGAAGATGGCCATTAGCATCAATTTCCAAATCAAGGTCAGATTAACCCTTTCATTGTCATCTCTAATAATTTCTTTGAAATCAGATGAATTGCTTAAATATGAGTAAATCACAACCTGACAACTCTTAAAGAAATGATCCATCTTCACTATTAGCTACAAATAGGACCCTGATGAGTGAATTTGCTCAGGGTGTTGGCTGTTCACTGCTAAAGAACCTAAATGAAGATAAACTTCTAAGTTTTATAAGACTTGGAGGTCCAAAATGAGTCTATGCTGGTCTTTCACTTGGCCATCATCTCCAGCCCCATTTTACAACTCAAGAGACTGAGAACCAAAGTCACATCCTACTGCCCTATGGACAAAATTTCAATTCATCTTGGCAATAAAAGGCCTTTATGATATGATCCCAGCTGTTTTTTTCCACCATTTTTTCACTTTAGTCCCCTGCACAAACTTCCAGTTAAACTAGAGGCAGAGCAGTAGATCTGGAGACAAGGCATACCAGTTCTGGTGGTGCCATTCACTACCATCAGTTTGCTTCCCTGGACCTGTTTCCTAATCTTTAAAATTGGATCTTATGTACATCGTGTCCCCCCCCCCTTCCCCACTGACCCCAATCCCTTAGTCTCTTTGGCTCTAAATCTATGATCCTGTGACTCTTAGCTTGGCAGCTTCTTGAAAAAAAAAAAACAAACTTTGCTGGTACTTACTTGTTCTTCCCCTTCAGAGGCAGCAGAGACAGTGCTGGGCACAGAATCAGGAAGACCCAGGTTCAAAGCCAGCCTTGCTCGTTGTGTGTCCCTTAACCTCTGTCAGCCTTAGTTTTCTCAACCTTGAAATGAGGACAATAACAGTGCCTACCTCCTAGGATTGTTATGAGCATCAAATGAGATATTGTAAAATGCCTGGAACACAATAAATGTCTAATAAATGTTTATTTCCTTCCCCTTGATCACATTAAAGAGTTTTATTCTAGATATTTGTTGTGAATGTATTGTTGGAGGTAATATTTGCCACAATGAGGTGTATGTCTTCTTTTCGTAATCTTGTTTGGAGAAGATATTGATATATCTCATGTCTGGGAAGATTTCCCCTTTCTTTCAGATTGGTTAACTCTTACAGCATGGCAGCTCTGTTCTCACAAGGATGTCTAGGTCACACTCACACTTTAAGGTGTACCACTGGGTGAGCTGGCTCAGTGGCCTGGAGACTGGGAGGTCCTAGGTTCAAATCTGGCCTCAGAAACTTTACAGCCCGGTGACCCTGGGCAAGTCACTTAACCCAATTGTCTATTACCTCTCTTCTGCCTTGTACTAATACTTGGCATCTCTTCTAAGACAGGAGGTAAAGGTTTATTTAAAATATAATAATAAAATCAATAAAGGTAGACTACTAGTTGTTCAGTTTTCCTGACTCACTTATCCTATAGCTAGAATAGAGTATCTCTACCTATTTTATTCAACATTTATCCATTCCTATAGTACACGAGGTACTGTTGGAGATCTTCCATCAATAAGTACCTACTGTATGCCAAGCAGTGTAGATACAAATAAAAAGAAACAATTTGCTCTCAGAAGAGAGTGCTTCCTCCTACATCCATGGCACCCATTTTCAGGTACCACTTCCTCCAAGAAGTCCTTTTAATTGTTCATGTTCCCAAGTCTCTATTCAGAGTCCTTTCTGTCTCTCTGCCTGTCTCTCAGTTTCTCCCTCCTTTTACCTTCTGCCTTAGAATCAATACTGTGTATTGGTTCTAAGACAGAAGAGCAGTCAGGGCTAGGTTAAGTGACTTGCCCACGGTCACACAGCTAGGAAGTATCTGAAGCCAAATCTGAACCCAGGACCTCCCATCTTCAGGCCTGGCTTTCTACCTACTGAGCCACCTCGATGCCCTGTCCCCTTCTCTTTTCACTTAATACTATTTCAGTCTTACTATCACAGTCATTTCATCAGCTCCCAAGGGTTCAATTATATTTATGCAGGTCTATACATCAAGCCCTAGTTTTTCCCTAAGATACAGCCTTGCCATCTCCAACTGCCTCTTGGACATCTCAAACTTGAATATCCAAAACAATACATTTTCTCACCCCAACCCTCCCCACTCCAGAATTTCCTTCCTGATGTTAAGGATACCAGCCATCTTTGCAGTCACCCAGACCCTGGCCCTCAATGTCTGCCTCAAAGCCCTTCTCTCCCTTACCCCACCTGTCCAGTCTGCTTCCAGATTTAAGGATGTCTTCTTCCACCCTCTGTTCCTTTTTCTCTGCTTTTATAGCCACCAACATAGTCACGGATCTCCTCACTTCTTATTGGACTAATTCCATGGTTTGTCATCTAGCCAGAAATTTCTTCCTCTCCATGCAGCCTCAGGATTTCCATGGTGTGCTGGGTTCCAGGCTCTTGGCATCACTTACCCAGAAATCTCTAGGAAGTTGTAAAAACACATCAATACTTCTGTAAACCTTTTCAATGGCTTTTGTTTTTCAAAGATCTCTTAAATAAACAGAGGCCAGACTGCCCTTCATATGCTCAAAAAACAAAACAAAACAAAAAACTTCTAGTTTTCCTGCCTTAAGTGCTCTCTCCTCTCCCATCCAGACTCCACTCAGCTGCCAGGAGATAGTTCCAAAGCTTCCTCAGGTCTCCCCTTCTCACCCCACCCCCCAGAAGGCACCCTTCTTGGGAGCAGAGACTTCATCCTGCTCTGGATCAGCCTAGTGCCTGCCATAGAATAAGCACCCCTATTCCTGCCCTTCCAGTCTCTCACTTTTTAGTTTGATCCTTGCTGGGCACTGAACATCCATAGAGGCTGGGGCCTCATCCTTATCCTGAGCCCTCCCCTCCCCAAATACAAATAATCGACAGTAAACATCCCTCTCTCAGGTCTGTCGTTGGCCAGGTCCGATGGATGTCCCCAGCTTTGAAGGGTCAACTTCTGGACTGTAGTCCAGTGTTTCTGTAAATATCCCCTCCTGCCCAGCAAGCCCTTGGGTAGAATTGTGATTTTTCGTTTTCTTGTATCGCCAGAGTTTGGCAAAGAACAGATGCATAAGGATGATAAACGTGTCCAGAGGCAGCTAAGTGGCTCAGGGCATTGACAGGAGACCTAGAGACTGGAGGGCCTGGGTTCAAATGGAAGCACAGACACTTCCTAGCTGTGTGGCCCAGTGCCTAGCCCTTACCGTTTTTCTGCCTTGGAACCAATCCACTGTATTGATTCTAAGACGGAGGGCAAGGATTTAAAAAAAAAAAAAAAGTGTCGAACTGAAGCGCTGAAATGACTGCAGCAAAGCAAAAATTAGGGTAAGGCGGGGTGGGTGAGGCTGAAAGCAGTCAAAGAGCTTCCTGCAAGTTAAAACCGAAGGCGGCTGCCACGGAGTATGGATGGAGTCAAGCGCGGCCTCAGAGATCACCCGGAACAATTGAAGAAAGTGGGGATCCCTGGGAACACACTGCACGTTGCAACAGCAGCCCAAGGGTGGCTGGGGGAGTTCAGGCAGAGAAGGGCCAGCCATGGGGCCGCGGGCCAAGCACCCACATTTAAACCAGGAAAGTGCAAAGCCAGACAGGGCAAAGGGGCACTTTGGGCGTTTGCGGCGGCTAGAAAAAGCAAAGCCCTCCGCCTGTGCAGGGTAGGCGTCGAAGGGCAAGAGATCGAGGGTCCAGGCGGGCTATGTATGTGGGCAGCCCCGAGCTCCCGCCTCTCTGCGGCTGGCTCTAGAGAAGTACCGAGCCACCGCGGATCTTAGCCCAGACCCACACGTGGAATCCCGGGAGACGCGGCCGGAGCTGGCGCTTAAAGGTCTCGGCGCGCAGCGTGGTGAGGGCGGTGCGGCGCTGCGGGAACCGATCCACTCTTCTCATTGGTCCTTCTCGATAATGGACAGGCGTCGCCTGCCAGCCTTACCCCGAGGAAGGGGGCGAAGCCCGCCTCTGCTATAACCGCGGGGCGGAGAGCCACGCATGCGTATGAGGAAGCCCGGTCCGGGCGCTCTCCCTGCGGGTGGCTTAACCTCGTACTCCGTCCTAAACCCTCCCCGCGCAATCTAGCTGCCTGTGGGCCTGGACCAGCCCACCCCTCCACAGCCGCCGGGGTGCAGGTCCTCGTTCTTCCCCTGACCAGCCCAGGCTGCAGGCGCTCGATCCTCTCCCTTGGCCCTTGGCTTGGATCCCCTCCCTCCGTCTGCAAAAGCCTGGAACCTTGGAAATGGCCTTCCCTTCTCCCCACCCACCTTTTCCTCTATTCCCTAATTGAGGAAATCTTTCCTGATTAACTCCGCTGGGACTTCAGCCACTCAATTACTCCGGAAAAACCGAGATGAAGATGGATAAGAGAAACGGACCAACCCAGAGAAATCTCGATACGTTTTCTGGCATCATCCCCGCTCCCTCCTATTAGTAACCAGGCAGTAGATCTGGGGGGCACATAGTTGTATTGGGGTGAGGGAAGGCTCCTACACGGTAGGAGGTGATGATGTCTCAGGGGAGCCCCGAGAGCACTGTACACTATACATACATACCCTACCCCAATCCCCCAATCATGGACATCCCCAGTCTGGGGGTCCCAGACAATGGAGGAAGCTGGGAGGGGAAGGGCTAAGGCAGCTTGGCTGGAGGAGATAAGGGTGGGAGCCCCAGCCAGCTCCCACTAAGTAGGACTGGCTCACAGTGGCAGGAGGGAGAGGGAAAGCCTCCCCCATTACCCAAATCCCTGGAGACTAGGGGCGATCGGGGAAGACTAGGATGACAGTCAATAAATAAGCCCAAGATGGGCAATAAGTACAGAAGGAGAGGAGAGGTCCAGAGTCCAGGAAGGATGGACGCAGGCAATGTGATTAGAGGGAGTAATCTGTCCCGTCAGAGTCCCCATTGCCACACCCTTTCTAGGCAGGGTAGTTACCATCAATAGTTAAAATGGCCACCTGGAGGGGCAGCTTGAGAGGGGGAGGACACAAGGACAGGAGCCTTTGGGGGTAGTTGTGGCTTCTCCACATCAACCCTCTTCAGGGCTCGTCCTCTGTATCCCTCTGGTCGGCCAAGATATAGAGGGTACCTTCCATGCCCCCCAGAATATCTTGAGGCTCCCCCTGAGGGCACTCGAGTCAGCAGACCTGGGGGCACCCGGTGTGGGGAAGGAGATATTCCCCGGGTACCTCCAACCCCCAGTCGAGGAGCAGGGGCAGACAGGGGGGGTCGGGATGGGGGCTGGCACTTCCCGTCTGGGGGTATGTCCAGCCGGAGTGGAGGGGTACAGTCTCGTGGGAGTGGGGAGGAGCCAGAAAAGAGGGGGTGGGCTGGCTCCAGTGGTGGGACGCAGGGCTGTGCCCGAGTAGCAAAGGGGAGAGAAGGACCAGGATTAGCTGGGGACAGAACCTCTGTCCCCTTCCGAGAAGGCTGGGGAGCATGGAGATATCGAAGCAGTTCTTCTAAAGTGGTCACTTCTACAGCCTGGCCAGGACAGCCCGGAGGAGGTGGCCTCACCAACACCCTCGGGGCAGGTGCCGAGCCACTTCGGAAGTGGGCAGAGCTCTCCTTGGCATTGTTCCCATTGTGGTTCCACTCCCAAGGCCCCTGGACTGGTTGGAGTTGCTTAACTGGAAGCTCCGGGGTGGATTCTGGGGTGGGCAGGCAGGCCAGCTCTGGGGCAGGCATGCCCTCAGTGGGAGGCAGGAAAGTCGTATAGAGCTGGGGCACGGGAGGTGAGTCTCCTTCCTTGGCTGGGGCTGGTGGGTCAGGGCCCCCACCATGGAGCCGGGCCAAGCTTCGGAGAGATAGGGGACGGGGGAGTCCAGGGGTCTCGATGTCCTTATTCCCTCGGTGACCATGTCGGTAGGCATGACGGCATGCACAGGAGACCAGGAAACCAGAAATCGATGCCCCCAGGGCAAAGGCTGCGGCCACACTGGCCAGGAGGAGTGGGACAGGGACCGTGTGAGGGGACGAGGCGTGGGAAGGATCTCGGCGGACCCCTGAGGGAACATAGAGACACTTGGTTGGAGGCAGAAGTGTTAGGGAAGTTGAAAGGTCTGATGGCAAGAAATGTCATCAGAGGCTTCTCTGAAGTCTCCCCTCATCCCCTGGGGCAGTAGCCTCAGCTCTGCTGACCACAGCCTTGACCTCCCCTCTGGAGCGCTCAGCTCACACACACACACTCCCAGAGAGGCGACCCCAGAACAGGCGGGTCTCTGCACCCCAGTCCTGCCCCTGTAGCCATGCTGAGAACATCTCACGGCCTCCATCCATGCACAGGGAGTCCGTGCTGAGAGGAGTCTCAGGTCTAAGGAGGGAGGAAGCCCCCAAAGGAGCATCATTAGTAAGAAGCAAACCCCAGTCACTAAGGTGTTAACATTCCCTGGGATGCAGCAGCCCCCCCAAACCACAAGTCCCTCCCTTACCTGCCTTACCCTCTATGTGAGCCCGAAGAGTGGAGGGCGGGGCCCAGGGATGGGCATCATTGGGGGGACTGGGGGCCTCAGGGGGAGGGCTGGGACCCAGAGGCTCTGGTGACAGAGACCAAGTCAGAGCCAGTGAGGATGCGCTCTCCCTCACGTTAGAGCAATTCAAACAGATGGATTACTGCACCCCATTTCTTCACTGAACCCAGGAATCCAGGACTCCAGCCTCAGCCACCACCACCCCAACCCTAGTGTCTGCTGGACTCAGATGGGAAGATTATAGGGAAGAGTCGGACCCCTGATCACACCCCCACCCCACCCCAGTGGCTGTATTATATTACCAGCTTCTCACTCTCAGGACTAAGGGAGTAAGGGTTAAGCAAACTGAATATAAGGGGGAGAATGGGAGGGAGAACTCACCATAGGCAGAATCCCCTGGCCCTGAATGACTCCCAGTGGCCCCATCTGTGAGTGGGACAAGAAGGCCGGTTGATGGAGAGAGGCAGAGATGGTGTGTGGTGAGACCAGGAGTTTGACCCCAAGGAAGCAGAGAAAAGACCCAGAGGGGAGTGAGTGCCTTGTGGTTGGGGGGACATCAGAGATACAGTCTGGGTGGTGGCGCTGATAGCTCCCCTTACCATGACAGTCTCCTTCCTCCATGACCTCCCTGTCCCCATCCTGCTCCAGATCAGCCCTGGGAATGGAGAAAAGAAGTTTAACTGGCAACTCCACCTAGCTTTCAATGCCCCACTTCCCCTCAGCCCTGGCCCCAGAAGAGGGGACCCATGGGGCCCTCACTTACCAGGCATAGCCCCTGACATCCACGCAGCCTTGGAAGCTTCCCCACCCACAGTAAGGGTCCTGAGAGTCAAGACAGCTCCTGGGAGGGAAATGAGTCCCATGGGTCCAGGGAGGAGGCAGGGGGCAGGGCAAGAACCCTCCTCCACATACACAGACATCTTCTTGGCTCCCAAAATAATAGTAATAGTAACTAGCATTTATATAGTGCTTCAAAGTTTCCAAATGATTTTTTCATGTGGTCTTTTTTGTCTCCTGAAGTCCTAGAGGCGTTATTATCCTCATTTTATAAATGAGGAAACAGGCTCGCCAAGATGAAGTAACCTGTCCCATTCACAGAGCAAGTAAATTCTTGTAAATACTCCCTCTTAAGATAGGATTTAAGACTAAGTTTTCCTGTATAAATCCATCCAGCATTCTACCTTCTAGAGTAGAGGTATTACACTCCCTATCAAGTCACAAAACTCCCAGATTAAAATGTAAATGGGGGCAGAGGGAGCAGCTAGATGGCTCAGTGGATTGAATCAGACCTAGACAGAGGTCCTGGGTTTAAATGTGGTCTCAGATACTTCCTTTCTGGGGGACCTCACTTGTCCCCCATTGCCTAGCCCTTACCACTTTTCTGCCTTGGAACCAATATTGATTCCAAGATGGAAGATGAGGGTTAAAAAAAAATATTTATATATATATATATATATATATACATATATATATATATATGAAATGTTTAACAAAATAAAATACAACACAACATAGATAATGTTGATTTGAGGTTTTCTAAATAAGTGGCCTTGGAAATCCCTTTCTATTTGGATTTAACACTACTGCTCTATGCAATAAGAAGGGGGACACCAGGGTCCTTTCCATTTTAGTCTCCTGTGATTCTGAACCCCCCAAATTTGTGTCTAATCTCTTTAAATGAAGCATGCCACATATTTCAAACTACCCTTTTGTGACCACTTTCTTCACAACTCCCAAAGTAGGGTCTGCCCCCTCTGGCCTCCCATCCCCACTGTCCCCTTCCTATAATAGGTTCTCTGGGTTCTCCAATCCATCCTCCTAACCCACACAATATTCCCCACTATGCTCCAATCTGCTCTACCCATCCCCAAGTAGCCTACATCCACGTCCCTTGGCGTCTCTTACTTTTGACAAGCCCCATGCCGGGTACACCGACTGAGAGGCATGTGGACAACACAGCCTGAAAAGGCTACAAAGAGTCTGTGCCCCTCAGGATCCACCACCAGGCCAAGAACCTGTCGGGCTAACTCTGCTGATCGCTTCCCACCACACCTGGGAGAGGGACAAAAGAGGGAAATTATGAGTGGGACTCCCTATCATGCAAGAGTAAACTGTGCAGAGAACAGAACCTGAGAGATGAGATGTAACCTCTGGGTTGGGGCCCCTCATGAGCTCCCCACATCTGCTCTTCCCGGGGAGAATCCCTTTCTCTTTCCCACCCATGACTCCCAAGCCGGTGAGGAGACTCAAGCATCCTTTACAGTCTCCTTGCCAAATCAACTGAGAAAACGCACATAAACCATCTTGTAAACTATATAAAAAGCAGCTTTTCTCAGGGCCAAGTCCTTCTCGAGGCTCTGGAGACTGGCCTGCGGTGTCTTAAGTTCTCGGCCGGATGGCTTCCCTATGCCATTTCACTGGTGTGTCCTACAGCTAACCCCAGGGAGAAGAAAGAGAAGCTCTCTCAAAGACTTCACCGGGAAGAGCTGTAAGTGTCGATCTCCTCCAACAAGACCGGCTCGGCATTCCCGTACCCTGATCCTGGGGGGAGAACCTTCAGCACCGTCCCAATCTCGGTACCCAAGAAGAGGACAGTGGTGTTGCCGTTGCGACCCGCTGCTCCATCCACAGCCACCTGTGTCAGCAAGGCTCTGGAAAGGTACCACTCTGGAGTCAGTAGAGGGCAAGGGGGCCTCACACTGCAGCCCTGAGATGGTCCTATTGGAAAGTCTGTCCTCTCCAGTGACTCCACCAGGTCAAGTGAGGGGATAGCCATACTGGTAGGGACTATGGGTCTAGATGTCTTAAGGAAGGGAGTCACACTGAGACCATTTTAAGCAAAAATCACTGGAGGGGGTGGTTAGGGGGCTCTGCGGAGAGAGAGCCAGGCTTAGAGATGAGAGGTCCTGGGTTCAAATCTAGCCTCAGACATTTCTTAGCTGTGTGACCCTGGACAAGCCACTTAACATCCAATTCCTTGCTCTTTATCACTCATCTGCCTTGGAACCAATATATAGGATTGATTTCTAAGGCAGAAGGTAAAGGTTTAAAAAAAGAATCATTGGCTATTAGAGGCAGGAGGGCATTTAGATAATATTTATTCCAAACCACTCATTTTACAGATGAGGAAACTGAAACCTATAGAGAGGTTAAGTATTTTGCCAAAGGCCACACAGCCAATAAATGAGAAATCCATGACGAGAACCCTTCTCCTGACTTCTAGTAACAGGGCATTAACTCCCTTCTCCTGTTGCTCTTCTCCCCAAACCAAGTGGAATCAGTGGAATTACTCTCCTTTCCTTAGAGGAATTGGAAAGTGGGGTCCTGAGTTTTTCTGCTGTCCAGTCATTTTACCTCATATGCCTCAGTTTCCTAATTGGTTTTGCAATCTGAGTCACACTTCCAGGGCCCATGAAAGGGGATTAGGCTAATGAGCTGATGCTCTCTTTCCCTCACCCCTCTTCTCTACCCAAAACCTCCCAGATTTCCCCACACACACACAACTTCCCCTTGCCCTGGATACCTGCCAGTGCGGGTGAGAAGGGGCCGATGGGTGGCAGGTGGCACAGCGGGGTCCAGCAGTGGGTGAGCCTTGATGAAAGTCAGGACTTCATCAGGGAGGTCCCGGGAAGAAGGAAATGAAGCAGCTCTACCCACCCCTGCACAGGACCCTGGCCTGAGGGATACATGGAGGGCAGTGCTCAGGGTAGGGTGACTAGATACTGTGGTGTTCCCTTCACTGAGATCCTGCACCCCCTCGCTTCCCCACAACCCCCACTTCACTCCTCTGTCCTATCCCCACAATTGGGAGCCCAAGGCAACTGTCCACAGCATGGCAGCCTCTCTTTTTAGCTCCTGCCACGGCTGCTCCTCTTCAAGTATCCCAACCTTAGATTCTGCGGTCTCTCTCCCCAACACTATCCTGGTCACAGACCAATCCTGTGTCTCCAGCTCTCTGCTGGACTTTGGCATCCCATGAGCACATCAAACATACAAAGATAAGCTCACACACGAAAACTCTCCCCTTCTCCATCAGACTTCCCTATCTGTGCCAAGAAAACCACTGCCACTCTCCCAGGCATCTTTCAGCTCTCTCCCTCCTCCTCCCACCCCCTCACTCACATCCAGTTGCCAAGGCCTGACAGTTCCACCTCCACAGAAGCCGTGCATCTGTCTGCTTTCTCCCACATATATAACCACCACCTCTCACCTGGACCACTGCAATAACCCTCCTAATTGCATTTCGCTTCTGCAGTGAATCCTCCACTTAGCTGCCAAAATCATCTTCCTAAAGCACAGATCTGATCCTTAACACTTTTCTGCTCAAAAAAACCTTCACTGGCTCCCTACTGCCTCTAGAATAAAATACAAACCACTCAGCTCAGCAGCCCTTTGAGCAGCACCTGGCTCAAACAGATTTCTCCACCCTTATTTGAGAGAACTTCTTTTGGAAGAATCTACCTTCCGGCCACACAGGATTCTTTTCTGTTCCCTTAACTTGGCACCAGGTCTCCTGCCTCTGGGTTGATACAAGAACCCCTTTACCCCTGAACTGCTCTTTTAATCTCCGCCTTTCAAAAGCCTTATCTTCTTTCAAGATAGCTCAAATGGGTCTTTTCCTCAAGGGGAAAACTTCCTAGATCTTGCAACTGGTTCTCTCTGTGTTTCTCAAATATTCCAAGGATTTTTTTTTATCTATCATGAATGACTATTGGCATTCACCTTCTCCTCCTCCCCCAGAGAAAGCCCCCCCATTTGAGGGATGTGGCAATTTGGCTTTCTCTTATATCCCTAGTTAAGCATGTAGCTGCTTGACAGTTTCAAGAACTGAATAGACACTGTCCCATCCCCACTGAAGCTGCCAGTAGATACCTGGGTGAGGGGACCCTGTCCTCGGGCACAGGTGCCCAGGCCCCATCTGGGCTCCTCTGCTCCTTGAACTTGCCCTCAAAGCCACGTTCGATGTCATCCAGGTAGAAGGCACAGACAGCAGAACCGGGAATGCTATAGAGCACGGGGAAAGTATGGGAGAGGAATCGCATGAGCTGGATCTGGGAGAAGGCAAGGAATACTCCTTCCCTCCCAGGTCCCCAACCATCCTAGGCATAGGAATCAAGAGCCACCATCTTGCTTGGTGGTGAAGCCTTAATAGAGGATTAAGGTAACCTTGACCATGAGTCAAGTTGGGATGTCATAGGGCACAGAGATTATGGAAGCCAGGGCAATGGTTAGGACAGAACCTCCTTCCTCCACCCTAACTGCTGACCTGAATGGAGAGGGCCTGAAGGATAAAAGGCTGCAGTGTTGGGGGGGTGGCGCCATATTGGTTGGGAGATCTCCCACACCTCCTTCACATGCCTCCCAACCTGTTGGTCTGGGTAGTGAAGACCCCAAAGAGTGCAGGACGTCCATGCAGAGGGATAGGCCCAGTCAGGGCCTGAAGTACATCAAAGTAGAAGGCAGAGTCTCCAGGGACGGAGCAGTTGAGCCGGAGCTTCAGAAAAGATGTCCAGTGACGGTCCAAGGCTCGGGGGGAGCCACCTACATCACGTTTACACACACGTGCTACACGTGAGAACTGCACCTGGTGGGGAGAAGAATCAGGAGACACCAGGATAAGTGCTGGGGTGGGGACGGGGAACATCAGGGGAAGTGGGGTCAAGGGAAACATGGAAAGCTAAAGGATAAGTCATACAGGGAGAAGTAGCATTGAATGTGCCAGAACGGGCTACGGTTGTCCCCTTAGCAGAGAAGAATCTCCCACCTTTCCTCCCCAAGGTAGGGTCCACTCAGCTTACCCGTCCCAGTCGAGCATCCTCCACAGAGACTTCTCGGAAAAAGAAGTAAACATGGTCTCTGTGCTCCACGGCATGGACAAAGTGTGGCTCTGGGGAAGGGAGTGATGAAATGGGGAGTGTCTATACGGGTCTCTTCCAGCTCTAGGATTTGGTATGATTACTCTGCATCCCTGAATCTTCTAGTACTTCTTGCAACCCCACACCTCCATGCATATCCTTTAGCAGATTTCCCATTCCTCCCACTACATCCCACCAAAAGTTCTAGGCCACCCCCATATTACCTCCCGAACCCTGGTCCCCCCTGACCTCGAAGCCACTTGGAGTCGTACTTGGCGGAGCGGAGAGGGGGTTGGGGGCCAAAACTTCGATAAACAACAGCATCGCTGGCCTGGAAATCTGCGGCTGTGGCCGAGTAAAGGCTGCCCTCTGAGGGGGGCATCCCGAGGTCATGGGAGGACATCATAGAAAGATGGAGATGGAAGATGGGGATCATGAGAGGACATGGGAGCAGAGGTGGCTCCCTCCTACCTTTCCAGGATTCCTAAGACTTTACTCCCTGCCATGTATTCTGTAGTCCAGTGGCATGGACCTCCTTGATGTTCCTTTGAATGAGACCCTCCTTCTCCTGGTTCTGGTCCTTTGTACTGGCTATCCCCCATACCTGGAATTCCTTCCATCTTTATCACTGTCTCCTGGCTTCCCAGGATTCAAAGTCCAGTTCAAATCCCACCTCCTACAAGGAGCCTTTCCCAATCAATCCCCTTTAAGGTGTATGCTTTCCCTCTGTTGATCATTTCCAGTTTACCCTGTATGGTTATATTGTGTGCATGTACATCTATATTTATCTATTTATTTATGCTGTCTTGTTTGTACGTAGCTGTTTGCATATTTCTCCTCCATTAAACTGGGAGCTCCTTGAAGGCAGACACTGCCTTTTCCCTTTTCCCTTTTTCCTTTCTTTGCATCCCCAGTTCCTGGCACACTGTAGGTCCTTAATAAATACCTCACTGTTTCGTGAAAGGAAGGGAACCATGGGAGGAGGGCTCATGGAAAGAGAAGCAAGGAGGGAAGACCCAGGAGAAGGGAGCACAATGAGTCTCAGAAGGGGATGAACATATTCCAGAGATGTGTTTTGGGCCATTTGAACCCACCTCTCCATCCCCCATACAAATCCTTTAGAGAAATTTTCCTCTCTTCCTCCAAATTCCTGAGGGTGATGAACACCAGTGAATGATAAAGATATGGATTTGGTGGGGGGGGGGGAGGGAAGAGGTGGGAGTGGGAGTTTCTCTCAGGCACTAGCTGCCACTCACTCCACCATTCCATAACTTTTTACCTGCAAAGATGGCGACGCTGGACTGTGTGGCATCAAAAGGGCACCGAGCTTGCCCACTCAGTTCCTCACCCTCCTGTTGCAGGGAAGAGATCTGTGGTGGGAAGAAAGAGGACCGTGATCCTGAGGCCCTTGGGTATCTCAAGGAATAAATTGAAAATCAAAGGTATCTTCCTTCATCTTCATCCCACTTATGCCTCCTTTATGCCCTGACCCTCCCCTCCTTCCAGATTCTCCAGGATCTCCTACACACCTCCTATCTCCTTTACTTGTGCCCCATCCAACACCCCAAGATCCAACACTGCCCTGTGACTTGTCCCTCCCAGTATTTACTGTTCATTAATATATTCCCTCCGTGCCATGCCCCACCCATGCCTGTTACCCTATCCCGCCAACCCCCGTACCTCATAGCTGCGACACATGGGGCTGAATGAATTTGTCCCACAGGCAAGAAGGGTCCGGGAGTCCCGGGGAACAAGGACACGGATGTAGTTGTAGCACTCGTCCTAGGGGCCCCAGGAGGTGGGACCAGAGGTCAAAGGTCACTGAAGGTAACAGGGGGACCGGGCATTCTGGGATCCCCAAGGGCAAGAGAAGGGCTGGGGACTGGACATGCCAACCAATGTTCCCTTTGGGTTGTTTCCCCTGTGTTCTGGGAGAGGAAGGAAAAGAGGGCTTGGGAGAAGAGGTCATGGGGGAGGGAGACAACAGCCCACCTCCCAATCCCTTATCACACCCCTCACCCTCAGCTTCCCTCGGACAGCACAGTTCTCCACATCCTGACTTCTCCATGTCAGATACTGATGGAGAAGAGAAGGAAAGAGGTTTTGTGAAGAAAGGATACACTTCATGTACATACCCATGTAGAAACTTCAAGAGGCTCGAACCCTATCAGAGCTTTCCAACCACCTTTATGGAGACTTGATGTCCCCCAATTCTAGGGGTTGACCCCAAGGTCCCTCCTCCTACTTCCTTACTCCAGAACCCAGGCTGTTCCTCAGTCACTTACCTTGTTTGGTATCAGCCCTTCCCAGTCTTCAGCTTGAAGATCGAAGGAGAAAACATGATCCCTGAGGGCACAAAGAGGGACTGAATGGGTCAAAGGGTCAATATTCCATCCCTCCCCCTAACTTTCAGGATGGTAAATGCCCTTTGCCAGGTTTAGACATACATGTCACTCCATAGACAAGCACAGCCTTATCCCCACACCTGTTCTTCACCTAAACATGGAGGTAGGTACTGGCTTATGGTAGACCCTCATCAATATGTCTTTGTTCCAGGTTCCATATGTTGACCATGTCTCTGTGTTTGCTCAGTCCAAATGTTCCACACAACTTACCGGGCAGCCACCAGCAGAGTCCTGTTCAGGATCAGGAATCTCTGAAAGTCCAGACCCAGCTCTCTAGCCACAGCATCATCCTCTAAGCCCCGGAACCAAGATAATGGTGATATGCCTGGTGGGGAAAGAGTGGAAAGGAGAACTATTTGGGTCATCAATGCCTCACCCCAAAAACCTATCATCCTCATTCCTATAAGAAGAGGGAGAAACCCCTAAACTCCCTCCCCACAACAGAGAGAGCTCCTTGATCACGGATGAAGTAAGAATAAGTTTTTTATTTACTCTTTTTTTTTTTTAAAGGATCTAGGTTCAAATCATTTTGTGACTGTTTAGACATTTGTCATGCCCAACTCTTTGAGACTGCATTTGGGCTTTTTGTGGCAAAGATTCTGGTTTGCTATTTTCTTCTCCAGCTCATTTTCGATGAAGAAGCTGAGGCAAACAGGATTAAGTGACTTGGTCAGGGTCACACAGCTAGTAAATGTCTCAGGCCAGATTGGAACTCAGGAAGATGATTCCTCCTTCCTCTAGCCCTAGCATTCTACCCACTGTACCATCTAGCTGTCCCCCTACTCCTCTTTCAGCCTTATTATCTACTACTCCCCTACTCAAACCTTCTCTTTCGGCCAAACAAGCTGCTCACTATTCCCAAAAATGGCTCCTATCTCTGTTCAGCCTATTCCCCTTATTTAGAATGGAACAGCCTTGTCCATTGCCTTGGCTTATCCAAATCCTACCATCCTTCTAGTTCAAAGCAAACCTTACCTCTTCCATTAAACCATCCCGGCCAACAATGACCTCTCCATCCTCCAATTTCCTCAGCATCAGCGTCCATACCTCTTATTTAGTAATTAAGGATGACTGCTTTATCTAAAATTTATGTTTTTCTTACGTCTCCAGCCAGACTAAGTTCCTTGAGGGCTAGGACTGCGTCGGAGTCGTTGTATTCCTTAGCATCTTCTAGACCAATATCCTCACTCAATAAATAATTAATTGCTGATTGATTAAGATAAGGAGTGGAACCCACACTGGTCAGTGGAGGGACAGTGCCTGAATGAGGGGAAGGGGATAATGTCTGGGGGAAGTCTGAGCCAGACAAGGGCAGAAGTGGAAGAGAAGGGCTGAGTGGACATGGCCATCACTCACCTTGGAGGTCAGAGGTCAGTAAAGGATGGGGATCCTGGGGGAAGGTAGCCTTCGTGAGAGGAGTCCAGAGTAGCAGCCATAGCAGGAGCACAAAGGACAAGAAGGGAGGGCGAGGGCCTCGGGGCATCCTGGGCAGGCCGGCTCAGGCCCCAGGTGGCACTCTCTCGCCCATATGTCAAGCCTGAAAGAGAAGAGAGAGAGAAGACTGAGGGGAGGAGGCGGCAGGGGCAGCTAAGGAGCTGGGACTCTGGCCTCGCTGGGAGATTTCGAGCTGACAGTGTAGACGCCAAGGCTCTTTCTTTTCCAGTTTGGTCTTCTCGAACAAGAATATGAACACAAGTCCTCCCTTGGTCTATCCCTAGGGGACCCTAGAGAGGGGAGGGGATCCCTCCCTACACCTGTCCCAACCATGACTGTCACTGTCACTCAAGTTCCGTCTACCCGAACAGGCGCAAACCGGCTGCTGCAGGAAAAGACAGACCCAAGTTATGACCTCAGGTAAGGTCAGGGCACATCTCCTCTCCCTGGGCTCCCTGCCTAGTCCCTCAGTTCCTCTCTCGAGGTCCCCTGACTTTCTCTAGTTGATCTCCCTCATCCCCCCACCCTCCCCTTCCACCAAACCCTCCCTGTTATAATTAGATGTTGGGGGGGGGGGAGGTGTTGAAGCCTCACATTATAAATAGTAGTTCCTGAGGACCATTTGAGGGAGAAGGAGCAGTCTACTCTTGCCCTCCCCTAACAGATCTTCCTCCGTGCAGCCTCCCTGGCAGCCCAGTGTATATGTGTGAGGGAAATACTGTGACAATCTCTCATCCTAGGGCTGGAAAAGAACATTCTGGCATTCAGGTGTGCCCCTGCCTGAGAGATACGGAACGGTGGGGGTCGCTGCTCTGATCCAGGCACGGTTCCCCAGGTCTAAAGGTTCAGAACGGGAGGGAGGACCATCTTAGCCAAAAATGAATCTGCATTGAAGCCAAATTGAAGGCTATATTTAGTTCTGGCTGCAGCTGTCTCCCCAGACCCCCTCCCTTCCTCCTCTCTCTGGCCCCCCTGACCCAGTCTATCTGCCTTTGAGGGGGAAGCACCCCCCATGGGGACACTGAGAGGAGAGCGAGCTGGAAGGGCTGGACAGCCCCATCTCCTCCTTCCCCTCCTCATCAGGCTGCCTCTGAAATGAACGTATAAATAATTCAGCCACAGCAGACAACTCCAGGCCAGAGGCAGGGGGAAGAGATGGATGGGGTAAGGGTGGGAGGTGAGGTGAAAAGAAGATCCTGAGACCGGGAGCCATGCCTCCCCTCCCATCAGCGTCCTGAAACCGCCTGGCTCTGCTTTCAACCAGCTCTGGATTGGTGGGCTGGGGGGGGGGGGAACAGGAGGGAGAAGGAACCCAGTAACTTGGGGCCTTTGGCAGCAATGGCTGCTCCAGAGCCTTTGGGGGGGCGCCAGGAGGTACCCCACCCAAAGGACGAGTGTCCTTTTAGCAGATACAAACATGGATAGATTCCTTTATCATCTAATCCCCCCTTCCCCAGATGAGAGAACTAGGAACCTTGTTGTTCTAAGATCCCAGCTCCCCTCTTCCCTGCCCCACCCCTCCAGCAAGCTCCATTCCCAGAGTCAGGAACCCAGGTGTCCCCTCCCTCCCCCTGGAGAGAGTCCCCTCCCCCACATGACATCATCTGGGGGAGGCTAACGTCAGATAGGGACCCCAGAGGGCTCAAGGAGGGGAGGGGGCAGAGACGCCTAATGACGACCCCCTCCCCTGAGAGGAGAGCAGCCAGCTAACGACCCCCCGGGCTAACAAGCCACCAGGCCCCCCTCTTTTCAGGATGCTGACACTCCCCTGGGAGCTCTCCTGTTGTCCTTCCCGTTCCTCTCACACCTTCCCTCCTCGCCGCTATGTTGCCCTTGACAACAAGTAGTATCACCCTGGAATGACTTTGGTCCGGGCCTCGCTGCTCCCTCCTTTCACCTCCCCAGCACAGCCCTCTTTTCTCTTACCTGGGCTTGCCCGGTGAGTGACCAGGGTCACCCCCATCCCCACAAAGCGGACGCCAAAGCTCCAGAAAGAGAGAGAGAGAGGAGAGGCCCGGGAAGGGCGAAGGGCAGTGGAAGGAAGAAGCAGAGGATGTCCAGAGTGGGGAGAAGCAGGGACAGGGACCATGGACAGGGCAGTGTGTACTGGAGCTGGGTTGGAGAAGCGGAGGGTTGCCAGGTGTCGGCCTCTTGGGGTGCCCTTCCTGCCTGGGAGGGATTGGGCAAAGGGGACACCTGAGGCTACTGGACAGGCCTAGGAGAGAGAAAGTGGCCTCGAGGGGAGACCCAGGAAAGTCTAAAACAGCCTGGAGAGGTTCCTCCACAGAATCCTGCAAATACTTAGCAAAAAGGCCCAAGCTGGAAACCAAGACAATAGAAGCTTATTTGCATCTCATTTGCATGTTTCATCTAGAAGCAAAATGTGCACACGGCATCCCTCAGCATCCCTCCACTCCCCTCCACGCCACACCACCAGGCCAGTGGTGGTGGCTCCTGGGCTTCTGACAAAGGCCCCCCAGGCTGGCTCCTTTCCCCAAAGAGGTCCCCAGGGCCCTGAATCTCGCTGCTTTCTGACTAGGGCATCCCGTGTCCCCTAGCCCTAGGCCTGATCTAGGCTGGCCTGGCTGGGCCAAAACATCTGCTTGAGCTTTTTCCGGGTACCTTTACTCTCACCTGCAGGGCCAGGGGAGCCCTCTGCAGCTTCTGCTAGGCATTAGCGCTGTGAATCCATTCACGTATCCCCAGGCCGAAAGGGGGTAATCTCAGTCCTGATACTTCCCTTACTTTGACCTCTTACTTCCATTGTGGCAGCAGTGTGTGTGTGTGTGTGTGTGTGTGTGTGTTCGCGCTGTACGTGTGGGGTGGGAAAGACAGTAAGCAAGGTGGGATTAGTGAACAGAAGGAATCAGCATCCTGAATCTCTCAACCAGCCAAATCTCACAGGGACCAGGCTCGCCTGGGCTCACCTCCGGTGTGGAAAAGGAAGCTGGCCCCTCTTCTAGCCTCGGGCTCAAAGCCACCTCTGGGGAGTGGCTGGGGTCACAGCCAAAGAGTCTGGCAGGAGGGATTGGGGGGGGGCTCCCACCCTGGGACAATAGCAGGAAACCCTCAGCACTGTAGTCCAGCCCCCTGTCCCCCTTCCTCTCAGGGAAGGGGGGGCTTTACTAAGGAGGGGCTTAAGAGAACTCTACCCTCTCTCAGACATTTTCCCCTCCTCTCTCTTCTCCGGTTCTAAATAGTGACTCTACCATTCCCGTCATCCCCAGAGCAAGGATAATCCAGGTGTCTAGACCCCTGCATGAGGTGGGCATTGTGCCAGCAGATGGAGAAATCTCCAAATTGTCCCGTCCCCGCCCCCCCCCTTCCCATCTCCGAAGCTCCAAACACTGAGGCCAGGGGGCCAGGGGCTGAGAGTCTGCTGCCTGGGACTCTGTCCCAGAGCCACGTTAGCGAGAGGAGGGGCTTGGGAGGGGGTGCCTGTAGGATGGGAATTGACAGGAGACTGAGGGAACCAGAGAATAGGGCAGCAGATTCAAGGCTTTGAAAGAACAAGAGGGGACGGGAGGCAATAGATGAAAAGGTTTAGGGAGATCAAGCTAAACTGGTCGTCAATGGGTCCCCAAATGGAGTCTACCATGTCTGCCCTTTTCAGTGGCAACATAAAATAACAAAGTCCCAGGGTAGGTTTGGGGCTGGGGCTGGGTTCGCAGCCCTCCAGGAGGAAAAAGGACTTCTACAAACACCACCCTTCTACCCGAATACTATGCGCTGGGGCCTGGGGTCCCTCCTTCTAGGACTCAAGTCTTCTCTTCCTGCCTTAGAGAAGCTGATCAGCCAAGACATCAAGGTCCAGGACTTCTCCCCTCCCTTGCCCCATCCCCTCCAGTTCTGAGTGCCCCGGTTTTCCTATTCTGTAGGTTGAGGTGGAAAGGGGTTATCCCTACAATTCAATTCGCTTTCGACAGGGAACCCCACTACCCCAGATCTGACCTCAGAAATTATATCCTCGCCCCTCCCCCAGAAGATAATACCCCCCAAAAGCCTCCCAGAAAGTTGGGGTCGAGGGAGCTGCGCCAAGGCTCCCCCAACGTTCCCGGATCTCCAGTTCCTCAGTCCTGACTCGCGCCCCAAGATCCCACTGCACAGCCCAGAGCCTGCCCCCGCGGCTTCCAAGGACCCCGCCTCGGCCGCTCCCCCAACCCCCTCCTCTCCCCCCGGTGCCTGCTCCATTGCCCTCCCTCCATTCTCGGCCAGCGAGTATGCTCGGCCCCAGCCCCGGCGCCCTCGCTTCTCTGTGATTACTTGCCCTGGAAGCCAGGTCCGAGGGGTGGAGGAGAGAGCCGCGGGCTCGAGGGTCCGGGGCTCGGGGATCCCAGGGGTCCCGGGTTTGGAGGTCCGGGAGCGGGGATCCTGGGGGACGAGAAGAAGGTCTCGGTTTGGAAGGAGGGGGCCGGTAACTAGGATTAGGGGCTCTGGAAGGGCTCCCGTATCTCGTGGCTTTGGGGTCCGAACCGCAGAACCCACTCCGGCCGTGGCTCCGCGGAGGAAAACAATGCGACCGCCCGGAGCTCTCGGCCCTGGCCTCGGCCGCCCCTCCCTCAGGCGGCCCCAGCCCCGCCTCCAGCCCTGCCCCTCACTCCACGGCGTCCAGTCCCGACCCAGGAGAGCTGTCAAGAGGCCGCCCCCTCCACAGCACAGTGGCCAATGGTAGGGCCCCGCGCTCTGAACACCTATCTCAGAAGAGCAGCGAATTGGGGGGGGGTCCGCCCGGGAGGGAGGGAGGGAGTTGGAGAGAGAAAAAATAGAGACCTTCCTAGGGAGAGAAACACAGAGAGACTGGGGAGTACGGCCCTTCTGGCCAGGGAGAGGCCGTCGGGGGGAAAAGCACTTAGGAAGGAAGGAAGGGATGCGGAGAGGACAGAAAGGCCGGAAAGCGGGGGGCCCGGGGCTCTCTCGCTCTCTGGCCCCCTATCTATTCCCCCACCTAGCCTTTGTGAGCCCAGACCCGGGGCCCGGGGAAGGCTGCCCCGCTGATATTGGGCCAGGTGACCTCCAGGGTCCCTGCCACATACAAATTCAGGAGCTTGTGAGCCTCCTCCCCTGGCCCCGCAGGACCTCCTGGGCTGTCTGGGCCCAGCCCTCCCCCAAAGAAACCTCCCATTTCCCCAGCTGACTGTTGAAGCTTGGACCAGGGTCTGCGATGCGAGGGGTTGAGAAGGACAGAGTTGAGAAGAAAGGACAGATGTTTGTGAACCATGAATGTGAGGACCTGATTCGAGTAGAAACAGAGGAAACCATTTAGGGGACAAAGTCTCTCCAATTCCACTGAGGCTGAGTCAGGGAGGAGCTGAGGTGGGGTACCGAGAGAAAGAAAGAGCTAGACAGAACGGACCTTGCGCGCAATAGGATGATGCTGGACAGGTAAAAGAGACTGGGTTTAATGGAGGGATAGAGAGGCATCAGAAGCAAGTAGCAACACAGACTCGGATAGGCTCCGAGACTCAGATACAGAAAGACACAGAGGCAAACCCTGCCTCCCCCACCCACCCCATTATCCCTTTCCCGGCATAGCCTAACCTGACACTGCTCACATTCTGACCCCCAAGCTCCTAGCCTTTCTTTAGCATAGACACTGGATTTGTGAGCCACTACCATCTCCCCTAAAATGGATTCAGTCATTTGTCCAGTGGAAAAGCAGAGCACTGCTCTCTCCATCCCCACTCCACCACACCCCCTACAAAGCCCCTTTGATTCCAGGAATTGCTAGCATGGAAAGAGGGAAAGCTCTTTCAGGCATCTCTGTTGTTGTCTCCACCTTGGGGATGCCTGCTCAAGATTCCTTCCTGCGTGGGTTTGGGATGAAAAACATTCTTGAAATTCTGGGGACAGGGGGCAACTGGGGGGGATGCACTGGAATTTTTGACTTTTTTTCCTCTGAGCTTCCCCCTCATTTCCTAGTCTCTGGAGTGGGGGAGGATGAGCATAGCAGGGTTTGTTCTTCCAGGCAAGACCTGGCCAAAGCAGCATCAGAGTGGGTAGCAAATGGGCTAATCAACACAGGCTAAGAGAGAGGCACACATAGAGGGAGAAAAATATATCCACAAAGAGAGACAAACGGGCCAGAAGCAGAAAATATATATAGAGAGAGAACCAGTTAGTGAGATAGCTATGCTTTTCCAGGATTATTTGCTATAAGCTCTGGATTCATAGTATTGGGTAGGCAGTAGTGCTGGGGTACAGGATGAGAGAGACAGTGAAGAAACTCAGAGGATTGAAAGTAGGAAGTACCTGGAATAGAGTGTAAAGTTTTAAGGCTTAATTCTAGCCTCACTTAAATTTAACAGGTATTTACTGAATATTAACAGTAATAACATATAACATGCCTAATGCTTTACGGTTTATAAAACACAACAAACATTGCCCAGCCCTTGCCCTTCTGTCCTAGAGTTGTTTCTAGAACAGAAAGTAAGGGTTTAAAGGAGAAAGAGAGAGAGAGAGAGAGAGAGAGAGAGAGAGAGAGAGAGAGAGAGAGAGATTTCTACCTTGTCCAAGTCTAAAACCCTATAAACCTGAATCTGGAGGAGGATGGCATGTTTCATCATGAGCCCTCTGGAATTGTTATTAGTCATTGTATTGATCAGAGTTCCTAAGTGTTTCAAAGTTGTTTTTCTTCACATTATTGCTGTTATTATATAAATTCTTCTAAATTCTTTTCCTAGTTCTGCTCTTTTCATTTTGCATCAATTCATATAAGTCTTGGCAGTTTTCTCCTTCATCATTTCTTATAGCACATTCATATATCATCACTTGTTTAGCCATTCATTTCCCCAATTAATAGGTATTCCCTCAGTCTCCAATTTGCCACCACAAAAATAGCTAATATAAATATTTTTGTCTATATGGATCCTTTTAATCTTTCTTTGATCTCTTTGGGAGTATAAACCTAGTAGTGGTATCACTAGGTGAAAGGATAAAAGGGTAATGGTAGACCTAGTAGTGTTATTGCTGAGTGAAAGCTTGAATTTCTTCCTCTAAAAACTGTTCATATCCCTTGACCATTTATCAATTGGGGAATGGTTCTTATCCTTACAAATTTGAATCTTAGGGGAAAAAAGCCCTTTAAGTGAGAAACTCATGGCAAAAATTCCTCCCTCTATTTCCTGCTTTTCTTCCAATTTTAGCTGAATTGGTTTTGCTTGTAAATAAAATTTAAAATTTTATGGAACCAAAAGCATCATTTTACCTCCTATGAACCTCCTATGACCTCTTATTTAGTCATGAACTCTTCTCCTATCCTTAGATTTGATAGATAATTTCTCATATACTCCTCTACTTTGTTTATAATGTTATTCTTTATGCCTAAATTATGTACCATTTGGAGTTTGTGTTGTGTGAATGATTACATCATATTCTCTCTCTCTCTCTCTCTCTCTCTCTCTCTCTCTTTCCTTCCTCTCCTCCTCCTCTCCTCTCCTCTCCAATCCTCTCCCTGCCACACATCCCCATGACTGCCATATCCTTTTCCAAGTCTTCTCTGACTGCTACAATTCCCACATCTACTAAATGGCTCCTCTCCCAGAAAATCCCACATTTGGGAGATTTATCTCCTGTCTATGGGCACCTGAAACCACACTGGAGGATACTCATTAAGAGCAGAGACAATCTCTGCCCATATGACACAAGCATTAGCCACAATTTACATATGGTAGAACTGGATAGTGATTTGCCCATAATAGCAGAACAGTTTTGTCTAAGACCTGATTAGTATCTACTAATGCTCTTGACACTGGGCTAAGCAGAGAAAAGGACACAAAAGAAGTATTGATTCCTTCATACTAGGAGCTGATAATCTTTGGGGGAGGCAAAGCTCAGACACGCAAAACAATTAGCCACAAACATTATAGAACAATGTAAAACAGTTTGATGAAGGATGTTGATTAGGACAACCTTGATGAGTTGATTTCCCCCAGCCCAGGAGATAAAATTACAGAAGGTCCAAGGGACAGCAAGGTATTAAATGAAGAGTCTATATACCCTGTTACCCCTTTAAAAGATGTGGATATGTTCCTCAGTCAAGCCTGATGGAATTAAAGGATGGCTAACCATTCACTGGCCAGAGGATTAGCCACATCCCTGGTGACTTAAATATCATGATTTCTTCTCTAGGGAGTCAGTTGAAGCAGGAGATAGCTCTGAGAAATATGATTTTTGTCATGAAAGAAGACCAACTTTGGAGGAAAAACCCTGTTCTTAAAAGAGAATCGAGGGTTAAGATGGTGGCAGAGTAAAAAGCAGCTGCTTGACCTCTCCTAACCCACAAATATAGGACTCCTCAAGAAGACATAAAAACAAATCCAGACGAATGAAGGGACCCTACAACAGGGTGCAGCATTGAAGGTACGTGGGATTGGGGCATTTCCATTGTTGCGAGGATTATTTAGTTATTAATTTAGTATTAGTTTATATATAGTTTATGTGGACCTAGCAAGAAGGGCTGGAGAATTCCAAGATGCAATGAAGAAGCAGGAAGTGTCTTCTTGCTCACTGGGAGAGACTCCATGGTGGTTGGGACAAGCAGCAACTGACCCTAGGAGACACCAGTTTACCAGTGATCCTGTGGAAAGACCATCATGCACTTGTGGGAGTTTTTGGTAGAGACTGCTAATCCCAACCTGAGTTGCAGGTCAACTTGGGCTGGGTCAGCTCCCAGAATCTACCCACCTGGAAGAGTACAGCAGGTGGTCTTGGAGGAGCAGAAACATCACTGGAGTGAGGCTGCACACTACTATGAGGATATCCACTTCGATCCTGCTTTTCTCTGGGCCCTGTCTTGCTTAGGTCTCAGTTAGTGTAGATAAGTCCCTTCCCTGACCCTGGGTTTGTCCTTAGTCTGAAGAGTGTAGTTACCCCTATTCCCATCAACACCATGCTATAAAGAGGTGAAACAGGTCTCACTAAAACATGAGCTGAGCAACCCCCTCCCCCCCCCCACTACCTACAGTGCCAAAGCCAGCGCAAAAGAGTTAGAGCAAGTTTGGGGCACCCATTAAGCCATTGGCAGCTACCAGGGGTCACCAGGGCCTGCTCCTGAGAGCAGCAAGACTTAAGACCCCAAGAGGCTAAAGAACACACGGACTTTGAACACAGACTCTGAGCGCGGGCACGGACATGGATCCTGAGCGCAGGCATGGTCAGGGATCCTGAGCGCAGGCGCGGACCTTGAGTGGGGACCCAGTGCAGAGGGGTGCATGACTGTGGAAGCAGTGCCCTGAGACTGTTAAAGGAGCTTCAGGCAGAAGAACAAGAAAGGGGACCACCAGGAGGCTTGACCCTGAGAACTAGACCTGAGACCTCAAGAGCCTAAAGAGACAGACAGACCCTGGGTGTGAGGATAAAGCTGAGAGGGTGCTGGGCTAAAAATGGCAAGCCAGACTCAGGAATCCCAGAAGAGAAAGATCAAGAAGAAACCTTTAACACTCAACAACTTTTACACAGAAAAAATCCAGACAACAGAGCAAACATTAGAGGAGAACAAACAAGTAACCATATCCAAACCTTCCCCCCCAAAAAAGAGAATAATTCTTTGCTCTTTCTTTTTTTTATTCTTTATTTCTTCCTTCCTTTTTTCCCTTCCTTCTTTCCTTCCTTCCTTCCTTCCTTCCTTCCTTCCTTCCTTTCTTCCTTTCTTTCTCTTTCTTTCTTTTTCTGTTTGTCTGTCTTTCCTTACCTTCTGTCTTAAAATCAAGACTAAGTATTGGTTCCAGGACAGAAGAGTAGTAAAGGCTAGGCAACTGGAATTAAGTGACTTATCCAGGGTCACACAGCTAGGAAGTATCTGAGGCTAGATATGAACCCAAGGCCTTTTGTCTTCAGGCCAGGTGCTCTATCACTGAGTTACCTTGCTGCCCTATTTCTTTGCCTTTTCTCTTGAGCCTTTACCACAGGACAGCAGAAGTTTCTTCTCTTCTCTCTCTTCCCAATAACCTATAGCATCTTCAGAAAAACTATTTGCCTAGTAGGACACATAGTACCTAGTGGGGAGTAGACTCAGTCAATCAAGGCACAAGGCAGGAGTTTTGTGTGTATTGAAAGTCTTAGCCTTGGCTATCAAGCTGCCCCAAGAGATGCTGTACCATGTCTATCAGGGGAGCAGCATATGGACACAAGAAGAAGAAGATCTCTGGAGCCCTGCAGTCCTATAAGTGTCAAGTGCTTTAGGTATGTGCATTTCCTCCATGTAGGCCTCTCCTTGGGTACTCTATGTGTACACACCTTCTTCCTCCTGATGCTCCATGTAGTTATAGGAGAATGGGCTCCAGATTTATGGACAGAAAACTGTGTTTCTCTTCTTCCTAGTTAATAAATGTTCCTAATAATACTGGTTAGTTAATAACTAGTTGCTAGATCCATGTTAGTAAATGCTTTTGTTTTGAGCTAATTATGCAATATAAAAACAAGTGCACCATTGGGGATTTGTGTGCTGGAATTTTTGTTCAGACCCACCTAATAACTTGAATCTAAAATAGCTGATTACTCTGGGAACCTACCAGAAAGTCTGAATTTTGGGAGGCTCTTAGGGGAGTTCTACTCTTCTCCCCAACACTTCACCAAAAGTATTTAGCAATAATATAGATCCATTACAACCAAACTCTCACTCTGTGTTACAAAATCCAGTGGCAATGCTATGTATTTGACCAGACCAAACTGTAAAGCAGATTTATCCAGAATTCACCTCTTAGTAGCCATGAGTGACTTTAACTATTGGTATATCTGGAATTGGGAAGGACATCATAAGCCACCTATTCCATTTCTTTTTTTTTTTTTTAACTCTTACCTTCTGTCTTAGAATCAATACCAGGTATTGGTTCCAAGGCAGAAGAGTGGTCAGCACTAGGTAATGTTGGTTAAGTGACCTGCCCAGGGTCATACAATTGGAAAGTATCTGAGGCCAAATTTGAACAAAGAAACTTTCAATCCATTGAGCTGCCTACATTCCTTTCATTTTAAAAATCAGAAAAATGAGGTCCATTTGGGTTAATTGACTTGCCAAAGGTTATGAGACGAGTATATTTCAGAGGCAGAATTTGAACACAGGTCCTTTGATCCTGTGCCAGTGTACCTTCCACTGTACCTTCCTCTCTCTGACCAAAACTGGGTAGCTTGTAAATGCTTGATTTGTTCTAGTTATAATTTAATTCTTCAAAAAGTAAAGGAAGCAAAAAAAAAAAAAAAGGGAACTGCTATTCTGGACCTGCTTTTTTTTATGCTTTTAATTTTTATTTTTTAGAAAATTTTTCCATGGTTACATGATTCATGTTCTTACTCTCCCCTCCCACCCCTCTCCAAACCCACCCCCCATAACCAACATGCATTTTTACTGATTTTAACGTGTGTCATTGATCAAAACCTATTTCCATATTATTGATAGTTGCCCTGATGTGGTTGTTCAGAGTCTACATCCCCAATCATGTCTACATCAACCCATGTGTTCAAGCAGTTGTTTTTCTTCTGTGTTTCCACTTCTGTAGTTCTTCCTCTCAATGTGGGTAGCATTCTTTTCCATAAATCCCTCAGAATTGTCCTGGGTTATTGCATTGCTGCTAGTACAGAAGTCCATTACATTCAATTTTACCACAGTATATCTGTCTCTGTGTACAATGTACTTCTGGTTCTGCTCCTTTCACTCTGCATCAATTCCTGGAGGTCTTTCCTGTTCACATGGAATGCCTCCAGTTTATTATTCCTTTGAGCACAGTAGTATTCCATCACCAGCAGATACCACAATTTGTTTAGCCATCCCCCAGTTGAAAGGCATACCCTCGTTTTTCAGTTTTTTGCCACCACAAAGAGTGTGGCTATAAATACTTTTGTACAAGTCTTTTTCCCTATGATCTCTTTGGGGTACAAACCCAGCAATAGTATGGCTGGATCAAAGGGCAAGCAATCTTTTAGTGCTCTTTGGGCAAGTTCCAAATTGCCATCCAGAATGGTTGGATCAGTTCACAACTCCACCAGCAATGCATTAATGTCCCAATTTTGCCACATCCCCTCCAACATTTATTATTTTCCCCTGCTATCATTTTAGCCAATCTGCTAGGTATAAGGTGATACCTCAGAGTTGTTTTGATTTGCATTTCTCTAATTATTAGAGATTTAGAATACTTTTTCATGTGCTTATTGACAGTTTTGATTTCTTTATGTGAAAATTGCCTATTTATGTCCCTTGACCATTTATCAATTGTGGAATGGCTTGATTTTTGGTACAATTGATCTAGCTCCTTCTATACTAGAGTAATTAGACCTCTGTCAGAGTTTTTTGTTATAAAGATTTTTTCCCCAGTTTGTTGTTTCCCTTCTGATTTTGGTTGCATTGTTTTTGTTTGTACAAAAACTTTTTAATTTAATGTAATCAAAATTATTTATTTTACATTTTGTAATTTTTTTCTAACTCTTGCTTGGTTTTAAAATCTTTCCTTTCCCAGAGATCTGACAAGAATACTATTCTGAGTTTGCCTAATTTACTTATAGTTTCCTTCTTTATATTCAAGTCATTCACCCATTCTGAATTTATCTTGGTGTAGGGTGTGAGATGTTGATCTAAACCTAATCTCTCCCATATTGTTTTCCAATTTTCCCAGCAGTTTTTGTCAAATAGTGGATTTTTGTTCCAAAAGTTCCGCCCTTTGGGTTTATCATAAGCTGCCTTGCTGACATCACTTACCCCAAATCTATTCTACTGATCCACCCTTCTCTCTCTTAGCCAGTACCATATTGTTTTGATAACCACTACTTTATAGTACAACTTAATATCTGGTACTGCTAGGCCACCTTCCTTCACATTTTTTTTCATTATTTCCCTTGATATTCTTGATCTTTTGTTCTTCCATATGAACTTTGTTATAGTTTTTTTCTAATTCAGTAAAAAAGTTTCTTGGTAGTTTGATAAGTATGGCACTAAATAAGTAAGTTAATTTGGGTAAAATGGTCATTTTTATTATGTTAGCTCATCCTACCCATGAGCAATCAATGTTTTTCCAATTGTTTAGATCTGTTTTAATTGTTTGGAAAGTGTTTTGTAGTTGTGTTCGTATAATTCCTTTGTTTGTTTTGATAGATAGATTCCTAAGTATTTTATATTGTCTAGGGTGATTTTAAATGGTATTTCTCTTTCTAACTCTTGCTGCTGAGATGTGTTGGAAATATATAGAAATGCTGATGATTTATGTGCATTTATTTTGTGTCCTGCCACTTTGCTAATGTTGTTGATTATTTCCACTAGCTTTTTAGTTGATTCTCTAGGATTTTTTAAGTAGACCATCATATCATCTGCAAAGAGTGATAGCTTGGTCTCCTCATTGAGAATTTTAATACCTTCAATTTCTTTTTCTTCTCTAATTGCTACTGCTAGTGTTTCTAGTACAATGTTAAATAATAGAGGTGATAATGGGTATCCTTGTTTCACTCCTGATCTTTTTGGGAAGGCTTCTAATTTATCTCCATTGCATATGATGCTTGTTGTTGGTTTTACATATATACTGTTTATTATTTTTAGGAAAGGTACTTCTATTCCTATACTTTCTAGTGTTTTCTTTTTTAAAAAACATTTAATAATATTTATTTTTTAGAAAAGTTAACATGGTTACATAATTCATGCTCTTACTTTCCCCTTCACCCCCCTTCAACCCCGCCCCCCATCCCATGGCTGATGCATATTTCCACTGGTTTTAACATGTGTCATTGATCAAGACCTATTTCCAAATTTTTGATAGTTGCATTGGTGTGGTAGTTTCAAGTCTACATCCCCAATCATGTCCGCCTCAATCCATGTGTTCAAGCAGTTGTTTTTCTTCTGTTTCCACTCCTGTAGTTCTTCCTCTGAATGTAGGTAGTGTTCTTTTCCATAAGTCCCTCAGACCTTTCTAGTGTTTTCAATAGGAATGAGTATTGTATTTTGTCACAGGCTTTTTCAGCATCTATTGAGATAATGATGTGATTTTTGTTTGTTAGTTTGTTGATATGGTTAATTATATGGATGGTTTTCCTAATGTTGAACCATCCTTGCATTCCTGGTATAAATCCCACCTGATCATGAAGGATAACCCTCTTGATCACTTGTTAGAGTCTTTTTGCTAGTATTCTATTTAATATTTTTTTATCTATGTTCATCAGGGAGATTGGACTATAGTTTTCTTTCTTTGTTTTTGGTCTGCCTGGCTTTGGAATCAGTACCATATTAGTGTCATAAAAGGAATTTGGTAGAACTCCTTCTTTACTTATTATGTCAAATAATTTGTATAGTGTTGGGATTATTTGTTCTTTGAATGTTTGATAAAATTCACTTGTGAATCCATCAGGCCCTGGAGATTTTTTTCTTAAGGAGTTCTTTGATGGCTTGTTCAATTTCTTTTTCTGATATTAGATTATTTAAGTATTCTATTTCTTCTGCTGTTAATCTAAGCAATTTATATTTTTGTAAATATTCATCCATATCACCTAGATTGCTATATTTATTGCCATATAATTGGACAAAATAGGAGATGGACCACTTCACCTATTTGGGTAGCATAGTCAGCAAGGACGGCGGGGCAGATGAGGACATCAGAAACTGAATCAACAAAGCCAGACAGGCATTTAACACCTTACAGTCTGTCTGGATCTCCAAAGCACTGTCCCTCGTCACTAAGCTCTGAATCTTCAATACCAACGTAAAGGCCATCCTCCTATATGGATCAGAAAGCTGGAGAGTGACGAAAGTCAACACCAACAAACTCCAAGTCTTTGTTAACAGATGTCTGCGCTACATCTTGAACATCAGATGGCCTGAAAAGATCTCCAATGCTAGTCTCTGGGAAAGAACAATCCAGTATCCCATTAGTCAGGACATAAAGAAACGTAAGTGGAGATGGATAGGACATACGCTACAAAAACCGGAAGACAACGTAGCCAGACAAGCATTGAGCTGGAACCCTTCAGGGAGGAGGAAAATCGGAAGACCAAAACAGACCTGGCGAAGATCTGCCGAAAATGAAACAAAAACAGTCGGAATGACATGGGCCCAGCTGGGGGAAGTTGCCCAGAACAGAGTCCGCTGGCGTGAGATGGTTGCAGCCCTATGCTCCTAAGGAGTCAATAGGAATAATAAATAATAATAATAATTGGAGAAAATGGTTTTTGATTGCCTTAATTTCTTCATTAGAGGTGAGGTCTCCCTTTTCAACTTTGATATTTTTAATTTGGTTTTCTTTTTTTCCTTTTTTAAGTTAGATTGACCAGTACTTTGTCTATTTTATCTGTTTTTTCAAAGTACCAGCTTCTAGTCTTATTTATTAACTCAATAGTTCTTTTACTGTTGGTTTTATTAATTTCTCCTTTGATTTTTAGTATTTTACTTTTGTTTTTGTTTGGGGATTTTTAATTTGTTCAGTTTCTAGTTTTTTAAGTTGCATGTTCAATTTACTGACCTCTTCTCTTCCTAATTTGTTAATATATGCACTCAATGATATAAATTTCCCCCTTGGTACTGCTTTGGCTGCATCCCATAGGTTTTGGTAAGAAGTCTCATTGTTGTCATTCTCTTCAATGAAATTATTAATTGTTTCTATGATTTGTTCTTTAACTAACTTATTTTGGAGAATCATATTATTTAGTTTCCAATTAGTTTTTGGTTTGCCTCTCCATGCATTCTTATTAATAACTATTTTTATTGCATTATGATCTGATAAGTTTGCATTTATTATTTCTGCTTTTTTGCATTTGTTTGCCATGTTTCTATGCCCTATTACATGGTAATCTTTGTGAATGTTCCATGTGCTGCTGAAAAGAAGGTGTATTCCTTTTTGTCCCTATTTATTTTTCTCCATATATCTATTAACTGTAATTTTTCTAGGATTTCATTTACCTCTCCTATCTCTTTCTTATTTATTTTTTGGTTTGGTTTATCTAGATCTGATAGGGTAAGGTTCAGGTGTCCTACTAGTATAGTTTTATTATCTATTTCCTCTTTGAGCTCTGCCAGTTTCTCCTTTAGAAATTTAGATGCTATACCATTTGGTGCATACATGTTGAGTACTGTTATTTCTTCATTGTTTATACTACCTTTTATCAGGATGTAATTTCCTTCCCTATCTCTTTTAACCAGATCTATTTTAACTTTGGATTTGTCAGAAATCATGATTGCAACTCCTGCCTTCTTTTTCTCAGTTGAAACACAATAGATTTTGCTCCAGCCTTTTATTTTTACTTTACATATGTCTACCTGTCTCATGTGTGTTTCTTGTAGACAACATATGGTCGGATTTTGGTTTCTAATCTGCTCTGCTATTTGCTTCTGTTTTATGGGCGAGTTCATCCTATTCACATTCAGAGTTATAATTATCAACTGTGTATTCCCAGACATTTTGATACCCTCTCCTTGTCCTGCTCTTTCTTCTTTCACTATTTCCTTCTATATCAGTGTTTTGTTTTTAATCAGTTCCCTATATCCCCTCCCTTATTGTACTTCCCTTTCTCCCCTTTCCCTTCTTATTCCCCTCTTATTCTGCTTTAGGGTCTTTTTAAGCTACCCCCTTTCCCTCCCTAGTGTTTCTTCCCACCCACCAGTCCTTTTGTTACTCTTCTACTTCTCTATAGGGCGCAAATCAATTCACTGCCCCAATGGATCTGATTGTTCTTCCCTCTTTAAGTTAATTTCAATGCACTTAAGTATTTCCTCTGTCCACTCTCTTTACCCTTCCAGTGTATTGGTCTTCTCCACTGTCCACCCCACATGCTTCTTTATGAAATATAAATTTACTCCATTTTGTCTGTTTTCCCATTTCTCTTAATATTATCTCCTTTTTTTACCTCTAGTTTTATATATATATTTATACACACATATATATGTAAATACACACACACACATATATATGTATATATATATATACACATATATCTTGACATTTCATCCTATACAGTTTGTCCCTGTTCCCTCTAAGTATACCTCTTCTAGCTACCCTTTTGATAATAACAATTTTTAAGAGTTACCAATATCTTCTTTTCTTATAGGGATATAAGTCAATTGAACTTATTGGGTTCCTTAAAGAAAAGATTTTTTGGTTTTTTTCCCTTCTCTCTTAATTACCTTATAGTGATTCTCTTGAGTTCTGTGTTTGGGAAGCAAACTCTCTGTTTAAGTCCCGTTTTTTCTTTATGAATGCTTGGAAGTCTTCAATTTTGTTGAATGACCATACTTTCCCCTTTTAAGTCGGGTTCATCTAGAGGATGCCCCAGCTCTGTTCTGTTGTCAGATTTGGTTTTCTGTTCCTTTGGAGCCCTTTGTCCTTGATTGGTGGTGAAGGGCTTTATGGAGGTCTGGAGCCTTGCTGCTTCTATGCAGCCACATTCCCAGAATTCCTTGTTGATGGTTTCAGATATATCTCTGGACCTGCTTTTGACCAACATGAAAGTCTTCATCAATGAAGGAAAATGATCAGAACTCTAGAAGGAGATGACCACTCTTAGGATGTGTGACAGAGGACAAGAGAAATGTTGGGAACAATTTAATATGCATTCTAGATTTTGAGAGAATGGATTTTAAAGAGTTCAGAGAGAGAATAGGTAAGGATTAATTAACTAAAATGAAGTATAATTTTTTTCACCTTTTTTTTTTGTTTTCCCCCCCTCAGTATGTCTAGTATAGAAATTTTTTTCATGATTTCACATATATAATTGATATCTTATTGCTGGTTTTCTTAGTGGATGGGATGGGAGGAAGGGAGAAATTTTGGAAATTTAAATTTAAAAAGAAAAAAATGTTAAAAATAAACAAATAATATTAAAAAAATAAGACTAAATCTCTCCTAAGGATAAAAAAGAATTAATGAATTAAAATTCCATATGGCTTCAGCTCACATCAGGAAAAAGAACTTTTGTTCTAAAATTGTTGTCATCTGAACTGTGGCTCTGATTTTCTTAATGCTTCTCTGATTCATCATTAACAACTTGCATTAGAAGACTCATTGTGAACTGTAAACATTCACATGGCATGGACCAGAATGTGACACTTGAGACTTATTCTTTCTGGAGAAAGTAGGAAATACCTAGAATTTCTGATTTTTGCTCTCCATCACTTCTTTTGTTCTTTTATCTTTGCCCTTTATCTCACCCACCAATCAGAGGTTTGTGATAGGAACAGTGTTCTCTGACATATCTTCTTTTTTCCCATCCACAACATGGAGAAGTTTTATCTAAAAGAAAACACAGCTTTTTCTCCCACTGCCCTCCATCCCCCTCCACTATACTCAGACAACATTTGGTAGGTAGACCCAGAACATAGTTGTCCTTGGTTTCCCTAATACAGCTTCTTGATCATTAGGGGCCTAAAAGTCCTAGCCACATGGAATCTAGGCCTCTTGTTGAATATATAAAACCACGAGAGTTGACCAGAAGGAAGAAAGAGAGAACAAAGAAAGAAAAAGAGTCAGAGGTAACAGAACTTCAGATGCATCTAAAAGAAGATGCTAATAAAAACATTCTTTGTTTGCTGGTTGTTCATTTATTTATTTCCACTTTTTTAAGCTAGGTTGTGTACCTGGCTTGGAGTGAGGAAATCCCAAGTTCAAATCTGACCTCAGATACTTACTAACTGTGTAATAACCCTGGGCAAGTCACTTTACCCTGTCTGCCTCAGTTTCCCTTTCTGTAAAATAAGCTAGAGAAGGAAATGGCAAGCCACTCCAGTATCTCTGCCAAGAAAACCCCAAACAGGGTCACAAAGAGTTAGACACAAATGAAATGTCCGAACAAGAACAAAGGCTAAGAATTTTATATAAGAATTTACTCCTTTTGAAGCAGCTAGGTGGCGGAGTGGACAGAGACCAAGGAGGTCCTGAGGGTTCAAATGCGGCCTTGGACATTTCCTAGCTGTGTGAGTCACTAACCCTAATTGCCTACCCCTTACCATTCTTCTGTCTTGGAACTGATACTTGTATCGATTCTAAGACAGAAGGTAAGGATTTTTTTTTTAAAGATTATACTCCTTTGATAGTTATGTTTTTATTTAGTTATTACATTATAACAAATTATTTTAAAGACATGCACAGAAGATAGAAGTCAGTCAACTAGTATCTATTAAGTGCCTATATTATAAGCCAAGCATTATGCTAAGTACTAGAAAGGCAAGGGCAGGTAATAGAAAAGCAATACAAGAGAGATCTGGTCTGCTTAAGGAGCATTATCAAGAACTATAAAGCCCAGAAGGTGAATGCTAGGGACAACAAAGCTAGAATGAGTTCAAGAGGAAACTCTAAGAAAGGATGGATTTGCTGTCGGAGCAGATGGGGCGATGATAAGAGGTTACCATAAAAGACAGAGAGAAAGCACAACTACTCAGTTATTTTTGCATCTATTTTCTCTGTGAAGAAGGTTAACGGAGAGCTGAGACCCAAAATTAATGAAACATTAAAAGACTGAATTCAAGTCACTAGGCTATGGCAAATATATGCTAGGGGGCTGAAAGAACTGCTGGATCTCATTGCTGAACCACTGTCAGTGATCATTTAAAACTTATGTAATATAGAAATGCTACAAGACTGAAGAAGCACAAATATTCTGATTTTCAATAAGGAAATGAGGGTGAAATCTGTAAAAGTTGAGAAGCTTGACTTTAATTCATGATGAAATTCTGGAATGTAAGGGATTCCTTTTTTGGAAATTTAGAAAGGAAAACATTGGTCAGTAGCAGTTAGCAGAGGTTTATCAATAATAGGTCAAGCCAGATTAACTTTGTTTCCTTTTTTGACAGGCTCCTAGTCTGGTAGATGAGGAAAATCTTGTAGACACAAAATACCTAAATTTCAACAAAGGATAGGTCAAAATTTCTCAAGTGGTTCTTGAAGACAAGATGTTGAGAGGTGGGTTAGATGATAGTATAGATACACAAATGCGGAATTAGATGAATGACAAAACCTAAAGAATAGTCTTTAGTAATACATTAAGGACAGTTATCACCCTAGATAGAAGTCTAGTTGAATGCCTAGGGATTTCTCTTTAACCCTGTGCTGTTTAACATTTTTTTCCCCCAATAATTTAAATGGAAGCATAGATGGCATGCATATGAAATCTGCAAATAACATGAATCTGGAAGGAATAGTTAACATGTTGGATGATGGAGTCACGATACAGAAAGATCTTCACAGGTTAGCATAATAGCTAAAATGAAAGATGAAATTACATTCCCTTCAATGAGCCTGTGATATCGTCAATGTGGGTACTCCTACCAATTGTTTAGATCGCAACCCATTCATGCCTTCTAATCCTGTCTGATACTTGTCTATGTTTTCCCATAAATCATCTACAGGGTATCCAAACAGAAAATTGAGAGCCTTCCTAATATTATACAAGCACTAACAAAACATATGTAGTATTATTATTTAGAAAAAAAGGTTTTCAAGAAAATACCAGTAACTACTATGGTAACTTCCCTATTTCTTCTTTTTTCAATAATGTTTTATTTTCCCCAATTACATGTAGAAGCAATTTCTAGCATTCATTTTCCAATATTTCAATTTCCAAATTCTCTCTCTCCTTTCTCCCCTTCCTGAGACAGTAAAGCAATTTGATATAGATGATATATGCGCTGTCATAGAAAACATTTCCCTAAGTCATCATGTTGTGTACTTCCTTATTTCTTTATAATATTTAGGATAATAAAGGTTTTTTTGATGAATGTCTGAGAAGGGGAAAGAAAAACTTTCGTTGTTTATTCTGCAGTGGATCACAGTCACATAACTAACTGAAAGGTATAAGAAATAGGAGATCCCACTGTATTTATTGTTTAATTCTCTACAAAGAGTTTGATTCAGTACAGTGAAATGCCACTTTAAAAGTATTTTCTCTGGGGCCAGGTAGGTGGCTCAGTGGATTGAGAACCAGGCCTGGAAATAGGAGGTCCTGTGTTCAAATCTGACTTCAGACACTTCCTATCTATGTTACCCTGGGCAAATCACTTAACTTTCCCATTGCCTAGCCCTCACTACTCTGCTACCTTGGAACAAATACTGATTCTAAGAAGGTAAGAGTTTTTCTTAAAGTGTTTCCTCTAAGTTTTTCTCATTCATAAGTCAAAATATTAGAGCCCTTGAAAGATGAAACAGAGGTAATTTTGCTTGATTCTTCATTTATTAACATTCAGAAAGACATAAAACCAGGAAAAATGCTTACCAAAGGTATGAGCCATTATTATGTAGTCCAAATGGAAGGATTCTCCATATATAACAAAGTCTTCCAGATGCTCCTAAATGAGATCCAAAATTGCTCAAAAGAAATTGGCCTAACTATCCAAGAAGAATAAACCAAGTGTGTGTAAAATGTCTATTGTCCAGATTGTGATATGCAGCTGGTTCATTTGTGTATGTATACAGTTATGTGAAAGAGAGATTTTATTTTTTCTGTATATGTGTATATAATTACATATATATGTATATATACACACACACACACACAGGTATGTGAAATGATTAAAATTGGGGTTTTTGACTCAATAAGAGAGTTATAAAGTGATATGGTGGTCAACGATTTTAAAATATTATAGCTTAAGTCAAAATGACTTTTAGCAGCTTTTATTTACAAAGAGGTGGAGCAAATGAAAGTGGGAAATATAGATAAAGAGACAGATTTTTAACAAGCCTCCCAGCCCTAAGAGCTTCTCCAGTGAAGTGAAGTGAAGTGAAGTTCAGCACCCTGGCAGGAGGCTTCCTCAGGTCTTGATCTCCTCTAGGTGGGGTCTTCAGCCAGGAATCCACCAGCGCAGCCTCCTCTATAGCCTGAGCCACTCACCCAGAAAACTGACACAGGATCCAGGGAAAGAGTCTCCTCCAAAGCCAAGGCAGGAATCTCCAGAACCAATCTCTCCAAACACCAGGAAAGAAATGATAGAAGGCCATGCTCTCCAGCCCATGTTGGTCTCTTTATACCCCATTTTCCATGTCATTTCCTGTCTCTCCCCCTTCTTCACAGATACCAATTGCATTCTTTCAATTTGCTTAGTCCTACCCAGGACTGGGCAGTCCCCTTTAGAGGTAAGAGCTTTTGACTTGTGAACTCTCTTACTTAAGTGTTAAGTAGGGATGCTTTGAGTTCTTGATTAATTAAGTTAAAGGTTGCTGATTGATTTCATTAAAATAGACCAAGAAAAATAATTCTATATTCACATATGCACACATGTATGTATATATCATGGAAAGACAATGAAATCTGTTAACAATTTGGACTTGTAATTACATTCAGGAAATTGTAATGGTCCCAAATTTTTCCCCAAAACAAACAAAATACTCCCCATCTTTTGAACACAAGTATTTTTCCATTTGAACTTTATGCTGGGCCTTCTCTTTCATAAAGGCAAACATCAATGGTAAGCATATATCACCCTATTTTATTCCTTGTTTGATGATAATAACATTAGGGTCAAACAAAGTTATCTTTATATATCTTTCAAGGGCTTGAGAATTTTAGAGTATGAGTGGGAAACACCTACTTGGAGAAGAGCATTTTGCTCAACTAAATCAAATTCTTTTTTTTTTCCTAGTCAACAAACAATTTGTCCAGACAAGTATAGTGGGATCTCTTATTTCCTGAACCTTTTAGACAATTGTGTTACTGCAAAGATGTGGTCTGCTGTGGAATATGATTTCTGAAAGCCTTCCTGTTCCCTTTTCAAATTTTCATCAAAGTGGCCTTTGATATGTATATAGATTATTCTCAAAAAGATTTTGTAGAGATGGGAAAGTAGGCATATGGGTCAGTTGCTATTGATATTTTTCTATTGCTTTTGGGGAAATAAAAGCATCTGTAATCTTTTTTTCCTAAGTGTCTGGCATCCTCCCCTATTTCAGATATCTTGAGAATCCCAATTCCATTAAAATTGTGTTGCCTAAAGCATGGACCTTTATCTATACTTGGTCTGGTCTAGTTGCTCTTATATTTTTTTAAATGCCATTTTTATGTCCTCATGCTACACACTGGGGATTATGATGTAAGAGTCTAAATGTGGTCATTCTACTGTCATTAATAAAGTCTGTTATGGAAATGCTGACAGATGTTTTCCATTTCTCATCTTTTTACTATCCCCTTTACAGTTTTATCTTTACACATTCTTAGGATGATCTGGTTTAATTGGATTCCTCACAAAATTTTCTATAAACTTGCTTTTCCTTTCATTTCTCATTGTTTTATGAGGCAATATTCTACCATGGGCAACAAGGTGGCACAATGGATAGAAATCAATGGGCTTGGAATGAGGAAAACTCATCTTTATGAGTTCAAATCCAGCCTAAGACTCTAGCTATGTGACTCTGGGAAAGATACTTAACCCTATTTGCCCCAGCTTCTTCATCTGTAAAACGTGCTGAAAAAGGAAATGGCAGACAGATTATTCTAGTATCTTTGCCAAGAAAGCCCCAAATGGGGTCACAAAGAGTTAGAGATGGCTGAACAACAACAATCTTCTACCATATGTGTCTGGAAGATTTTACAAAAGAGTTTTCATACTAAACTAGTTTTGAACTTGGTTGCCATATCTCTATTTGATAAGGAGAATAAGTGTTTGCTTCCTGAAGTAGGTTTCTAGGATCTTTTGGCCTCCTCATTGTAGCAACTGATTTTCATTCATTAAATTTCCATAGGAAATAGCAATAATCAATGTTGATGTTTGCTCTTTTATCCATTTCCCATTTGGGGGCCATCAACAGCTTTACTAAATAACTTATGTTGGAAATATTTTCATTGCATGCATTATCCTCTTTTATCTTTATTCCTTCTTTTAACAGGGTATTGATTTTTACATTTGCTTTAACCATTCAATGGTCTGACTATACACAGCTCATTCAGAAATTACCTCCATAATAACTAGTTATTTCCCATCTTTTAAAATATAGTCAATTTCATTTTTAGGGGGTGATGTTATGATAGAGCTTGCAATACCCAATATCTTCCAAATCTCTCCTTGAACAAAGAATTAATGCTATCTAGGCATGAAACTTTCATGTAATCTATATGCTTTTGGTTTCTTATATTTCTTAGCCCTTTGCCATATTTCCTAACATATTTTTCACCATGTTCTTTGTGTCCATTTTGTACTGAAGTCACTGAGTGTTCAAGAATATATTGATTTTTAAATTATTATTATTATTATTATTGAGTTATTCTTGAGTTCTTGAGCATATAGGTGGCATAGTCGATAAAGGACTGGGCCTGAAGTCAGGAAGACTCATCTTCCTGAATTCAAATTTAGCCTTGGACACTAACTAGCTGTGTGACCATGAACAAATCACTGCTTGCCTCAGAGTCCTCATTTATAAAATGAATTGGAGAAGGAAATGGCAAACCACTCCAGTATATTTGCCAAGAAAACCCCAAATAGAGTCACAAAGGTTCAGACATGACTGAAACAATTAAACAACCCTGAGTTCCCCAGAGATTCAAAGAATTTTAGAGTTAGAAGGGATCTCAGTGGTCATTCTAGCCTAGCCAATATCCAAAAAGGACTCATCACAACACAGACAAGTGGTCATCCATTCTCTTCTTGAAGACTTTCATTGAGAAGGGTCCAACTATATTCTGAGGAGCACAAGTCACAGGGATTCAAAGTCCAGAAATCCAGGTTGGGTGTCATAGCCTGCTCAGCAATAAATTGGCCCTGAGGATCCAAGGATATGAAACTCAAGCCTAGCATAAGCCAATTCCCATGTCAGTTTTGAATATAAACTTGGTAGGATTAATGTTATAAAGTAAAAAAGCTAAACTCTGAGTCTAATCCATTCCTCAACCAGGAGACATAAGTGGTATAGAAGGGGTCATGTCCCATGATGTTGGATGTGTTCATACATTTTTTTCTTGCCATTATTTTTGAAGCAAATATTCCTTTGTAAAAAAATAATCTGTTGTTAAGTGTAAAATGAAACTAGGATGCTAGTCACTGGGCCCCTCAAAAAGAAAGGAGTAGAAAACAATACTAGTAGAAGCTTGGTTTAGTGGTTTTAAAAAAATATATCCTCAGCCACTTTAAGGTAACAGAGAATCCTATGGAGAGCAGAATGTAATTGGCTTGGCCCTAAGAGATTAGAGCCAGAATCAACCATGTTCCACTGGAAATGCCAACACAAAAAGAGAAAGAATGGGAGCAGGTAAGTGGCTCAGTGAACAGAATGCCAGGCCTGGAGATGGTAGGTCCTGGGTTCAAATCTGGCCTCAGATACTTCCTAGGTAGGTGGCTCTGGGCACTTAACCCCAATTGCCTAATCCTTCCTGTTCTTCTGCCTTGGAACTGATACTCAGTATCAATTCTTTTTTTTTTTTTTTAGATTTGAATATTTTATTTTTTTAGAAAAATTTTCCATGGTTACATGATTCTTGTTTTTACTTTCCCCTTCACCCCCCCCTTCACATACTCCCCATATCCAATGCACATTTCCACTGGTTTTAACATGTGTGATCAATCAAGACTTATTTACATATTACTGATAGTTGCATTGGTGTGGTCATTTCGAGTCTACATCCCCAACCATGTCCGCATCAACCCATGTGTTCAAGCAGTTGTTTTTCTTCTCTGTTTCCACTCCTGCAGTTCTTCCTCTGAATGTGGGTAGCGTTCTTTTCCAAAAATCCCTCAGAATTGTCCTGGGTCATTGCATTGCTGCTAGTACAGAAGTCCATTACATTCGATTTTACCACAGTGTATCAGTCTCTACGTACAATGTTCTTCTGGCTCTGCTCCTTTCGCTCTGCAACAATTCCTGGAGGTCTTTCCAGTTCACATGGAATTCCTCCAGTTTATTATTCCTTTGAGCACAGTAGTATTCCATCACCAACAGATACCACAATTTGTTCAGCCATTCCTCAATTGAAGGGCAGACCCTGGTTTTCCACTCAGTATCAATTCTAAGAGAAGGTAAGGGTTTTAAAAAAAAAAAAAAAAAAGGAAGGAATCTGGTCCATTTTGTATTTTTGTCTGTTTGATGGCTTGCCATGGCCAAAAAATTTATCACCTTGTATTCAGCCTAAAGGTGATGAAGCTGTCCATCCTAAGCTAGACTGGCCCTTGGAAAACAGGCAATCTACCCAAAATGAAAAAGGACCTTTATGTACAAAAATATTAATGGCAGCTCTTTTTGAAGTAGCAAGTAATCAAAAACCACAGGAACACCCATTAACTGGGGTCTCTGCGCCATGAGTTAAACCATTTTAAAGAAAATGCTCAAGCCAGGCATTTCTTCATTTCTCTTTGGGATCCACTTCTGACTATCTGGACCCTCTCTACCATGCCCTCATATGGATACCTCCCATATCCCTGCTTTCCAAATTCCTTTAAGGTGTCATCTTCCCCCATTAGAATGTAAACTACTCAAAGCCAAGGACTGTCATTGTATTTGTATGTTTTCCCAGAACTTGACAAGTAGTAAATATTTAATAAATACGTGTTGGTTTGGCTTGGCTGGCATTTTGGTTATGGCATTTCTCCCATATTGTTTTCCAAATTTCCCAGCAGTTTTTGTCAAATAGTGGATTCATGTCCCAAAAGTTGGGCTCCTTGGGTTATCATACACTGTCTTGCTGATGTCATTTACCCCAAGTCTATTCCACTGATCCTCCCTTCTGTCTCTTAGCCTGTACCATATTGTTTTGATGACCGCTGCTTTATAGTACAGTTTAAGATCTGGTACTGATAGGCCACCTTCCTTCACATTTTTTTTTCATTATTTCCCTTGACATTCTTTTTTTTTAAAACCCTTAACTTCTGTGTATTGGCTCCTTGGTGGAAGAGTGGTAAGGGTGGGCAATGGGCAATTAGTGACTTGACCAGGGTCACCCAGCTGGGAAGTGTCTGAGATCAGATTTGAACCTAGGACCTCCCATCTCTAGGCCTGGCTCTCAATCCACTGAGCTACCCAGCTGCCCCGCTAAATTGACTTCTTTGTAACTTCCTGGTTCTGAAACCAGGACTATTGCTCCTTTGCTCTAGATCAAACTGAAGAAAAATCTCTTTTTAAAAATAAAAACCCTTCAAATTTTTTTAATTTAGCTGTCATTTCTTTGCATCTTTCTCTCCCCCTGTTCTAGGTCTTCCCCAGGCTGAACTTCTTCATTCAACTAATCTTCAAATGACAAGAACTTAAAGTACTTCACCATCATGGCTCCCCTACTCTGGATATTCTCTAGCTCTTCAATGACTTTCCTAAACTGTGGTTCCCAGATATGAACATGATATTCCATACATGGTCTAATGAGGGAAAAGCATGAAGGGACAATAATTTCCTTATTCCCAGATATTATGCCCCTCAATGCAGCTCAAGATGCTATTAGCTCTTTTTAAGGCAGCACATCCCAGGGCTAACTCATCCACTAAAATGCTTAGATCTTTTTTTTCCCCCAGAGAAAATGTTATCTAACTTTGACTTCCCTATTTTGTACTTGGGAAGCGAATTTTTCAAGCACCAAAATAAGGCTTCATATTTTGTCTGGAGTCAGGAGGATTTGGGTTCAAATCTGAATTTAGACACTCTTTGGCTATGTGACTCTGGGCAAGTTACTTAAATCCAATTGCCTAGCCCTCACTGCTCTTCTGCCTTAGAATCACTATTTAGTATCAATTCTAAGACAGAAGGGAAGGGTTTAAAAATCAAAAAGACTTTATATTTATCCCTATAGAATTCCTTCATTTGAGATTTAGCCCAATACTCCAGCCCTGTGTTAGCAACCTATGGCCTGTGAGCCAGAGAGGACTGCTCCCTTCCTCCTCTCCACATTGCCTGAACACTTCTCCCATCATCCACCCCTCTGCCCAGCAGTCCAATGGGAGCGCTTCCTCCCTCCCCTGTCTGGGGTAAGGTGGGGGGCTCACACGCCACATGAGGGTTGCAGTTGGGGCACTTGGTCTCTAAGGTCTCTAAAAGGTTCACCATCATTGCTCTAGCCCAACAAGATCTTTTTCTCAGATTTAGGTTCTGAAATCCAATGTTTTAGCTAACCCTCTGAGCTTTGTGTCTCCCACAGGTTTGAGGAGCACACCGACTTAATGAAGTCACTGATAAAATGTTAAATAGCACAGGGCAAGTATAGATCCCTGGGGCACTCTACAGTAGACCTCCCGCCAAGATGGCATCAAGCCATTAATGACTACTCTTTATGACTAGCCGTGCCAACCATTTCCAAATGCATCTATTGGTATTATAATCTAGTTTACACTTCTCCATTTATTCCACAAGAACAGTGAGAGATGCTGAATCAAATGCTTTGCTAAAATCTAGGTCAACTATAGCTACACCATTCCCCTGAGCTACCAGTTTAGTAACCTATCAAAAAAAGAAATGAGATTAGCCTGGCATGACCTGCTCTTGACGAAGCTATGCTGAGTCTTTGTAATCATCGTAACCAATTTCATAAGAACAAGATGGGGGATGTGAGACTAGCTAACACTGGCTATTGAAAAGATCTGGGGGATTTAGTGGACTCTAAGTTCAACAGTCAACAATGAGGTAAGGTAACGAAAATTCTAACCCAGACTTAATAAGGGAAGCTTACTGTTCTCTTCAGAATGTTTATTCTTTCTGCTTCTACTTTCTTGCTTCCTTTAACTGAAAATGTTTTCTCTGAAGTTACCAAGCATCTTTTTTTTTTTAAAACCCATACCTACTGTCTTAGAATCAATGCTGTGTATTGGTTCTAAGGCAGAAGAGTGTTAAGGGCTAGGCGATGAGGTTTAAGTGACTTGCCCAGGGTCACACAAAGCTAAAAAGTTATCTGTGGCCAGATTTGAACCCAATAACCTTTTAAAGTCTAAATCAAATTGTCCCATCTCATTCTTCATGCTTCTTGACCTCTCTGAAATTTCTGACATATTTTCTTGAACATTCTTCCTTGGTATTCTTTTATCTCTTGGTTTCCATGATGCTGATCTCTCCTGGTTCTCCTATATAATTGACAGCTCTTTTTTCAGGCTCCTTTACTAGTTCATGATCTATCTGCCTCCCACTTCCTAACCATGGGTGTTTAGGCTTTATCTTGGGCTCTCTTCACTATTATCTCTATGCAAATGACTCCCAGATTTATAAAGCCAGCCCTAAAAAATCTCCTGAACTTTAGTCCCATGTTGCCAATTGCCTGTTGGAAATCTCTACGATAAGCATCCCTTCAATATCTCAAATTTGACATTTCTAAAACTCATTTTCCTCCCTAAATCTATCCCTTCTCCCAACTTTCCTATTTTTCTTTTTAAATAAACCCTTATCTTCTGTCTTAGAATCAATACAAGCATCTGTTCCAAGACAGAAGACTGCTAAGGGTTAGGCAATGGGGGTTAAGTGATTTGCCCATGGACACATAGCTAACCAGATTTGAATTCAGGACCTCCCGACTCCAGGCTTGGCATTCTATACACTGAGCCACCTAGGTTCCCCTTCCTTATTTTTTTTTTAAAAACCCTTAACTTCTGTGTATTGGTTCCTAGGTGGAAGAGTGGTAAGGGTGGGCAATGGGGGTCAAGTGACTTGCCCAGGGTCACACAGCTGGGAAATGTCTGAGGCTGGATTTGAACCTAGGACCTCCCTTCTTCTAGGCCTGACTCTCAATCCACTGAGCTACCCAGCTGCGCCCCCTTATTTTTCATAAAGCAACACCACATTCTGAGTCACATAGGTTTGCAACCTTAGGATCATCCTCGACTTTACCCTTTTTTTTTTTTTTTAACCTAATAGTCAACCAGTTCCCAAGTCTAATAGGATAAAATTAAAACTCTCTGGTGTGGCACTTAAGGTTCTCTACAATCTGGCTCCCACCTACCTTTCCCACCTTATTTCATATTATTACTCTTCATGTATAATAGTAAATAGATTTTTATACTGGAGATGGCTCTCCTGTAAATATAAAAGCCACGAGTAAGAGAAAATGATCACAAATGATGAGCCCATATATGGAAAATGTATGGAGGAACAATGTATAGCTCCAGCACCCCAAGGCTTCTCTCCTAATTTCCCCATGGATTTCCTACTGGGCAAGATATCTTTTGGCTGAGAATAATTGCTCTTCTGGACTCACTGGGTTTGCTCTCTGTAAGAAACACTGTTTTACCAGTTGACTGTAGTCTACTCTTACTCCAGCTTCTGGCTCAACCGAAGTGCTGGCTTGGATATGTCTATGCCCTTCCAGAAAGAATCAGACCTTTTCCCTAGGGTAAGTAATAAGCTTCCCCAATGCTGTTTCCCTATGGTCTTGACTCTGAGGCCTTCCAGCTTCCAAGCAGTAGGACCCCAGTTCCAGGCGCCAAACTCTTCTCAACTCTTTCTACATAGAAGGTTGGGGTTTTTCAAGAAAAATCCTGGAACTCTCTACTGAGGGAACAAACAAGAACCTGCATGCATACATGCAGATTTGCTGATAAATGAGTTCCAGAGATCAAGTTATTTTCCCTAAATCACACAAAGAGTAAGTGACGGTCAAGGCTCAGTCCAGTGCTCTTTGCACTGAACCACACTGTTGTCCAAAAAGGGATTAGATTTGTTTAGCTTGGCCCCAGAGGGTAACTCTAGGAGCAAGAATTTTAAGTTCCAGAAAGGAAGGTATGCTCCATCTGGGGAAAGACTATCTAACAACCAAAATATCATAATAGGGAATTCCTTAGGAGGCAGTGAGCTCACTTTCATTGGACCTCTTTAAATGAAAATTGGATAGATGCTTCTGGGTAATTGTTGTACCTCTTAATATTTGACTAGTTGAGGTACAGTTTTACTAAATAAGAGCAAAGTCTTTTCTACCTCTTCAGTTCTGGAATACCCCAGCTCCTGCTCTTCTTATATCCTGCCTACACCCTCTACAAAGGCTTTCCCCAATAGCACAAACCATTTTCTCAGTTCTCTCTCTACTTGGCCCATACACACCCAAATTCTCTTCCATTTATAATGCTGTTCCATTATACTAAAGGATTCCTGTAATCTTTTAAAAGTTTAATTAATTAAGAAGACTTTCCATGGTTCCATGATTCATGTTCTTTCTCTCCCCTCCTCCCACCCCCATCCTGTAGCCAACGAGCAATTCCACTGGGTTTTACATGTGTCATTGATCAAGACCTATTTCCATATGCAATTTTATTTTTGCCTTAAGTTGCGTTTTAGGGGATGTTGGTGGGATCAATCCATACTGATCAAGGTATGCAGTGTATGGTGGACAAGTGTTATCCTTAGTGCAGAAAAGGGAAGATCAATACTATAGAGTGGAATTCATGGAAAGATAGGTCTAGAACTGGACTTTATACAAATGGAGATGAGAAAGCATTTCACATAGTGGAAACCCAAAGGGAGAAGTTAAAGTATGAAGTTAGGCACTGAGGATGGGATAATCTTGGAGCTGAAGAGGACCTCAGAGATCATCTAGATCACAATTTCCCAGCCTAATTTATTCATGAAACTCTACTATAAATCCTTGTCTGGGGCCAGCTGGGAGTATAGAGTGCCCATAGAATAAAAGGTTGGGGAAATTTAGGTGCAAAATAGAGAGCAGTCTACACAATATGAAGGAATATGGCATTGGAATATGGTTCGATCAGGAACATGGTATAAAGGAATATGGTTTGTATGCCAGACAAAAAGTATATATAGGGAGAGCTCAATGTTCGTGTTGTGGAAAGACAGGAGATGAGAGTGGGAGTGGGAGAAGAGGCTGTGTGGAGATAAGCATATAGTGTGAAGGAAGATGGCGTCATGCATATGATGGGGATAGCTACCCTACTGGAGGATAGAGTAGGAAGAACTGACTTGGCTGTAGTTAAGTGGGACAAAGTTTGAGGTGGAGTCTGAGCCATAGGGTGTAGAGGATGGAAGACAGGGTCAGCGTGGAAAAGGTGTACATCCCCATCAGCCTTTGTAGCATCAATGTTCTTTTTTAATTGAAACCCTATTCTCATCATGTGGAAAACATGAAAAAAAAATCCCTACCTTATGTCTTAGAACAGATACTAAGTACTAAATCTACCACAGAAGAGTGGTAAGGGCTAGACAATTGGGGTTAAATGACTTGACCAGGGTCACATAGCTAGGAAATATCTGGGGTCATATTTGAACCCAGGTCCTCCCAACTCCAGGCTAGACTCTCTTTCCAGTGTGTTACCTAGCTGCCCCCAGGGAAAAGTTTTGGGAAATGCTGATGTAGTCCTTCATTTTATGTAGGAGAAAACTAAGCCTAAAGAAATGAATCACACAGTAAGAAAGTCACAGAGTAAGTTGGTTAAAAAGTAGCATATTGAATAGAATGCTGGACTTCTGTTGCATCAGAATTGAATTCAAATCCTGCCTCTGACATTTACTAGCTGTGTGACCAAGGGAAAGGTAGTTATCTACTCAGTTCTAGTTTCTTCTGCAAAAGGGAGATAATACCTCTAGCACAATAGCCTTTTTAAAAACCTAATTGGCTAAAAGGTTATCAGGCCATCTGATGCTGAAGGCAAGATAAACTGGGTCATTTCAACCAATATAGAAGACAGTTTAACACTATTTAATGGTTTTGAAATCAATTGTTTCAACTGTAAATATGCTAGAATGTGAAACTGTATATAGAGCTGCTGGTTTAGTAACTCATCATTTCGAGATAAACTGAGACTGCTAGTCTTAGCCTACGGTCTTACTGATTTCTGATATTGTATCAGTACCTATCCTGCAAGATTGTTATAAGGTTCAAATAAGAATGTATGTGAAGCACTTTGCCAACATTAAAACACTATATAAAGGTCAGATATTATACTACAGTGGAAGGAGTGCTAGCTTTGGATTCAAAGGACTTGGGCTCATCTCGCGAGAGCTGCTTGCTACTTATGAAACCTCAGGCAGATCAGAATCTCGCTGGTCTTCACTTCTCAGCTATAAAATGAGGAGGTTAGACTAGATGACCCCTAGAATTCCATCCAGTTCTAAATATATGGTTTCATGATTCTATTGTTAGTAGGAGCATGAAGAATGGAAAAGATATACAAATGAAATGGAGGGCATGTGTTGGTTGGGGAGTATTGGAAGATATGATACTATATATCATTTTAAGGTTTATAAACCACTTTCTTCACAATTATGAAGCAGGTGGTACAAGTATGACTATGTCCATTTCACAGATAAGTAAACTGAGGTCCTGAGAGGTTGTGGCTAACCTGCAATTATACACCTAGTAAAAAAAAGATGAACTCAAACCCAAACCCCTTGATTCCAGCACTTTATCCATTAAATTGTAGTTGGATAGATAGAGCAGATTCTTGGGTATAGGAGTGACAATGAAATGAATAATAATACATGGCTCCATATATATAGTGCTTTGTAGTTTGTAGCTGTTGTTCATGCCTGACTCTTCATGATCCCATTTGGGATTTTTCTTGGCAAAGATACTGGAGTTATTTGCCATTTCCTTCTCCAGCTCATTTTACAGATGAGGAAATTGAGGCCAACAGGGTTAAGTGACTTGCCCAGGGCCACTCAGCTAGTAAGTGTCTGAAGCCAGTCTTGAAGAGGAGTCTTTCTGACTCCAGATCTGGCATGCTATCCACTAGGAGTCCCTTAGCCCTTTTAGAGGATAAGAATTGCCCACAGTCTAGAATTTAATTAGAAAAAACAAGGACAGGTAATATGTTGTTAATATGTTTCTTACTGGATGGAGTTCTCTTGTTCATTTACAAAGTATGAAAAAACTGAATTAAAAGAAGAATCATTAATTGGGAAATATTGACTATGAACTCTGATGGCCCTTAAAAAGTAGCTTGCTAGTTCTTCAGTCACTCCAGGAAGGAGCCAGCAATTGAGGAAGAACTTGGCCCCTGAGGCAGAGAGAAAGAGGAAGAAGAGTTTTTCTTTCTTCCTCTTTACCACTGGTCTTAGTGTTTTGCAGTGGAGCTACTGGGCCAGTGGGAGACACTCCATCAAGGAGAAAGGAGTCATCACTCTAAGAGGTCAAGGTACCGCTAAGATGTATCCAGTAGGGATCAGACACACATTGTCTATGGAGATACAGATGTAGGGAGAAGTATAGCATTCAAGGCCAGAAACAGCTCCAAGGAATGTGGCTGCTGGCAGCAAAGAAGAGAGCCTACTATTGACTTCCATGAACTAGTCCTGGCAATTAGAAGTCCAACTGTGGAGAGGAAGTACTGGGAGCCCAGTCTCCAATCAGAGATGATGCATCCATGCAGCAGCAACATGAAACTCCACAGAAAGGACACTGAGGTCTTGTAACCTGAAGCATGAATTATCTTGGCCATGTGTGCTACGTGCATGTGCGCACACCCACTCATTTACACACCTATCATCCTATGTTTGGTTCCACTCTTCCCTGGATATTTGTGGAAGAGTGCATTCAGGTTTTTATGAGGGGAATGTTTGGTAGCTTCTGTTTTCACCATGCCATCTCAGTAAATGTTGCTTTAAGCCAACTGACTAACAGTTAAGGGAAAGTTCACCAATGGGGATCTGTGAGCTAGTTTTAGTGCCCCACAGGGTACCCTAAGACCCGATGGTAACAACCTCCTTCTGGGGACCCAAACCCACAATTAAAGGAAAAGTTGGTAGGCTCTCTAAGAAAGAGAGTATTCATAGATTATGTATACATAGATTATTTTGTCTGATCCTTGAAACAACCCTATGAGGTGGGCAGAGACTACTTGGCATTAGTGTTTTAGAAAGAAAAGCTACTGTATGAACAGACTGGTTAGGTATGAGATGAGTGGTATCAGCTGGAATAGGAAAGGGATATTATGAAGGGGAAATGGCAGGGTTTGTTGAGAGTTTGATCCTTGAGGAAGAATTGGAGATAGAATCAGAAAATAAGAGCTAAAGCCTTTCCTTAGGAATGTTTTGTTTCTTAAACTCCTATAATATTTATATTCTGCACCACACTACCATAAATCCTTGGTTATTTGGAACCATAAAAGTATACATCTTCTTGGATATCCTCGCCTCTGTAGCCCAATTTTTCAAATAACAAAATTTATTCCTTTAAACATCAAAACTTTTGAGATTCACTTATGATATTGGGAATGTTTAGCTTGCCTGGAGAAAGAGAAGAGATGGGAGGGGGTTGAAGGTAGCAGAAAGGACATGAACATGCATGACTGTCTCCAAGGATCTGAAAGCCTGTCATATGAAAGAGGGATGGACTTCACATGTTAACCATGTCTATCAATCAGAATATCTCTCCACAAGCTCAAACTCATCAAATCCAAAGCTGAACTTGTTCTTTTCCATTCTCATCTTTCTTAGAACCTCTAGATTTCTCAAATCTCAGGGCCTGTTATTTCTTACAGGAAGCCCTTCCTTATCCCACCAGCTGACAATGCCTTTGTGTCCCTCCAACTTCCTCTCATGTTACCTGTCTCTATTTTAGAAACTCACCTGTACACATGTTGCATCTCCAGGTAGACTATAAGCTCCATGAGAACAAGAACTGTTTTATTTGTATTCCCAACAGCTAGTCCTGCACCTAGTACAAAGTGGGTGATTAATAAATATTTCCTAGACTAATTCCTTTTTTTTTTTTTTTAATTCTCTTCCTTCTGTCTTAGTATTGATTCTAAGACAGAAGAGTGGCAAGGGCAAGGCAACTGAGGTTAAGTGACTTGCTCAGGGTCACAGAGCTAGGATGGGTCTGAGGTCAGACTTGAACCCAGGCCTGGTATTCTATCCACTGTGCTACCTAGCTGTCCCTGCTAATTCCTTTGGACTCCCAAGACTACACCCTAGTTCAGGTTCACAGCCCCTTTCTCTTGCATGCCTATAATAGCCTCCCCATCTCCTGTCTCTCTTCTCTAAACAATTCTCCAAAGACCTGCCCAAGTGATGTTCCGAAGGGACAGATCTGATCAGGTCATAATGTGGCTCTAAAACTGCCAGTGGTTCTCCATGTCTAAATATTTTTTGGGTCATGGACCCATTTGGCAGTCTGGTGAAGCCATTAGATTCTGTCTCCGAATAGGTTTCCTACATTTACAAATTTTTCTTTGAAACTCTCCCTTCTGTTTGAGAATCAATACTGAGAAGAGTGGTATGGGCTAGGCATTGGGGGGTAAGTGATTTGCCAAGGGTCACACAGCTAGGAAGTATCTGAGGTCAAATTTGAACCCAAGACTTCCTATCTCCAGGCCTGATGCTCTATCCATAGAGCCACCCAGCTGCCCCTTCCTACATTTATAATAGAAAGAAATGGTCAATTTCAGTCAGAGCTCTGTGAAAATAAAGCTGCCATCTTTTTCCTATCCACATTCATGGACTCCCTCAAATCTGTCCATGGGAACCTTTGAGACCTGAGTAAAGAAGCCCTGCACTTCTAGCATAAAATACAAACTGAGTAATTAGACCTTTGTCAAGAGTTTTTTGTTATATTTTCCCCCAACTTGTTGATTCCCTTCTAATTTTGGTTGCATTGGTTTTGTTTGTACAAAACCTTTTTAATTTAATGTAATCAAAATTATTTATTTTACATTTTGTAATTTTTTCTAACTCTTGCTTGGTTTTAAAATCTTTCCTTTCCCAGAGATCTGACAAGTATACTATTCTGTGTTCCCCTGATTTACTTATAGTTTCCTTCTTTATATTCATGTCATTCATCCATTCTGAATTTATCTTGGTGTAGGGTGTGAGATGTTGATCTAAACCTAATCTCTCCCATACTGTTTTCTAATTTTCTCAGTAGTTTTTGTCAAATAGTGGATTTTTGTCCCAAAAGCTGGGCTCTTTGGGTTTATCAGACTGTCTTGCTGAGGTCACTTTCCCCAAGTCTATTCCACTGATCCTCCCTTCTGTCTCTTAGCCCGTACCATATTGTTTTGATGACCACTGCTTTATAGTACAGTTTAAGATCTGGTACTGCTAGGCCACCTTCCTTCACATTTTTTTCATTATTTCCCTTGATATTCTTTTTTTTTTAAACCCTTAACTTCTGTGTTTTGGCTCCTAGGTGGAAAAGTGGTAAGGGGGTCAAGTGACTTGCCCAGGGTCACACAGCTGGGAAATGTCTGAGGCTGGATTTGAACCTAGGACCTCCCATCTCTAGGTCTGACTCTCAATCCACTGAGCTACCCAGCTGCCCCTCCCTTGATATTCTTGATCTTTTGTTCTTCCAAATATATATACATATATATATATATATATATTTTGTTCTCAAATATATAAGGAGCTAAATCAATTGTACAAAAAATCAAGCCATTCACCAATTGATAATTGGGCAAGGGACATGAAGAGGCAATTTTCAGATAAAGAAAGAAATCAAAACTATCCATAAGCACATGAAAAAGTGTTCTAAATCTCTTATAATTAGAGAAATGAAAATCAAAACAACTCTGAGATACCACCTCACACCTAGCAGAATAGCTAACATGACAGCAAAGGAAAGTAATGAATGTTGGAGGGGATGTGGCAAAATTGGGATATTAATGCATTGCTGGTGGAGTTGTGAACTGATCCAACCATTCTGGATGGCAATTTGGAACTATGCCCAAAGGACTTTAAAAGACTGTCTGCCCTTTGATCCAGCCATAACACTGCTGGGTTTATATCCTAAAGAGATCATAAGGAAAAAGACACGTACAAAAATATTTATAGCTGTGCTCTTTGTGGTGGCAAAAAACGGAAAAAATGAGGATATGCCCTTCAATTAGGGAATGGCTAAACAAATTGTGGTATCTGCTGGTGATGGAAAACTATTGTGCTCAAAGGAATAATGAATTGGAGGAATTCCATGTGAATTGGAATGACCTCCAGGAATGCAGAGTAAAAGGAGCAGAACCAGGAGAACATTATACACAGAGACTGACATACTGTGGTAATCGAATGTAATGGACTTCTCTACTAGCAGCAATACAATGATCCAGGACAATTCTGAGGGACTTATGAGAAAGAATGCTATTCACATTCAGAGGAAGAATGTAGTAGAAAACAGAAGAAAAACAACTGCTTGAACACATGGGTTGATGTGGGTATGATTGGGGATGTAGACTCTAAATGAACACCCTAGTGCAGGGGTCGGCAACATATGGCTTTCTACAGGAGCCATAAAGTCAATTTTTTTCAGGCGCTGTTATAGGAGCGCGTGCTGTGAGCACTGTACGGTTCTCACGAAATTACATTTTAAAAAATGTGGCGTTTATGGCTCTCCGTGTCAAAAAGGTTGCCAACCCCTGTCCTAGTGCAACTATCAATAATATGGAAATAGGTCTTGATCAGTGACACATGTAAAACCCAGTAGTAGAAATGCACATCAGCTATGGGGAAGGGGGGCGAGGGTAGAGAAAGAACATGAATCATGTAACCATGGAAAATTTTTTTCTAAAAAATAAAAAATACAAACTGTAAAGGGCCTGATTTTTAAGCCCTCTACTGTGCAATTCTGGTCTCATTTCACATTTTTTTCCTTCTGATACTCTACATTCCAGACAAACTGGACGCCTCCTTCATCTGTAGCTGTGCTCACACTCCCTCCTCCTCCTCCTCTCTTTGCCTTTTTGAATTCTCTTCCCTGAGTCAGCTTGGGTGGTGCCTTCCTTGAAACCTTCCCTGATCCCCAGCATTCTACCTCTCCCAATTTTCCCAAGGAGGGTTTGTCTGATGTCTCCTCTGTGCACATCATTCCCCAACCTGGGCTATACTTACCCAGGCACATGCCAGTCCCCATCCCCAGCAGAACAGACCCTGGAGGGAGGGGAGAAATTTTTTTATCCTCTCTTGCACGATGCAGGCCAGTGCCTCAGACAATCCTGGCTCTCCAGTGCTCTGAGACTCCGTTTGGGGAACCTTGTTTCTCAGTATCATGCTGTCCCCTGCTGGTCTGCTGTGGTCTTACACTTGGGGTTCAGGTGGATGCCCAGCTGCCTCACTGCCACTGAGGTGGTGAAGCACCAAAAGGAACCATAGTTCCCTCCCGCTATCCCTGTGGGCACTAGAAGCCTCCCTGCCTTCTCTTGCCCCTTCCTTGAAGCAGGTAACAGGTTAGGAGAGGGAATGGAGTCAAGCTAGGTATCGCCAGGCTCTGGCCCCCAAATTCCTCTCCAGGAAGACTCATTAACTGGTTTCTTCACTTAAAGGATTCTGAAAATGAAGAGGAAACTTGTTCCCTGCCTGCTTTGTTAACCCTTCCTACAGCATTCACTCAGCCTCTGGTCGTCGAAGGACAAGGAAGCCACTGTCTCCTAAGGCCAAACACCAGAAACAAAGGGATGTGGGGCTTGGGAGAACAAGGTGCGAATCAGCCAGAGAGAGGCCAGGAGAATCAGGATACCTGAAAAGTGGGGAGGGGGGGGTCGTTGTCCCCCCTCACCCAGGCCCGTTGACTTTCTTCCTTCGTCGAAGTCCTTGGAGTCCTGGACCTCCTGCTGCCGCCCATGGGGGGGGACGGGTTCGGCGCTGGGGGAAGAGCTGACCAAAGAGGGAAAGGGGAAGGAGGGTGGGGCCAGGGGTGGGGCTAAGACACAGACTAGAGTTTCTTCATTCTCGTCAGTGCTCCGGGTGCATCCAAGGCAAGACTGGCTCCAAGGTGAGGGATGGACATGGGTGAAAGGACAGCCTAGGGAGAGGGGTATGAGGTAGGCCTGCTCCGCTCATGGTTCTCTTTGGAAGGACTCTTACTGGGCAAGTTGTAACACCTGGGAGACAGCTTAGTAGGGACGGAATAGAGGGAACTAGACATAGATGGGGACCTCAAAAAAAAAAAGCCTAAGGAAGAGGGCAGAAAAGATGGAGGGGGTGAGGAAAGGGGGCTGAAATGTCAGGAGAACCTAGGGGACAAAGGAGCAGGCCTAATAATGGGGATGAGAGGGCACAGAGGGCCTGAGGTGATGAGGATGGTGCAGATACCGAGAGGGAGACGGAAAGAGGGGGTGACACAGCAGAGGAAGCAGGGCACCTGCGGCTCTTTCTCTTCCCAGCTGCCAAGCACAAAACTGAGGAGTCCCAAGCTACAACGGGGCAAAACTCCTCCCTGGGTCCTGACTGCATGAATCCTGCTGGGGAGCCGGACTCCAGGTACCCATCTGTCAGACCCCTTCAGACTCCTACTGCCAGGGGTGGGCGAGGGTGCGGCTGCTCCTCCCTGTGGCCACAGCCACATCCTGTAGAGGGGAGGAGGGGGAAGTGAGAAGCAAAACCACCGGAGGAACTGGAGGCAGGGAACCTGATTGGGGGAAATTCTAGGACCCGAACAGCCCTCTGAAAGAACTCAAGACTTTTTTGGAGGGGTCTCCAATTCAGTACCAAATGAAAACCTTAGTCATCCCAGGATGAAGTTCTTCTGGGGGGCCCTGACCCTTCACCTCCCCTGGTGCTGAGAAGACTCCCTGCATCATTTGCCTTCTTCCACTCTCCTTTCCTTCCATAGTCTACTTTCTTCTTAGGCTTAGCTCATGACAGGCTGGTTTGAGATGCCCTTTGTCAGTGCCCTAACCAAACCTTTCCCTGGCTCCTCTATTCTGCTCTTGGAGATAGAATCTCTAGAAAAGAACCCTAAAAAGCAAGAATGTTTGGGCTCATGGGAAGAGAAACAGCTGGTACGAGAGACAAGAGAGGAGGAAAGCCACCTGTCTCCCTCTCAGGAACCTTGTAGCCTATTCTTTCTGTTGATATTTAACTGTAACATGGACTTGGATCTTTGTCCCCTAGGGATCATGGAGCCCTTCAGCTCAAGAAACCTTGCCCTACAGGCAGAGAAGAAACTCCTGAGCAAGATGGCAGGGAGGTCAGTGGCACACCTCTTCATCGATGAGACCAGCAGTGAGGTGCTGGATGAACTTTACAGGGTATCTAAAGAGTATACTCAAAGCCGAGGCGAGGCCCAGCGAGTCATCAAGGACTTGGTCAAGGTGGCCATCAAGGTGGCGGTATTGCATCGAAATGGGCGGTTTGGTCCTGGGGAGATGACCCTGGCAGCTCGATTCCGCCAGAAGCTTCGTCAAGGCGCCATGACAGCTCTCAGCTTTGGTGAAGTAGACTTCACCTTTGAAGCCGATGTGCTGACTGCCCTGTTAACAGAGTGCCGGGACACCTTACTTGAGCTGGTAGAGCACCACCTTACGACCAAGTCTCATGGCCGTATCCGCCATGTCTTTGATCACTTCTCGGACCCCAGCCTACTCACTGCCCTGTATAGTCCTAGCTATGCCCAACATCTTGGCAAGATCTGTGATGGGCTCAGAAAGCTGCTGGATGAGGGCAAGCTTTGAGGGCAAGCTTCCTGGCTCCATTACCCCCAAAAGGTGATGGATTCTGAATGGGCAATAGGCCACAACTCTTTAGCCCTCCTCATCTACTTTAACCCCTTCTACCCCACCCCCGGCTTGAGGCTCCTTAGATGGTTGTTGGCTCTGGGGATCTCTTACCCTATAGGGGGAAAAAAATGGGGATTCACAAGCCCCTCCCTCCCCAGCCTTTGGCCACCAGACAGGAAATGAAGCTGCCTGAAAAAGATGAAGTGAAAGTCAGACCTACTTCCCCATGATCTGGACACATGATATGGGGAAAGTCCTTCCAGCACCCCAAGCTTCAGATGGGGAGGTTGTTATCAAACTCAAGGCCAGCCCAATGGCCAACAGTTCTGAGGACAGTTTGGAGGGACATTAGAAGCCTTATTTCCAGAAAGGGTCAGGAAGGGGAAGATACTCAGAAGGGAAATAAATCTATTAAAACATGTACAGGGCTCTATGTTTAATCTCTGCGGTTTCTAATAACTTACTATCAACACAGGGAGAAGGGAATGGGAAAACACATTCACTTTCCTCCACATTCAACATTAAATAACAAAATATGGCAGACTCTTAGCCTCAAAGAGTCTCCCTAGCCTGCTGTTTTCTCTTCAGAGACACAGAATTACACCTCAAGCTGGTGCTACAAACCACAAATAAATATGCGATGGAGGATAAAGGAACCAGGAGGCCATGGAGGTAACAGAGGATCCCTCCTCCAATGCTCAGGCTCAATATGGGGAGGCAGGGGGCACACATGTGCATGCAGTACACAGATAGTCAGTCCTACTTTTTAAATCTCAAACTGACTACCCATTCAGAGGGTCACTCCTCCCATCCCTTTATCCACCCCAACATAAAGCTCAGAGGAACAGAGCAGAAAAGTGGAAGGGAAGGAAAGGATGATCAAACTCTAGAAGAAACTCCTAAGTCACTGAAAGAAAGCAGGACCAGTTGGGTCAAGGTTAAGACCAGTATTTCACTTCCTGATTTGGGGAAGAAAGTTGGTACAGCATCCAGGAAAGCTGGTTCAGTACCTCAGTGCCACAAGGCAGGGGTTGGGACTCTGACATACCTGACAGTCCCCAGGACTCACTAGACTGAGGGGGCTACGGGAACAGCCATCACAGCTGACCATTCCTTAGCTGCCACCCTGAGAGCTAGTAGGACTCTCATCTTCTGTTAGGAATAGCCAATAAATAGGATTCCAACATAGCACCAAATAAATTAGAGAGAAGGGTGGGAGGGAATGGGGGGATAGGTTCTGGAGATCCCTCCACCCTATGGTAAGGCCAAGGAATTGTGATAGGAATGAAAGAGAGGAAGGAAAGGATATAAAGCGCTCTCTGAATCTAATAGACATCTAGATCCAGCCAAAAGAATTTGGAAAGGATCTATGACAACCCTTCCATACCTCTCTACAATCCCTGACATGGACGAATGTTAGGCCAGGTAGAAGAGTGGAAGGGGAGGAAAGTCAAAAGGGGATGGGCTGAGACACTGAATTCTCAACCTTCACCCCAGTTTAAACTCTCCATCACACAGGTTCTCCTCTACTACTTCTCTCTTCCCAACATTTTGGGGGTATCAGAGTTTAAAGATTTCATCTTCCTGGTCCCGTAAGGTGGCTGTCCTTGTTGTTCGAGTCAGGGGTACAGGGCCTAGTACTGCCCGTTGCTGCTTTCGGGGAGAAGCCAAGTGAGGGTGTAGATCCTCCCCCGGTACCCTGTAGGTAATGAAGGAAAAAGCAATCAGGAAGGGAGGGAGGGAAGGAACAGGCATTTATTCAGAACCTACTATGTGCCAAACTGTGCTATGTGCTAGACACTTTACAAATTTCTCACTTGAAGGAAGGACTCTGGGGGTAACTAGAGATCTAGGAAGCTGCCTTAGTAACACTGCCATGTCAGTCCAAGGCTGAACTTTCCTTGCCCCTGAAGAATAGAATAATAAGAGGAACTTGAAACCCAAATCCCCTATACTCCAAAGATGTATTCTAGCTTTGCTTCTGAAAATCAAATTTTAAGCTGGAAGGGGTCTTTAAGACCATCTAATCCATTTCCTCCATTTTCAAGAGAAAGAAAGTCAGGTCCCCCCACAGCATTTTATGGCTAAGACCCAGATTCCCATCTCCTGATCCCCAATCTGGAGCCCTTCAACAACTGCTTCTATTGAGTGTTAGAGAGGCTGTTCAGAAACACCAAAGACTTACCCACTCTCGCCTTTCTTCAGTTTCTTGACAGCAGCCTTCTTTGACAGACTGATTTGTGAGTCAATCTTCTTAAGGAAGTCAGTAGCAGAGAGGTCATGGCTGGGTATGGGGAGGTCCTGGTCACTGCTGGCTTTTTCTTCTTTTTTCCTCAAAACTGAGGGAGATTCAGCTCCACCTTGACTCAATAGCATTTCTTCCTCTCTTTCTTCTTCTTCCTCAGAATCTAGCCCATTGAATAATCCTCGAGGCTCAGTCAGAATAGGAATATAGAGAGTTTTCTTGAGGAAGATGGAGTCATTAGTATAAAGACGATTAGCACGCTTAATCTGTTCCATCTTAGGGGGAGAAAAGGAAGGGGCACCAGATTAATAAAAGCAAAAATGTGGTTTACAATTTTAAATAATTTTTAACCCTTACTTTCTGTCTTAGAATCAATACTGAGTATTGGTTCCAAAGCAGAAAAGTGTAAGGGCTAGGATATGAGCCCAAGGATCACCTAGCTAGTAAGTTTCTGAGGCCATATTTGAACCCAGGATCTCCTGTTTCTAGGCCTGCCTCTCAATTCACTGAGCTACCTAGCTCCTACTGCTTTACATGATACTAACAACTATCCTGAGGAGTAAAGAGGGCAGGTATAATCCTTGTTTTATAGATTAATATGCTGAGGCCTACTTAAAAGATCATGACTTACCAATGAACACAAAATTAGCAAATTCTAATAAACTCAGGGCTTCTTACTGACAAATCTTGTACTCTGCAACATTTATTATTAATACTTACATGAATTTATCAGCATTTTTCTATCATATACACTGGTTAAAGTGGAGCATGATCATCCATTAGGAAGGTAGTCCTTAGAATTATGTCTCTAAGAATATAGAGAGACCATTCTGTCCAACTTCTGGAAACTTGATATATAACCAAGGAATTTCTATCCTAGGGGGCATCTAGGTGGCCCAGAGAATTGAGAACCAGGCCAAGACTTAGTTCTGGGTTCAAATTTGACCTCAAACATTTCCTAACTGTGTGACCCTGGGCAGGTCACTTAATGCCCATTGCTCTTCAGCTTTGGAACCAATACACAGTATTGATTCTAAGAAGGAAGGAGAGAGCTTATTTAAAAAGAAAAAAACTATTTCTATTCTAGCATAAAACTATCATAGTAGAGTTGAATAACAGATCATTGGACTTATACCATCAGGCATACCTGAATGTGAATCCTGCCTCAGACATTTACCAGATGTGAGACCCTGGGCAAGTCATGTCTTTACTTTCAGCCCCAGTTCCTTCATCTATAAAATGAAGATAATAATAGCACCTACCTCACAGGGTTGGGAGGATTAAATAGGATAACCTATAAAATGTTTCAAAAGCCTTAAAGTACTCTAGAATGCTGTTATTATCATTATTAAAAACACATCATTCAAATAAACTGGAGGAATTCCATGCAAATTGGAGAGACCTCCAGGAAGTGATGCAGAGTGAAAGGAGCAGAACCAGAAGAACATTGTACACAGAGACTGATATACTATGGTAAAATCAAATGTAATGGGCTCCTGTACCAACAGCACTGCAATGACACAAGACAGCTCTGAGGGATTTATGGTAAAGATGCTACCCACATTCAGAGGAAGGACTGCAGGAGAGGAAACATATAAGATAAACAATTGCTTGAATGCATGGACTGAGGCGGACATGAATGGGAAATAGACCCTGAACATGGACACTTGTTACAACCAGTGGAAATGTGCGTTGGCCATGGGTGGGGGGAGAGGGGGGTGAAGGGGAAAGTAGGGGCATAAAGTATGTAAACAGATTAAAAATGAATATTAATAAATGTCTAAAAAAACCACATCATTCAGAACAACGAAAAATTACCATGAATTTGTATGGTATGGTTTGTTTTTTTTTTTGCTTTTTTAGTCTTAACCTTCAATCCTAGAATCAATATTGTGTATTGGTTCCAAGGCAGAAGAGAAATAAGGGCTAGGCAATTGAGATTAAGTATCTTGCCTACATTACATAACTAGAAAGTCTCAGGACCCCCACCCCACCCCCACCCCCAGGTCTAGCTCTTAATCCACTGAGCCATCTAGCTGCCATTTATTCTTCAAAGTGCTTTTACTGTTATCTCATTTTGTTTTCAGACAAAAAAAAAATGAGTTCACAGTGATATAATTGTCTCCTCAGGACCACCCTTCTGGGAGGGAAAACACTGTTCCTATTTGACTCTAAGCAAAGACAATTTTAGTGTCTCAGCCAAAGCATCAGAGGCTGGACTCCAGACAACCTGATTATCAGCCAAGGATTAGGCTCACCAGAGATCAGTCCCCAGCCTCTTTTGCACAGAAGGGGGCAGCCCAGGGCTAGGCAGAGAAAGCTCTCTTGGCTACTTCTTTGGTGAGAATCCAATCCTCCTATGAGTGTGCAAGCTTGTGCTTGTGTGTTTTACAATCTCCAGGTGATGAGCTCAACATCAAAATATGGTAATAAATAAAACCTAAATAAACCGACAAACTCGAATGCATTTCTCTATCTATGATAGGCATGGGTGTGTGTGTATGTGTCTGTTTACCTTCTCAGAGTGAATCAGCTCCCAGGAGGGAGGTTAGAATGAGGCAATAAATGCAGCCACAAACTGAGTTTCTACATTTGTAGGACTGCACTCTAAGCAACATGAAATCTTTGTTGAAAATCTTTAGAGATTTTCCTCTGTATCACTGAGGGGAAGGGAGGGGTGTCACCCTAACTAGAGATTGGTGGGCAAGGGACAGTACCCTCATCCCCCTCCCCCAACCCACTGTGAAGTGGGTAAATGCACTGGGCCTGGAATCAGGAAGACCTGGGTTCAAATTCGGATTCATGAGAGCTAGCTGTGTCATTGGTCTCAGCCTCAGTTTCCTGGCCTGTAAAATGGGGATCATAACAGCATCACTCTCCCAGGGTGGCAGGAGATAACTTGGAGCATCTCCTTCTCTCTCTATACAGCAGACTATGGTTATCATGATAGAAATGGTTTCAGGGAAGCCATTTGGACCCGTCCTGGTTCGGCCTTAGCAGCGAGGTCCAGGGAGTTAGCCCTCGGGAAAGTTGCCCTCGCCATGCTCCCGCCCACTCACCGTCACCCCGTATTTGAGCGCCAGGCCGGGCAGGGTGTCTCCGGGCTCCAGCAGGTGCTCCACCCGCCGCTCGCGCACTGGGGAACAGGCCGACTGCACCAGGCTGCCGTAAGAGCGGGCCCGACTCCCTCGCAGGAGCCCCGACCCCCCCGGGGACGCCTGCCGGGAGGGGGACGCCATGGCCCCTGACCTCCCAGGCGCCCCCCCTCAGCCCAGATCCCGGGGGACCGCCCCTGCCATAGGCCTTCTCCTCCCGCTCCGCTGGGATGCGTATCGCCTTCTCCGGCGCCGGATTCTAGAGTAGCCGGCTCGGTTGCTGTCGGAGGCCAGGAAGACGCAGGGAACTGCTGCGGGCCTAGAGGCGTCTTCAAGAGCACGGGTGGACCAGCTTCCCACCCCAGCCCGAGCGGAAGCTGCCGCCACCCATGCAAGGTCCAAGGCCAGAGGACAAGCCCAAGCCCTCCAGTTTAAAGACCACCAGATCTCAGGAGACACTGGGCAAGACTTGGGTTCCCAGAGAGCTGCGGGACCAAAATGCACGCTGGGAAATGTAGTCCCTTCTCCTCGAAGCCAATCAGATGGAGCCGTGGAGAAGATGCTCCCGCATCCCCGGAAGCATCAGTCCCGGAAGCACGAAAGCAACCAACCCAAAAATACCGTTCCCCGCCCCGCCCCCGCGGAAGCTACGGTGGCTGTGAAGGCGCTAGAGTCTGGGTAGAGGACCTGCTATATTTTGTGGAAGAGGGTTCTGATAGACACTATGTCCTTCAAGAGGGAGGGGGACGACTGGAGCCAGCTCAATGTGCTCAAGGTGAGAGTGGACAGTTATCGCCCCTGAGATGACCCTTGCCCGTTGCCTCGGCAACTCTAAGGGGCGGGGCTGTGCGGGGTAGGTAGAAGAGGGAAAAGGGAAAAGTGATTTGGGGAGGGGTTGAAGAGGGGAGTACTGATGGGAAGGTGGGGAGGGGAACAGGGTAGAAGGCGGCGCCCTCATTCTCTTCTTCCGGTATACCACACAAGAGCCAGAACTAGGGTGGGACACTCATGGCTTTAACTCAGACGAGGAAATTTAGATGGATGCCACTTCTGTCTTAAGCACTTATTTTGTACTTCTTTGACTTTCTCCACCATTCCGCCTGTATATCCTTGTGGAGAAATTGCATTCGTCTGGCCAGAACCTATAGGCCTTGGTACACCCGCATCCTTATCTATACCCTTTGTCCCTCTGATTGGAGGGCAGAGATAGAGGAAATGGAACAGACATCCCATTAAGCAGCTTTCATTTTGTACTTGACACCTCCCAGCTCCCCACTTATCAGCTTTCTTTTGTGTGTTGTCTTCACCCATTAGGTTGTAAACTCCTTGAATAGATTAGATTAGATTCCCCTATTAGCTTATAAACTTTTTCATATTTGTATCCATGTCACTTAACACTGTTTGTGGCACATAGTGTAAAGGTTAAATTTAGTGGTTGGACTTAAATTATGTGAAATAAAGACGTCGATGAAGTTATTATACCCCAAGTCAGAAGTTTATTTACAAAATAGAATGGAAACTATAAAGTAGGGAAATGTGAGAGAGGTTAGAGACAATACCTATACTAGTCCTCAGCCAGGAGGGCTGGTAGTGAGTAAACTACAAGGCCTCCTCCAAGATGGAAGCTAATCTCTTAGGAAACTAGTCAGCCCTTTTCATTCACCCAATGAAGTAGTCCAGGAGTCAGAATCCAAGACAATCTCCTGGAGACACTCTCCACTAGACTCAACTTCACCAGGTTGACTCCTCAGGGATTTCCTGGCTTTTATGGTGGTTTCCTGTTCCTGCCCCTTTTCACAGGAGCCAACCACAATTTCCAAATTGTCCAGCCCTGCCCAGGGGCAGTGTCTGTGGGATTGCCTTCTCACCTTTAAAGGTATTAACTCTTCTAGAACTCACACATTTCTGAGTTGTCATCCAGTTTGGATTGCATGTTACTGAGTTATTACCCAGTTAGCACCTGGGTTGCACTTACTTAAGTATGGGCTTGTTCAATTTTTTTGATTAATTCAAAAGTAGACAAAGGAAAGTTAATCCCATCCTCACAATCTAATGAGGTACTAAGTAGGGGTACTTAAGTTATTTTTAGCCAAAAGCTTTAACTCAAACTAGGCAAAGAGAACAAAGGATTCCTTTTTTACAAGTGTAAACTCAGAATAGACAAAGAGAACCAAGAATTTCTTTTCACAGGAGCTTAAATGTTTATTGACCATTGATTGACTTTACAGGCAGGTCACAGACAAACTAAGGACTTAAATGTAAAAACAGACATTGTCCTTCTCTTTCTCAAATTATTTAACATATGTGGGCAGCACTTCCCTCTTATTCACCTAACTTCTGCCCTGGATACCCTTTTAAAATTTTCTCTATTGTGCTGGTTTAGCACATCCAAAAATATTGCACACAAATCTCTTTAGAGAACTTTTTGGAGGCAAAACTTTAACAGATTTATCGAACAAATTGCAATTTCATTCTGAAGTTTACAGCTCATTTCCTTCCTAGGGCAGAGAAGGGAGCCATCTAAGGTAGGAAAGTCTTCATGTAATTTGCCTTGGCTCCTAGCAAGTCCTAGGTAAGGCTTGAGCTTCTGCTGCAAAATAAACAGAAATTAGCAACAACAACAAAAAGTTTTCCCTCCATCTCCCAACAGCCAAAGAAGGAAAATTTTCCAGAGCAGTCTAAAAAGCTTTAGTTATCAGTGGTCCCCAAAGACATGATAGCAGGAGTGAGGTTACTGTGGTAAGATGAAGGGGGTGTCAAATGAGATGGGGTTGAAGATTCTGAATCCAAATTCAGAAATCTAGCATACTTGTTCCCAGATTTCCATATTCCTATGTCTCTATATCCCAGGTTTGAGGTAGAATACTTCCTCTCCCTCTTCTACTACCCTTGGTGTTCCTATGGTAAGGAGGTGAAATATCAGAAGTCTTGGAGTCTCATTGAGATGTGGTGGGGGAAGCATAGGCTGTTCCCTGGAGGATAAACCTTGCCTCCCCTGACATAATTGTAGCTCACAGGAAATATGGTTATGGCCCAACAGGAATGATGACTGTACCCCTGAGGTAGGATCTCAGGGCCTTCACTTACAAAATAAAGGCATCCATGGACTGGCCCCACCTAACTTCCTTCCCCAGGACTGGCCTTTGGCCTACTGGTCTTCCCTAATTTCTCCCCTGCCCACCTACCCCCTTGACCTTGGCACCAGAATTCCTGGTTACAACATTGGACCACACCTTGCCTACTCATTTTCTAGAAGCGGAGAGTTGGGGACTTGCTGGCCAGTTATATTCCAGAAGATGAGGCATTGATGCTTCGAGATGGACGGTGAGATCTAGGAAAGGTCAGACTTGAGGAGATAACCAAGGGGATGATGAGAAGACTATATTAGTTCCTAAAACCTTTGGGCTCCAGGAGAGGGAAGGAGAGTGGTAAGTGATGGGGGGCGGGGGACAGGGGACTGGAAGAATCTATGGGGTGGCAAAGGAATAGGAAGACCTAGGAAGGAAGAAGAGAAGAATAGTATTGAGATTATCAAAAGCAAAAGTACCTGTGCTTATTGCAACTTTTACCCTTCTTTCCCCTCCAGATTTGCCTGTGCTGTCTGTCCCCACCGACCTGTATTGGACACATTGACCATGTTGACTGCCCACCGTGCAGGGAAGAAGCACTTGGCTAGTAAGTTAAAGGGTGAAAAGCAGAGAATTATGTTAACAGAGCCTTCCTGAGCCATGCTGATAGCCCCTTCTCTATCAGGCCTGAAAGATTTCTATGGCAAGAAGCAACAGTGGAAAAGAGAAGAACAGAATCCAAAACAGCAGGAAGAATGGAGAACCGAGAAGTCAGGGGACCAGGTAACTGAGAAAGGGAGATTTGTCCCAGGAAGAGCTTCCATCCCAGGAGATTTGAAGTATCTTATTCCCCTAGGTCTAAGAGTATTGGTTTATCTCTTCTTTCCATCAGGCTCCTCTGCTGACCCAGACTCGTTTAATCACCCAAAGTGCCCTACGCAGAGCTCCAAATTATAACAGTTGCTGTCGACGGCAGAAGAACAGGTAATTTTGGATAGAAGAGAGAAAGAAACAAAGTAAAATGAGAGGATGGAGGCAGGAAAATGGCAGCAGTGATTATAGAAGAACAAGGAAATTAGAGGAATAAGATAGTGAGAAAAGAGAAGGCTCAATAGGGAGAAATCCGTTTAGAAGCATTTATTACTAGACTAAAAACCCGACAAGGACAGGGATTTTGTCTTAACTTTCTATTTCCTCCAGCATCTAGCACAGAGGATGCATAAAGTTAAATGAAAAATTTTAGTAACAAAAAGATGTGAAGACAAGGGAATATCAAAGGGCGAGAATATGGGAAGAATAATCGTAGTACAAACTTTGGGTATGGGTAGGCAAAAGGATTAATAGTAGTTGCTTCTGAGATAGGAAAAATAGAAGGTTTCTTCCTGGTATGTCAGGGAGAGAACATGACTGATTCTATCACTCCCCAACATTGTAAAAGAAAAAATCCATTACAAATTTGTATAGTTATCCACATTACTCATGTCCAGAACAAAAAAAGAAAGAAGAAAACACCTCAGTTTGTACTCCCAGGTCATCTCTCTCCATCTGGAGAAAGATAGCATGTTTCAGCATGAGTCCTTTGGAATTTTGTTTTGTCATTGTGTCCATCAGAATCTTTCATTGCTGATTATCTTCATGATATTGCTGTTATATAAATAAATTCTCACTTCACTTTGCAACAGTTCATACAAGTCTTCCCAAGCTTTTCTAAAACTATCCACTTCATCATTTCTTACAGAATGATAATATTCCATCAAATTCATATACCATAACTTGTTTAGCCATTCCCTAATGGATGGGCAGTTTCCAGTCCTTTGCTCCCACAAAAAAAAATGTTACTATAAATATTTTTAGATATGAGTTCTTTTTCTTTTTCTTTGATCTTTTTGGAATATAGACCTAGTAGCAGTAACCCTGGGTCAAAGGTATGTACAGTTTAATAGCTTTTTAGGCATAGTTCCAAATAGCTTTCCATAATGGTCAGACTAGTTAACAGCTCTACTAATATCATATTAGTGTATCTGTTTTCCCAAATCCCCTCTAACATTTATCATTTTCCTCTGTTGTCATTTTAGCTAATGAGATGGTGATGTTTTAATTTTCATTTCTCTAGTAATTATTGATTTACAGCAGTGATGAGCAAACTTTTTAAAGAGGGGGCCAAAGGAAAGGAAATGCTCATCTGTCAGTCTGTTTCTAAAGCAATTCTTTTGAAGTTTCATTGTATTGTATTATATCCTACTCATTGTATTCGTCAGATTAGGGATAATGTTGTGCAGCCCTTGCGTGACCAGATAGAACATTTCAGGGGGCTGCATCTGGCCCACAGGCCGTAGTTTGCCCATCACTGATCTAGAGCAATGATGGTGAGCCTTTTAGAAACCAAGTGCCCAAACTGCAATTCTCACACCGCATATGATCTACCCCACCTCACCCCTTACCCCAGATAGGGGAGGGAGGAAGCGCTCCCATTGGGCTGTTGAGCAGAGTGGGGGGGCAGGTCATGTGAGAAATGTCCTCAGATAGGAGTGGAGAGGGGAAAGGGAGCAGCCTCCTTGAGCATGCTCTGATACACATGCCATAGGATCGCCAACATGGATTTAGAGCTTATTTTCATATGCCTATTGACATCTTGGGCTTATTTCTCTGCAAACTGCTTATTCATATCCTTAGACCATTAGTAAGGGAATGGCTCTTAAGTCTTGAAAATTGAGACTCATTTCCCTGTTTATTTTAGAAATGAGACCTTTAGTACCACCTCACACCTAGCAGATTGGCTAAAATGAAAGAAGGGGAGAGTAATAAATGTTGCAGGGGATGTGGCAAAATTGGGACATTAATGCATTGCTGGTGGAGTTGTGAAATGATCCAACCATTCTGGCTGGCAATTTGGAATTATGCTCAAAGGGCTATAAAAGAATGCCTGCCCTTTGATCCAGCCATACCATTGCTGGGTTTGTACCCCAAAGAGATCATAGATAAACAGACTTGTACGAAAATATTTATAGCTGCACTTTTTGTGGTGGAAAAAAACTGGAAAATGAGGGGATGCCCTTTAATTGGGGAATGGCTGAACAAGTTGTGGTATATGCTGGTGATGGAATACTATTGTGCTAAAAGGAATAATAAACTGGAGGAGTTCCAGGCGAACTGGAAAGACCTCCAGGAACTGATGCAGAGTGAAAGGAGCAGAGCCAGAAGAACATTGTACACAGAGACTGATATACTGTGGTAAAATCGAATGTAATGGACTTCTGTACTAGCAGAAATGCAATGACACAAGACAGTTCTGAGGGATTTATGGTAAAGAACACTACCCACATTCAGAGGAAGAACTGCAGGAGAGGGAAACATAGAAGATAAACAATTGCTTGAATGCATGGGCTGAGGCGGACATGATTGGGGATGTAGACTCGAAACTACCACACCAATGCAACTATCAACAATATGGAAATAGGCCCTGAACAAGGACACAAGTTACAACCAGTGGAAATGTGCGTTGGCCATGGGTGGGGGGAGAGCGGGGAGTGAAGGGGAAAGTACGGGTATGAAGCATGTAAACAGGTCAAAAATGAATATTAATAAATGTTTAAAAAAAAAAAGAAATGAGACCTTTATAAGAGAAATTTGATGCAAAGATTTTTTCATTTCCTTCTTTTCTTTTAATTTTAGTAGCTTTGTTAGTTCAAAAGCTTTTTCATATTATATACTCAAAAGAATCCATTTTATCTCTTCTTTATCTCTTGTTTGGTTATGAATTCATCCCTTCCCCATAGATCTGATAGGTAATTTTTTCTGTGTTCCATATTTTGCTTATGATACCTTTATGTCTAAATTGTGTGCCCATTTGGAGTTTATCTTGGTATATGAATACCTTAAACTTTGTTCCTTCTCACTCAGACCAGAAACTCCTTCGCCCTCAGCTCCCCACCCTTCATTCAGGCCCCCACAGATTGATGAACCCTCAGACAAGAAGGCTGGTACAGCACCTGAGTCTGGGGGTGATATAAAGACTAAGGATTCAGCAGCAGCCCCAACCCCTGTACCCTTGAGTCCTGCCAGACGAAGAGCATTGGACCATTATCTGACTCTGCGCAGGTGAGTGGCCTCATGCATTGCTTTTCTTCCTCTTAGTCTTGTTTTCTTCTCTACTGCCTTCTCTCTCTCTCTCATCACCCTCATCCCTCATTCTGACCAAACGTATTTTCTTTGATCTTTTCAGCTCTGGTTGGCTCCAGGATGGAAGAGGTGGATGGGTAAAAGATAAGAATGTAGAATTTGATTCTGATGAAGAGGAACCCCCAGATCTACCCTTAGATTGATACCCTTCTACCTCCCTCTCTATTTCATTTAAATAAATCAGAGAAGATGCTAGAAACCTAACTTCTTTCTTCCTCTAAGGTCTGGCTCTGTGTACCATACAACAATATCAGGTTCTTTTAGCCCTGCAGGCTGCACAATTCCCTAGACCACACCCATCCCTTCCAGAGCCATGCCAAGCGTCAGCTGCACCCAGCCTTTTGCCCTATTAATAAAGTGTATGGGGCAGGACTCTGCCCTTTGAGTTGTCAGAAGCGTTTCCTACGTCTACTCCCCCTGCCATCTCCTCCTATTTCCACAGGGGCTTTTCCTGCTTTTCAGCTTGGCCAAATTTAGGAAGTACTGATGTAACTAGGCACTGAGTGGAAATAAAGAGAAGGGTGTGTGTTTGTGTGGGGGGTGGGGGGGTGGGGGGGTGGGAGGTGGTGTCAGAGGCATAAGAGGACTGGTAAAGGGAAGGATTTCTCCCTCCCCTTAGTGGTAACCTGAGCCTAGAACCTGCTGATCTCTGGGGTATAAATAATCCCCTAGTGAACTGGCAGACACCCTGGGAAGGGGGTAGTGTTTAATGCCAAGATCACCCGCACACATACACTTTCCCAGTCCCAGGCCAAGGAAAGAGGCAGGTGAAGTGGGCAAAAAGACCTTTATTTACAGGAAGGGGAGATGGGAATTCCAGCATCCAGGGGTCCCAGCTTTAAATGACAGGGAAGAACAGCATTATGTCTTCTTCTGCTGTCGACCTATACAGGTAGGAAAAATAAGAAATAGGTCTGTATTTGCTTTGATCCTGCTCTTGCTTTGATCCCGTTCAGGAGAATAATCTTTCTTTGGTTGTTTCCTCCCCAAGAACTCCTGGGAAGATAGCACCTTAGAACATCTACCTTCTGGGCTCCCCTATTCCCCTTATAAAACTGCCCTCCGCCTCCCAGGATCTGCTCTCTGGACACTTATATTGCCTAGGGATCTGTGTGGAAGTAATTTCATCAGAGAGATGAGGGCAGGCAGGAAGCCAAGCTTATGGACTGGAAAGAAATGCAGAAGGCGAGAGCTTGCTCATGTATGAGATCACGGAATAAGGGATAGACAGCCCCTACATTCCATTGGTATATAGCCCTGCAATGACAAGATGTCTAAAGGAAGCACATTAGCTGGACTGTCTGAATGATTTACTGAAGGACATGGACTAAGTCCCAAAGGATAAGAAATGACTGGGTTTTGATCTGTACAGTTGAAGGGAGATCACAAATCCATCAAAGGCTCAATGTGTACAGGAAGTACCTTATCCACTACTTGGTTAGCCACTCAAAACCATCTGTGGAAAGAGCATGGCTCCTCAAATTTCTGTTGGAATTTCCTGAGTCAGCCACTTACTGAATTTAATGTAGGAAGAACTAACCCTGAAAGGTCCCCTCCTCCCTCCAACTCAGTGGTCACTCACGTAATTCATTGTTGCGGGTAACTGCTCGAGCTGCCCGAGCCCGAGGTCCTTGCTGTGTGAAATGGTATCCAAATCGTACTATAGATGGACAGTGCTCCAGCATGGCAGCCATCTCCATCTCTACAGCATCACCTGGCCAGTGACGCTGGAAGGTTGAGGGCAGGGGCAGGGGTCATTGACATGGAGGGAATAGAGGCCCTTCTGGTCATTGACTATCACCCGCTCTGGTCATTGACTATCACCCCAAGGTTACTGGCATCTCTGAGAGGTCGGGAGTAAGGGTGTTCCAGAGCTGGGATAGTCGAGGGTGCCATCTTGATTCTTTAGGGTTTGGGAAAGAGGAGATGTCTTGGAGGATGGTATTAACCTGGTTATCCACCCTTAGCTCAGTAAGTGTGGAATTCTCCCGAACAGCCTTTAGCACAGCCATGAGCCCTGCACTACTGATGAAGTTGGATTCAATGTTGAGGCTCTGAAGGCTCCGATTCTCCCGCAACATCTCAGCTATAGCCTGAAGGACAGGAACGTGGGGTGGAGTGAGCAAATGTCACTGGGAGCAGAATGAACGAGGAGTAAATGGAAAACAAGTCTCTGGGAGGGATACTGGAGGACAAGGAAGGCAGAGTGGAGCCCAGTGAGACAAAATGAGAGGAAAAAAGGAACATAGTATAGTTCTTGAGGAGAGAGGGGTTTTGTGTAACTCATAGACTCATAGACTTTGAGCTGGAAGGTACCCTAGAGGTCATGAGTCCTTTCATTGCTATGGCCTGGGTCAGTTCTCAGGCTGGGGAGAAACATGCCATTCTGGGAAGAGAATAGGTTGGTTCTTGTGTGATCCCTTCATCTTTTCAACTGTAAAATGGAGTTGGGACTAGAGTACCTCTGAGATCTTTCCTTCTAACCATATAAGCTTATGATTTCATGTATTTGGCGGTAATAAGAATGGGGAGACGGGACAATTAAGGGGAAAGGAATCCAGGGGTAGGGTAGGGGGTATACTTCGGGGTTCAAGCTGAGATGAGAGGAATGTAATTAAGATAAGTCCCCAGGACTCACATTGGCTACAGGGTCACCACTTCGTGTAGCTACTAGGCTGAACCTCCGGACATAGGTATTCCCCTTCATTGCCTGGCACAGCTCAGTAATAGTGGGTGCCGCAATGTCCTATCAGTCAGAAAGGAGATATTCAGGTTTCTCTCCTTAATGAGGCCTTCTCTTGGAATGAATCATTTTCCTTGGGGGTGGAATCAAATCTAGCACCTGCATATTATTGAGGTTCACCTCCTCCAGCCCCTGGTCATTGCTCTGAATCCTCTTCAACGTCTCCTCAATGTCCGTAGGGTTTGGTGGTTCATCTGGTACTGGCTTGTATTTGTCAGGCTGTACCACACCTAGAAAGTGTGGAGAGGAAGGGGGAATCCCCCATGTTCCCCCATCCCTGCTACCGTACTATTCCTGTTGGCCCTTATGCCCACCCTTCTGTCCTCACTGCAGTAGCCCCCCTGGTTTTCATGCCAAGCACTTAGCATACACTTACTGGTGATTCCTTCAGTGTTGCAGATTTCTCCACTGCAGATGGCATCGTAGTACTGTTTGTTGCTCATCAGTGTGTACATCCCCAGAATGGCTAGAGGATAGTAATGGGAACACATGGGAGAAGGAGGAGGAGTGATAACAATATACCTCCCACACATCTTCCTGGCATTGAGTCTGGGGGCAGGGGAGGGGAAGAAGATGTGGCCTCAGCCTAGCCAGGATTGATAACTCCTCTCGTGATTAGCCTAGGATGTTTCCTAGCCCCTGTCCCACACCCTATTAATTCAATGTTTTCTTCTTTCCCCACATGCCTCATGACCAGTCCCACCTCTTTTGACCCCAGGTTGCCCACCTGCAATGTCACACATTTCAGCATCTGTGGCTTTGGCCAATGCCTCCTCTAACTCAGGTTCCAAAGTGATCTGTTCTTCCGCAGGGATTTCCCTCTTAGGTTGGATGAATGGTTTCCCTGGCAGAGGGATGGAAGTCAGCAAAGGGAAACATTTTTTCTAGCCTATAACTTTGGTTTCCTGCCTGCCCTCACCCTCCCTACCCAAGCTCCGGCATTTCCTAGGTCCTCTATAAGAAGATCTGGGTCTCCTGTCAGGCTGGGTATTGGCAACGCCTAAACTCTGGTTAGTACAGAGGAGTAAATGCCTAGAGTCTAGAATGTCAAGATACGTGGGACTCAGAGCTGAGAGGAAAGATGGCTTTCCTGGGAAAAATGGAAGACTTAGAGAATAGCATCTCTGGGTCTCTATGGCAACAAGAGGGAGGAATTCAAGGTCTGGATGTTGGGATTTCTCTTCCTCTAACCTCCAGTGGAGTAGTACTTCACAGAACCCAAGGAATATGGAATGGCTGGACTACAGGGTTTGCAAATGGGAATGATGGGCCTGAGGGAGAGGGGGGAAATGGGGACTTGTGAATGATACAGAATGAAGTAATAGCAGGGTGAGAGGCCGAGTGCCCCACTAAGGTTCTTGTACCCTTCTTCTCTCCTGTGAAGGGCACCAGGTCATCTCGCTCCTTAGTCTCCAAGGCTTGCCGTTCCAGGTGCTGCATCAGGGCTTCCCGGTCCAGGGGCCCTGTAGGGCTCTTCTTTGTCTGGTCACGTTGCCTGAGCCCGGCTGGCAGGAGCATGTTCTTGGGAGGGAGTAGGAGTAGGGGGGAAGTACCAGCTCAGACTCCCCACCCCCAAATTTGGGACACCCTTAGGGTTCCCTGAAGCCTCTTTAAATCCCCCTTCTGACCCCCTCGGTCTCTGGGATTCCCCGTCCCACCTCCCTAGAGTCTAGAACCCTGAAGGACGTTCTTCAGGTCCCCACTGTGTAGACCATCTTCCCGTCCAATGGCCTTACTTCAGGGTCCATTTCCTGTAGCTCAGCGTCCAGCTGCTCCAGCTCCTCGGGGCTCAGGCTTCTCAGGATCTCATCTTCATCAATGTCCTTATACTTTTCCAGTTCTTTCCGGTAGGATGACATGGTGTTCCACAGAGCCTAGGAAACATGGGGGAATTGTTGGACCAAGAGAGATGATGGGCGAAGGAAGGGAAAGTGACAGGATGCTTGGGGGAGGCAGGAGGCAGGAGGCAGGAAGAAGTGACGGCTTTCCCTCCCTGCTTCTCCAGCTTCCTTTTAGCCCAGATGAGGATCCCCAGCATTCAGGCTAGTACCCTATGGGAAGGAGCCCTGGCAGCAGCCCACACACCCAGCCCACACCCTCGCCGCCCGTCAGCACCTCTCCTGCCCCTCTCCCCCCCAACACAGCTGCTTGGGGCCCTGGCCAACATCTCTTGGGCCCCTGCCTAGTTCCTATGGAAGGTGGGGGGTGGAGAGCTTCGGGGAAATTCCCCCTCCCCCCTCTCAGTCAATCCAGCCCCTTCCTTCGACAGGCCAGGGAGAGCCTGGAGGGCTGAGGGAATGGCAAGCTGGAGCCAGCTGCTCCTCTTTCCCCAGGCAATGGGGGCAGGCTTGGGGGAGCCCCCTCTGAAGCACAAGTCCTGTGCCTTTCAAGCGTGAGACTTCACAGAGAGCTGGGGCTCAGGGCCGAGGGAAACCCCAGGGACCCCCAGGATGGACCGGGCAAGGAAGCCGAGGCTGGAGGGTCGTGCCTGCCCTTAGCAGAAGGTGACACTGGCCCTCTTTGGGGGATGAGGGAGGAATGGCTTCACGCCTTGTCATTTGGGGTCAGGTTCTTCCAGAAACACTGGGTGGGGGCCTAAGGCGGGGAGGGGAGACATGCCCGCACTTGTGTAGACCACCCAGAACCTCAGTGGTGGAGACACCCTGGGGGCTGGAAAGCCAGCCTGAGTGACGGACGGTGTGCCACACGGACACTGTGCTCCGGACTCCCCGGGGCTCTCCCACCCCTCCCGGGTCCCAGCCAGGCTCCCCCACACCCCGCGGATCCTGGCCGCCCCCTCCCCTCTCACCTCCCCTTCTGTCGGTCTGTCTGCTCTGCCTGGGCACTGGCCGGGCGGCAGGAGGAGCCCTGTGCCGGGGGAGGGGGCAGGGGGAGCGGTGAGCTCAGCATTTTATTATTTTAGTTCTGGCCAGGTGGGGGGTGGGGGTGGGAGATCGCATGTACACCCCCACACACACACCCAGCCCGGCCCCCAGACCCCCTGGTGGCTGGTACTGGCCATGACAACTGCTCTGGCCTGGGCGTCCTGGCTGGCCCACTTAGGACACGCCGGGCACTGAGGACACGGAGGCATAAGAACTACCCGGCCCCTGCCTTCGGGAAGGCCACCCCGATGTGAACTACGTATGGATTATGGATTGACTGGATCGGAAAAATGGAAGGAGGCTGCTGGAGGCCCAGTGGATGGAGCCTGGAGGTCCTGGGTTCCAGTGTGGCCTCAGATCCTTCGGGGCTGCGTGACCCTGAGCAGGTCTCTTCGCTCCCCAGGCTGGCCCTGTCCACTCTCCTGCGTAGATGCTAAGCCGAGGACGGGGAGACCCCCTGAGCGGCCCGGCATCTCCTCCCTCCACAGAAGGCGGGCACGAGGGAGTTTTCCAATTTTTATTAGATTAAAAAATACAGACAGGCCCGGGCAGGTGGCTCGGGGTGAGGGAAGGAGGAGGAGCACGAGAGGGCGAGAGGGCGAGGCGAGGTGACGGCCGCCAGGTCTCCCAGGCCGGCCGGCCTTTCACTTGATGATGATTTTCTGGCGGAGAGCCCGGGGCCCGGGCCCGGGGAGGGGCTCGGGGGGCGGCGGGCCGGGGCCCAGGGCGGAGGCAGCGGGCGGCAGTCCGTGGGCCGTGATGTACTTCTTGTAGGCTTCGCGGATGATCTTGAAGGCTCTGGCCGTGGCGTAGGGGATATCTGTAACGGGATCTCGGTACAGGGCCGGGCGATGGGTGACGGGGCACACCTCCCGCACGGGGATCTTGGGGGGCTTTCCCCTAGGAAAACACTCCTCAAACGTGGCGTCATCGCTGAAGGTGATAAACGTGCGTGAGCACCGCGCAGGGGGCAGCACCGGCCCCGCTCCAGAGTGGGGAGCCACTGCCGACACCACAGGGGTGGGCTCAAGCCTGATGGAGAGGAAGACTATGAGGAGGAGGCAGAGAGGGGGAATGGGGGACCCAACCATGAGGGACAGACGCTGAAAATGGCCAGGACCAGGGGCTCTGCTGGCCAGCCCGGGGACAAGGGGGAGAGAAGGGAGGGGAGGGCCGGGGACAGGGCCCAGGGGGGACCATCCCACTCACCCCTCCACATCCACGTTCTCCTCCTTGGGCCCGGGCTCGGCCAGCAGGGGCACCGTCATGGAGTGGTAGGTGATCACCGGCCCCGGACATTTACGCTTCTTGTGAACCTGCTTCTTCTTGTCCGCCTCCAGCCGTTCATAGTTTTCTGGGAGATGGAGGGGAAGTCAGACCCTCCCTACTGGAGCTCCTCCAGCCAGCTGCCCTTAGCCATCCCTTACTGCCCGCAGCCTCCCTCATGCCTTGCTCCCCCACATCATCCCCAGCCTTCACAGCCTCCTCTTGGGGATATACCGTGGCCACGTCATTCACACAGTCCCGGGTCTCCCCACCTGCACCCCAAACCTCCTGTCTCCGTCCCTGGGTCTTTCCAATTTCTCTCTGCCGTCCTGTCTCCCCTCCACTGCCCCCCAGGCTCCCTGCTGACCCAGGGAACGCAGGTTGAGCTCCTCTGTGATCTTGGCTTCCCTGAGGAGCTCCTCTTGGGTCAGTGGTCGCTCACAGTGCGGACCCTTCCGCCTCCGCGACTGGCCCTGCCGCTCCTGAACCCGGAGGAATGTCTGGCGAGTGTGCTCAGCCGTAGACTGGCGCATTGACTTCCGGCCTGGATAGATGGAGAGAGAAGGGGAGACATTTTGTCACTCAGGACCACCTCCTCCAAGAAGCCCGCCCACTCACATGCTCTCAGCTCCTTTCCCCAAAGCAGCAAATTCCCAACGACACCTTTTTAAAACCCCTTACCTTCCATCTTAGACTTAGTACTGTGTATTGGTTCAAGGCAGAAGATCAGTAAAGGCCAGGCAATGGGGGTTAAGTGACTTGCCCAGAGTCACACAGTTGGGAAGTGTCTGAGGTCACATTTGAACCCAGGATCCCCCAATCTCCAGGCCTGGCTCTCCATCCACTGAGTCACCTACCTGCTCCCCACCCCCATCTATCCCCCTTTTATTTACTTCTTAAATTCTGGCTCTGCTCATTCCTAGCCATGAGGCCTTGGTGACTTGGTGAGCCTCAGTTTCCTCATGTGCAAAATGGAGGAGTTAAGCTAGATCATCTTTTTCTCCTCCATATCCTCTCATCATCCTTCTCTTGATTACCTATGAAGGCAGAGAACTACAGAGCAATCACCTCCACAGAATTAACAGGCAGCCTGCAAATACTTTATGGTTTTCCAGGAGTAAAATATTTATTTTCCTAATTCTGCTGTTATGTAGCTAATCCTAATCTTGTTTCCATTCTCTGAACACAAGGAAATGTGTGCCAGAAGCATGCTGAGAGCCAGAAGAAATTCTGGAATGAAATATTTACTGTGTTTAGTTCACAAGTGGCTCACCCAAAGGAAGAGCCGGCTAAAAGGCATTTATTCTACTGACAAATCTTTGCTCACAAATCAGGCTTTGGCTCTCTGGTGGAAGGAACTGAGTCTCTTCTTCACTTGTTCTTTTTTAAACCCTTACCTTCCGTCTTTAAAATCACTACTAAGTATCAGTTCTAAGGCAGAAGAGTGGTCAGGGCTAGGCAATAGGATGAAATGACTTGTCATACAACAAGGAAGTGTGAGGCTAGATCTGAACCCTGGACCTCCTATCTCCAGGCCTGGTTCTCTATTCCCTGAGCCACCCTGTTGCCCCTTTCACTCGTTCTTTATTGTGTACTCACAGGACACCTCATACATGTAAGCATGGAGTTAACCCTGGATGTATTTTTGGTTCCACTGCAATCCTCTAAGTCTATTTCTGAATGGTGGTGAAAGAGTAGATGGTGGGCTAAGATACACTAAGACAGCCTCCCCCCTCATCCTTTCCAAACAGCCCCCTACTCACTGTCCAGGCCGTCATCCTGCAGCTCCAAGGGTAGCAGTGTCTTCTCCTCCCGTGCCTTCTGGGAGCTGCCTGCGGGGGTGCTTACTTTTCGAGGCCTCAAGCTCTTGATAGGCTCCTGGGGGCAGGTTGGGGTCAGAGAGCAGGGGTTGAGGGGATAAGGAGAAGGAACAAGAACCTGGGGCCTACAGAAGGGAGCCTAGAGACTGAGGGACTTGAGTTGGAATAGGAAAAACCTAGAAGATTGGGGAAAGGCAGCAGGAGCCACTAGAATCTGGGGAAGCTGGGGCTGGGGCAGGCCCTCCCCAAACCCAGGGTCCCCACTCCACCTTGTAGGCCTTGGTGACTACACGACGCTTTCTTCTGGGTTCATCTCCATCCCCATCGCTTGCAGGCTCGTCTCCTTCATCAATGTCAAAATCAGAGTCAACTTCATCCTCTGTGTCTGACTGGTCCCCCTGATATTCATCGTCACCAGATTCCTGGAGGAGGAAGAAAATGGGAATTTGGTCAACACTGTACATGGTCACTCATGGGTTAGGGATATAATTCTTCTTCAGTGGCTAGAGTACTGGGCCTGGAGTCTGAAAGACCTGAGTTCAAATCCAGCCTCAGATTAGCTGCATATCCCTGGACAAGTCACTTAACTTTGACTGTATCAGACTGTATCAGTTTCCTGATATGGGGATAGCAATAGCACCTACATCTCAGGGTTGTTGTGAGGATCAAATGAGAGATTATAAGTAAAGCCTGGCATATAGTAAGTCTATGATCATGCTAAGTACTAACTATTGTTATGATTATGATCATCTCTCCTCCACCAAGAAGACCATCCAGACAGAGTCCACTGGGTGTTCTCCCATCCCCACTTCCAACAATGAGGACTTCTAATTCTGCCTCCAACACCTATTATTTGTGACTTTGGATAAGCTGAATCTCTTCAAGTCTTGGTTATCTACTCTTGAAAAATGCGGACACTGATACCTATCCTGGCTACCCCATCAGGATGAAATAAAATGATGAATAGGGACATGCTTTATCAATATTAAAATTCTTGGAGCAGCTGGGTGGCTCAGTGGATTGAGAGCCAGGCCTAGACATGAGAGGTCCTGGGTTCAAATTGGCCTCAGGCACTTCCTAGCTCTCTGACCCTGAGAAAGTCACTTAACCCCCATTGCCTAGCCCTTACCACCCCTCTGCCTTGGAACCAATACACAGTATTAATTCTAAGGTGGAAGACAAAGGTTTAAAAAAAAAAAGAAATATTACAATTCATCTGGGCATTATCCACTCCCTCTTTTTTTAAACCTTTGCCCTTCTACCTTAGAACTAATACTAAGTATCCATTCCTAAGCAAAAGAGGAGTGGGTCATACAGCTAGTCTGAGGCCATATTTGAACCCAGGACCTCCTGTTTCCAGACCTGGCTCTCTATCCATTGAGCCATCTTCCTGCCCCATTATTTTTTTTTGGAAAGAACACTGGACTTAGAATCCAAGACCAGGGCTTTTGAGTCCAAGCCCTCCTTCTTTAATAATTTAATAGTGTGACCCTGGACAAGCTGTTTAGTCTCTGAGAACTTCCTCATCTATAAAGTGAGTTGACCTATTTCTACTCAATTTCCAAGATTTTTCCCTCTTCTAAACTCCCATAGCTATTTGTACCTCCCTTACATACTCAGCATATTCTACCTTGCATTCATTTTCAGTGTGTGTGTGTGTGTGTGTGTGTGTATAAAAATATAACTGTCTATATGTGTGTACACACACACACATTTTTACTGGTGAAATTCTCCAAGAGACCACACTTGATAGTGCCTTGCAGAGTGTTTGTTCATCACAGGTTCTGAATGCTTGCCAGATGCTCACTGTCAATAGACATTTATTAGGCACCTAATATGTTCATGGGATTAAATGAATAAGACATGGTCTAATCAAGGATTTTACAGGCTGGTTAAGAAGACAGCATATCATAATAATAGCTCATGATCACAGAGGTCTTTTTCACAAAGGTTTACAAAGCAGTTTACATGCACTCTCTTCTTTGATCCTAAAAACAATGTGGCGAGATGGGAAACACAAGTACGGCCACTTTACAAATAAGGAGACTGAGGCTTAGTGAATTTAAGTGATGTGTCTAAGCTCATGTTGCTAATAAGTAGAAAAGCTGAGATTTGGGGGTCTGAAGACCTGGGCTTCTTCTAGTATATCACTGCCTATGAAGAGTGATTAGTAATGAAAGATCACCTTTTATAAGTGCTTAAATAAGAGATATGGACAAAAAGCTTTATGAGATTTTAGGTAGGATACAATCATTAAGGATGGGAGTAACTGGGAATGGCTTCCTAGAGGAAGTGAAACCCAACAAGGAAATGAGAGGGAGAAAGGGGATTCAGGATTCTAGGCACTGGGTTAGCAAAGGTAAAAGCAAGAATGACTTTGGTATAATTATGAGACAAATGATTCAACTAATCTGAGTGAAAGGATCTATGTAGGGAAAAATAAGGATAAAAAAAGGTTGTTAAGAATATATTGTATAATTGGGACATTAATGCATTGCTGGTAGAGTTGTGAACTGATCCAACCATTCTGGATGGCAATTTGGAACTATGCTCAAAGAGCGATAAAAGAATGCCTGCCCTTTGATCCAGCCATACCATTGCTGGGTCTGTACCCCAAAGAGATCATAGATAAACAGACTTGCACAAAAATATTTATAGCTGCGCTTTTTGTGGTGGCAAAAAACTGGAAAATGAGGGTACGCCCTTCAATGGGGGAATGGCTGAACAAATTGTGGTATATGCTGGTGATGGAATACTATTGTGCTCAAAGGAATAATAAACTGGAGGAATTCCATGTGAACTGGAAAGACCTCCAGGAATTGATGCAGAATGAAAGGAGCAGAGCCAGAAGAACATTGTACACAGAGACCAATACACTGTGGTAAAATCGAATGTAATGGACTTCTGTACTAGCAGCAATGCGATGACCCAGGATAATTCTGAGGGACTTATGGTAAAGAACGCTACCCACATTCAGAGGAAGAACTACAGGAGGGGAAACACAGAAGAAAAACAACTGCTTGAACACTTGGGTTGATGAGGACATGATTGGGGATGTAGACCCGAAAAGACCCGAAAAGACCACACCAATGCAACTATCAATAATATGTAAATAAGTTTTGACTGATCACACATGTTAAAACCAGTGGAAATGCGAGTTAGCTGGGGGGGGGGGTAGGGTTTGAGGGGGTGAAGGGGGTAAAGTAAAAACATGAATTATATAACCATGGAAAAATTTTCTAAAAATAAAAAATTTTTTAAAAAGAGAAAAAAAAAGGATATATTGTAGAGAGGGGGCAGCTGGGCAAGTCACTTGACCCCCATTGCCCACCCTTACCACTCTTCCACCTAGGAGCCAATACACAGTATTGACTCCAAGACAGAAGATAAGGGTTTAAAAAAAAAAAAAAAAAGAATATATTGTAGAAAGCCTTGAATGCCAGCCTAAGAAAAGTATTCTTTATCCTGAAAATAACATGAAACATTTGAAAGCTTTTGACCAGAAGGTAGGGTTTGAGAATATGAAAAAGTGTGTTTTAAGGTTAAACTGGTAGAACTTATAGGGAAATTTGTAAAGAGGTTAGACTACAGAAAAGGAAAGCCAGTTAAGAGACTTCCGCAATGAAGGGACAGAGACCTAAGGTAATTCATGAAGGCCTAGGCAAAAAGTGTGAATAGAATGTGACCCAATAAGATTTAGTGACTGATTAGATATGGGAAGAAAAGAAGTCCAGGATGAATACAAGGTTCTGAGCCTAGAAAAGAGAGAGAATAGTGATAATATTAATTGAAAAGCAAGTCTGGAAGAAGAAATGGATTTAGAGGAAAGATTACAAGTTCAATATCAAACATGTCTCTATGTATCTGTGAATAATAGTAGGGAATAGGGTAGGATGACCTTGAGAAAGTCACAGATTTTTTAAACTAGAGTCGTGTTAGAATTAGAAGAAAACCTAGAGCTTCATTTAGTTCAGTGGAGTCAAACTCAAATAGAAACAGAAGCTAGTAAGATCAATGCTGGCACATATTGACCTGGAAAACCATATATTAGCATCATTTTGTTTCATTTTTTTATTTTAATTTTATTTGTTTATTTTTATTTTTTGTCAGTTTTTAAATTTATTTTGTCAAATATTTACAAATTACATTTTTTAAACCCTTATCTTCCAACTTAGAATCAATTTTGTGTATTTGTTCCAAGGCAGAGGGGCAGTAAGCGCTAGGCAATGGGGCTTAAGTGACTTGTCCAGGGTCACATAGGCTAAGAAGTACCTGAGGCCACATTTGAATTTAGGACTTCCTGTCTCTGGGCCTGGCTCTCAATCCACCGAGGCACTTAGCTGTTCCAGCAATTACATTTTAATCTGGTTTAGGCAGAACTTGAGCATGTCTGATACCTCTGATTTAAACTAATCCTTACTCAATGCTGAAATCCCTCTAAAATATCCTCAGCATGTGGATATCCTCTTAAAGAGTCTTCTAATGATAGGAAACTCACTTTTTCACAAGGCAGTCAATCCTTTTTTTTTTTTTAATAACTTTAATTGATAAAAAGAATTCTTATACTGCACTAAAACTTGCCTCCTGCAACTTCCTAGTTTTTCCTTCTGGAACAAAATACAACAGGTTCTGTCTCTCTTCCCTGAGAGATGTTTAAATATCTGAAGTCAAAGCCCTCCCGTAGGAAGATTTTCCAGGCTGAACAAGCCAGTTCCTTCCACTGATGCTCAAGAGATATGGTTTCCATGGTATCCATGATATACTTCAATGGATCTGTTCCCATTTGTCAGTGTCTCTTAAATGTGATTCTCAAAACTGAACCCCCTATTCCTGACCTCAGTGATGACGTCAAAAGAATGACTCCTACAGATTGCTTTGGGATTAGCACCTCCCTCCCTCTGGATACTCTCTTTAATGCCACCTAAAATCAAATTATTTTTTTGGCAGCCATGTCTCAATGATGATTTGCACTGACTTTTCAGTGAATGAAGTAGGGATGACTGTTGGGATAAAGCCCAAGAGTTAGGCTCAAAAAAATTAACTGCACAAAAACAGAATGGGGAAGAGTGGTTACATAAAAGTTCATGTGAAAAAGAGTTGGGGTTTCTGTGAATGTGAGGCTAAATTTGAGTCAATAGTGTAATGTGGCAGCCAATAAAGCTGCCACCATTTTATGATCACTTCAGAGACACAGGGTCTAGAAAACAAGTTCTACTGCAGCCTGCTCAGGCTGTTCAGGTAAGGAGTACCATGTTCAGTCAGGTGTAGTTGAGAAGGTCACTGATCATAAACAGAGGAGCAACTAGGATGGTGGCAAGACTGTAAAACATGCTCAACGTCAATCAGTGAAAGGAAGTGGGACAGTTAGCCTAGAGCAGACTAATGGAGACACGGTGACTGCCTTCAAGTACATGAAAGGCTCTCAGAAGAGAAATTAGATTTGTTTGGCTTTGCTAGAGAAGGCATAAAATCGGAGCAATGAATGCAATATACAGAAAAGCAGATTAATGTTCAGTGCAAAGAAATACTTCCTAACACTCAGAACTGAACTAGAACTGAAATGTGCTTAAGTAGAGGTGCTGAGTTCCCTATCACTGGAGATATTCAATGACCAGAAGGCTGAACAAGCACTTATTGGAAATATTGTGGAGGGGCTTACTACTTGGGTAAAGTTGGACTAGATAAACACCAAGATTCCTTTCTAAATGTGATTCTGTGAAATCTTCTGGAACGGTTTTAGAGGAACTGTTGTTTCATGTGAACTCTCCCATTCTGTACCCATAAAGTTGAAGTTTTAACCCAAGTGCTGTATTTTACATTTATTTCTATTAAATTTCATGATACATCCACAGACCAAAAGTTTTGAACCCTATGTAGGTCATTCAAAGTTTTCTCTTAGTTTAGTGTTACTTACAAATTTGATAATCTACTATCTGTACCTTAATCCACATATTTGATGAAAAATATTTAATAGAAAGAACCTGCTAGTAATTACTATTATGCCAGATTGCCTTCATTTTTAGGTGGTGGAGGTTAAATGACTTTTCCAGGGTCACACAGTTTGGATGTGTCAAGGTCATATTCGAATTCAGGACTTCCTGTCTTTAAGCCTGTCTCTCAATCCACTGAGCCACCTAGCTGCCCCCTATACATAGAATTCTAAGGTGAAAGAAGATAAGTATTGTTATTATCCCTATTTTACAGATGAAGAATTGAAGGCAAGTAGTCATTTTAGTGACTTTGCCTAGGATCATTGCTAGTGTCTATGGCTGGATATGAACTCAAGTCTTCCTGACTCTGGTCCCAGTGCTCTGCCCACTACACTATTAACTGCCTCTTGTTCTTAGTAATTACTATCACTTATTCTCATGCAAATTACATGTTCAGGGTGATCACCACTTTCCTAAGTGTTCACAAACTAATTGTTTAATAATCTCCAAACTGTTTAGGGACCCTTCTTAATCAACTAGCAGGTAAGAACATTCCCCTTGGAGTAAAAAAAAAATCCAAAAATAGAAGACTGAACTGGGCAAGCCATTTAACCTCTTGGAGCCTCAGTTTCCTTTCTGTAGAGATAATACTAGTACCTACTTTCTAGGTCTGATGTGAGGTTTAAATGATAGGATATTTGTAAAGTGCTTCATAAGTGCTAGTTACTAATTAACCTCTTGGAACCTCAGTGTCCAATTTTCTCATCTGTAAAATGGTGAGGATAACAGCATTTATGACATAGGACTAGGTGAGATTCAAATGAGATATTTGTAAAGACTATAATATTTGCACATAGTAAGAGCTATATAAATGTTAACTATTACAATAACTACTATGCATAAGGCGCTTTGCAATCTTTAATATTCACTATAATTTCTCTGGGAATAATGATGATGACAGCCAGCATTTATATAACCTTTTAAGATTTTAAAAGCGCTTTAAAAATATTTTCTCATTTTATCCCCATAACAATCCTGAGAGGTAGGTGCCATCGTGAAACATTTATAAGGCGCTCAGGAAACGCTGGCTATTATCATTCTCCTCTCGGCTGTACAGATGAGGAAACTGAGGCAGGGGGAGGTGAAGTGACTTGCCCAGTGCAACATAGCCAGTGAGTATCTAAGGTTGTTTCGGAACTCAGGCCTAGATGATGGCTCGGAAACGTGGAGGACCCCAAAATACCAGCCTTGCCCTCCCCTCCCGATAACTACCCGTAGGGAAACAGGAAGTGGGGGGGCATCCCTCAGCGCCCCCCCGCCCCTTTTCCAGACCCTTCCGCGCAGCCCCGCCCCCTCCCCGGGCCCAGATCTTGCCTCAGTGAACCCCCCATAAGTGGTCTGGTAGAACTCATCTTCCTCCTCTGCCTCTAAGAGCCCAGACAATCGATTCCCTGCGGTCTTCCGGGGTGCTCGGCCCCCGGCCAAGCTCATCCCTTCTCCGGCCGCAGCCGTCACCAGCGGCAGCCCCCGGCTCGCTCGGCGCTCGGCGTTTTCCGCCTGCCCAGCTTCGTCGCCGGAAAGGGGAAGTCGTCACAGACAGAAACAACCGAGCACCGAGCACTCATTTACTCCTCCCCTCCCCACTTCTCGGCCCCTCCTTTTCCTTGACAGAACCTCGATGGCCCCGCCCCCCACCTTCTGGGGCGGTCCACTTCTCCTCCCTCCACAGCCTTAAGCTCTCCACAGTTTCCAGTAAACTTCTTGAAAGAGGGCTGAGGTCTGAGCCCAAACTGTCTTTGGGCGGTGGCATTAGAACTGGAAGGCCATGTCATTCAGCCTCATTTTAAAGAACAGAAACAGTCATCTAGCAAGTTAATGGCAGGAAGGAACTAGAACCAGTTCAAGGCTTTTGAAGACACAGTCCTTGTCTCACTGGCCTTTCCAGTTGTCTTTGCCTTCAAAAACAAGGAATCAGATAGCCTTCTTTAAGGACTGACTTGTCAACAAAGCTATTAAAAATGATGTGTGGACTATGGCACTATGTTTCTGTGAAATGGTGTGTTAAGAACAACACAAGAGAATGATTCTATTGTGTATATGTCATATATATGTATAAATATATATAACGAGGATGAGAACAGCACCTTTCTCATAGGACTGGTGTGGGACTCAAATGAAATAATATTTGTAAAAGTACCTGCCACATAGTAAGCACTATACTGTAAAAATGTTAGCTATAATTATATATGAGACATTGTGCAATCTTTTGTTTGTTACAACTCCTCTGGAAATACATGATGATAGATAAATAGTATTTATATAACACTTTAAGGTTTGACATATACCAAATATGATAGCTGTTGTTCATCCACTGTGTGCGTATTTGGGTGTGTTTTAAATCCTTACCTTTTGTTTTAGGATCATTTCTAAGGACTAGGGAATGGGGTTAAGTGACTTGGTCAGGACCACATAGCTAGGAAGTATCCTGGGGCCAGATTTGAACCTAAGTCCCCTGACTCCAAGTCTTGACCATCAACTTCATATAGCTTCCACTCAACCTTTGTTTTAAAAAAGAACCAATAACATCAGGGGTGCTCATGATAGATTTAAATGAGGAAGACTTTCACAAAGTTATCAGCCTCACTCTCTCTTTCAGAGTCATCAAAGTCCAGAAACAAGACAAAAGTTATTGGTGATGGCCCAGGATGCCTTGTTAACTTAGATGTTTGAACAAGCTCTAAGCACATCACAGTACCAACTTCATCTGCCTTCATGGCCATTGGAACAAACTATTTTCATCTGTTGATTCTGATAGGGGGAAGTTTTCAGTGCCTGGGATAGTTGTCTTGAGGCCTGTCAGTTACTCTCCATCTAGTTTGACCCATCTGCCATGACAGCCTCTTGGGGACACAGTTGAGTTGGGTGCCAGGTTGACACCAAAGGTGCATGAGCAGCCCCAAAAATAACTTGACAAGTCCTCTCTGAATGCCTCATCTACCCCAAATAATAAATATTATATACATGCATAGTTAATACCAATTTGTGGTTTAGGCAAAAGTCAATTTACTAGAAAGGTTAGAGTAACATAGCAGTTTTATAGAGTATAGTGTTTGTGGATATAAAGCATATAGGCCCTGTTCATTCTTGGTTCTGATTGATTCAATCAAAAAATATTCTTAATTTTAAAAAGCAATTATTTTTAAGTAGGCAAGTCAATGGGTTTGACCCTTATATATGTTAATAAAGATCAAGAGGAAATTGCACAGAACCAAAGAGTTTTAGAGATGAAAAAGATATCACAGTAGACAATCTAGTACAACCTGTAAGGGATAACTAGGTTAGAGTTTAATGCTAAATTTTTTTTCCTGTTGATTTGCTTCCAGTTTATAAGTTTAAAATATTATTGTGAGAGAAAAAAAGAATTCTTAAACTTCTTGCATCTTCTTTGCCCCTGTTCTTAATCCAGACACTCTAAGCTATTCTAGTATCCTGGAAGGTGCTTCTCTAGTAGAAGTCTATGTGTATAAGCTGATATTTATATAGCATTTTAAGCTTTGGAAAACACTTTGAGGCTCTTCAACCATATCAAACTGTCTCATGTGATTTTCAATTCTCTCCATTATTCTTTGAGAGACACCATGCCATTTCCCCTTTTCTAGTGGAAATGTAGATTGGCCCCTTTCCCCACTTCCTGAAGAGTGCAAAGCCAAACTGCCCTACCCTTAGTCCCACACCCTGCCACATCATCGTGTGTTCCTATGTGCTATGCCAGGAATGTTGCTGGGGAAGATCTGGGATATGACTCAAACAGAGAGTTCCAAAGAAGGGGGTGGGGGTGGGGGGGCTGCCTGGATAAGCAACATACTTGCCTCAGCATGAGTCAAGATTGAGAAGGAGGAATCCCTCATTAGATCCTTCTTCATTTCCTGATCCCTCTTATTTTGTTAGGAATATATTATTATTCTATACTGTGGTCCCTTCTCTAGTACACAGAGAAAACCAAGATTTTCTAGCCCAGAATGAAGCTGGAAGACAGAGTTCTTCAGGAAATCTGAATTTTGTCATCCAAATCCTATTCCCTTCTTTATCCAGATATATTGCTGAGGGTGACAGGTTTCCTTCGCGTGGCCAAATGTTGGTCATATTTTGGTTAGATTCATGGAGATCTATCCAACTTTAATTCAGTCTCAGCTTCATTATCAAAACTGCTGGATATAGACGTGAGTCAGAGTATGAAAAGAACCCTAAGCTTCTTAGGAGAACCCTAGGTTCTGGGAGAATTTTCACAGGAATGCAGCAGTCATTTTCAAAATCTCCAATACTCATAGCAGCTCATAAACTCATATCTAACTCTCTCCTTTTTATAGATGAAATAATAGAATCGAGAAAGGTTATGGGCAACTAGGTGGCTCAGTGGATAGAGTGCTGGGCCAAGAGCCGGGAAGATCTGAATTCAAATCAATTCAATTCTCAGACACTTACTAGCTGTTTGACCCTTGGCATATTACTTAGCCTTGTTGAACTCAGTTTCCTCCTCTATAAAGATGAGATGGAGAAGGCAATGGCAAACTACTCCAGTATCTTTACCAAGAAAACCACAAACGGGATCATGAGTCAGATGCAACTCAACTAGAAGACTAACCAAAAAGTTAAATAACTTGGCCAAGGCCACACAGCTAGTCCAAATCTTTCCTGATTCTAAATTCAATGATTTTTTTTCCCCAATGTAGCAAACTTTTTCCTCTTCTCCCCTTTGTACAGCTTGGGTTGGGAAACCTTATATGGGGAAAAGGAGGAGGAACAAAAACAAAAATATAGTACAGTAGGTGGCAGCAGAGAGCAATTACGATAGTTCTTGACTTGGAGGAATACAATAAAGTTCATGGGGTGCATATATGTTTGGGGTGGATGCCCTTGAACATCCAGTGCTGACATTCTTTCCCCAAGTAAAAAAATTAAAGGATTGAAACATTATAGTGGAGATAGAGCTGACCTCGAATATATTTCATCAGGTTTTCTGTTAAGAAGCTTCTGAAAGAGGTATAACAGCTTCAGAATGAGCCCAAAGTATATCGAATGAAAGAATGCACGAAAAGATAAACGTGACGGATAACCGAGGAGGGTGGAGACCTTTTGGACATGGGCCTTAGGGCTCCTCTGAGGTGGGGCTCTAGGAGTTTGACCTGTGTCCTAACTCAAGTTCCTAGACTATCTGTGAATTCTCTTGCAAAGGGCTCTTTCCCTCCATCGGTGACCTTTGACACTGAACGCTAACAGGATCCTCAACTTGTTAGCCCATTCCATAGCCAGACACCCAAACTGACCCACCTAGGCCACCATAGCGTAGGAAGGCCAAGCTGGCGCAGCTTCCCCCCACCCCCACTCCCTCGGCCTCTGGGGATTTGTTAGGGCGTGTGAGGCCAGCGTCATGTGACCTCCAGATGCGCTCAGATTGGTTTCCCCGCCCTTTTGTGCCTGCCCACTGAAAGTGTGGGCTGGAACGCGGGCGAAGTAGGAAGGAGGATAGGCGCATGCGCGCGGCCCGGATTTTCCTAGACACTGAGTGTGGAGCTGCGGAGTTGGACGATAAACAAGTCTGTGGCCATAGTTAGGGATTCGCTCCGCAGGGGACTTTTCACGCCCCCTTTTCCCTTTAGGTGTGGTTCAGCCCGAAGGCGTGGCCAAAGAGGTCCGGACGACACCAAAGAGTTTCCAGGGTGGAGGGGGGAAGGCAGTTCCTTCCGAGATCTTTAAAGTAGAGGAACCCAAAATAAGGGTTGAGTCCCCCTGTACCAGATGAATGGTGCGGTCTTCAGCCGGTCTCGGAGCCGGCGGGACGCATCTGAGGGTGGCCCTAGAGGAGGGGGCACCGGCCGGTGGGGAGAGGAGTCTCTACGCAGCCTAGGGGGCGAGATTCGACGCCGGGAAGGTGAAGAGCCCGACCTGCGAGGAGGCCAGAGCGCCAGGGTGGCGGGGGGAGAGGGGGCTGCCAAGATGGCGTCGTCCTCTGGGTCGTCGTCGGCCGGGAATACCTCCTTGGAGTTGGCGAGTAGCAGCGGCTCCTCCAGCTTCGGTGAGGCTCAGGGGGAGGGGTGAGAGGGCGGGAGGGACCGGAAGAGGGGCTGGAGCTGGGAGCGGGACCCGCCGGGGAGTGGGCTAGGGTCGAGGCCAGAGGGGTGTAGGGGTAGCAAAGGCACCCAGAGCAGGGACTCACTGGTGGAAAAGTTTAAAGTCTGGGCTGGAACCGAGGGGCGCATCTGTATGGGGTGGGGCGCCCAGAGGAAAGCGCATTGATCCCCAAAGGGAACGTGGGGCTCCAAGTGGTTGAAGAGTTCTTGGCCTTTAAGGTGGGTGCTAAGACAGTAGGGGAAAGAACTCGAGGAGTGCAAGAAATTAGTCTCCTAAAGATAAACCAGGAGGCTAAGGAAGGGCCTCGGCTTGCAATGGAGGTGGGGAGGTTAGTTGTTAGGAGATTGGGGGGGGGGTCGAAACGGTGGGCAAAGTGCTTTTGTGGCCTTGGGGAGGGGTCGGGGCCATTGATGAGGTATCGGGACAGACGGAAGAATTTGTTGGGGGGAATTGGAAGTGTGCTGAGCAGCAAGATGTGAGGAGCCCAGAAGGAGAAAAACAGCAGAGTGTATGTGGGAGGGAAAGTGTGTGGTGTTGGAGGAGGAAGGGGATGTGAGTCAGGGATGGAAAAGGAATGGTGCAATGGGCGGGGGGATTGATTAAAAATCTTTAAGAAAACTTTTGGTGAGGGTACTTTCTTTGGAAACATATGGTATGAAATAGGTATTGTTACCATCTCCAGTGAGTTAGGAATGCTGCTGGATGTTGGTTGTTCTACCTAAAATTCTACCTTAAATGTTTGCTGGTGATGTCCATGTTCTGATTGCTACTTTTCATTCCTTCTTACTCCTCTTTCTCCCCATTTTGAATAGATGGGATGTTTTTCAGGCACTTAGCTTTCACATTCTTGGATGGTTTTCAGGGACTTAACTTTCACACTCTTAATAAGCCCAGTGGCTAACTTTAGAGCCTTAGACATCTTATTAATTGGAAATTTTATGTTGCACATATTTTGGGTATTCACTTTAAATTTGAGAGACACTATAAAAATGACTGTTTTTGGACCTCTCTTAGAAGTCTGATCCCCAAGTACAGATGGGAAAAATAGAGAAGATGTATATGGGTCTTTAATCAGACTTATTAGCCAGAAAAACAGGAGGGTCAGTTACTATGGGATTATTTGTGAGAGTTTAATGTTTGTGTTCCAAAATTTTGATTTAGACTTTTCTGAAGAGTTTGACCAGATGGATAGGTTTAACAATAAGGAGGAAACATCTTTTTGTCACTTAATGATGCTTTCCCCACCCCCTTTTCCTGTTACAAAAAATCCTAATTCTAGCCTTCCTCAAATATTACTGTTTAGACCTTACACTTGTGGGATCTTATGTCTTGTGGTCAGCCTTATGTCCTGTCAGCTGGAAGTGTTTTTTTTTTTTTTTTTATTGTGTATGTATTGTTAGCTCTCTTGTTTTTAACCAGAAAATGTTAGATTTGGGTTGTACTTTGTCACACATGTTTCAATGGGCATAAAAATATTCAGCTTAAAATTGTACAAAATTGTACAACTTTTTTAAGGAATTTAAGAATTTGGTATAATTATCACTTTTCTCTCTCATTTATTTATTAGAAATCCTTACCTTCCACCTTGGAATCAATATATATATTGCTTCCAAGGCAGAAGAGTGGTAAGGCCTAGGCAATAAGGGGTTAAGTGACTTGCTCAGGGTCACACAGCCTAAGTGTCTGAGGCCAGTCTTCCCTCTCTCTTTTATCAGGAAAATTATTTAAAAAGCTGTAACCAAACTATTTTTACTTTTATAATTATTTTGCTTCCTATAATGTGTCTGAAAAGTTGAGGTGAGAAGCATGCTTGTGCACAAATGTAATATGCATTTTTCCTTATTTAGATGGGTATAAAGTACTTTTGGTTTTAATCTATTGATTTTTTTTCCCTCCATGCATATATTTTTCAGAAGCTTTGACACTTGATCCTAATGCAAAGTACCTAATAAGAAAGAGATTATGTGTGTGATTGGAGATCTGACTACAGGAATTAGGATGTTGGCATAAATAGGAGATAACTTATGATTTTTTAGATATACATATATGATATGAGAACATTCGGTGAACATAAAATGTATTCTTTTTCTCTGGAATAAATTAATCATTTCTTCACTTTGATGCTCCTCAAATGAAGATAAACTCTGGGATTCCATGAGCAATGTTTTCTAGCAAGACTGAAACTGAAGTGAAGGGAGTGGGGATTTGAGTAACCCTTTGTAGAGGAGCTACTCTTCAATCTATGTGTGTTCCAAAGCTTTAGCATCCCCACCGGGAAAGGCCAGTGTTCAAAAGAAGGTTGATCTCCACCATTATTAAACCTTAGAATTCAATCTCCTCCCTGCTTTTAGATTGTTTGCCCATCAGTCCTGGGCTGTTCCCTAATGATCAGTTTACAAACTGAAATACAGGGTGTCACAAATTATAAGCTGTAATAGTTGCTTAACATCTCTTCCTAGTGGGGTAATTAATTAACATGTTTGAATTTTGGAGAGCCTGGTAAACATCTTAAAGCAGCCACTATTGAGTTCATTCTTATATTTTGTACATGAGCAGGGGCAAGAGTTTGTCATTTTGTTTGAACTTTTTGGTTTGTGTGAGAGATTTTCTCTTCCTCTCCAGTCTTTGTTATTTGGGACAATGACCCATCTTAATAAAATTAAAGATGATGTGTAAGAGCTGACAGTGCAACCATCTGTCACACACAGTATGCAGAGTCTATATCCCAAATCTTTGTTTCCAGTTTTAATTTTCCCCTTTAACTTTCTCAGTCCACGGAGGCACTGAAATATACTACCTAGTCTACAACCTTCACTCCCATTATTGAAAAGTTTCAGATCTTTCCTATTATTAGCTTAATTTGGAAGTTAGAGAAATCTGGTCAGCTGAAATAAACAAAGTACAGGAGACTGAAGACTGACTCCTCTAGAAATGCATTTGATTTCTTAGACATCCATGAAACCGTAGCTTTTTCCTGAAGGACCAGACAAGCAGTCTCATTTGGTGAGCAATGCTTTCTAAACAGTCATCACAACATATGTCTGAAATTGTCATCATTCTCTTTTTTATATCAGGAACACTAAGTGACCTGGAGGTAGCTTCACAGCTGTGTTCTTGATTCCATCTAGTCTACTCTCTAACCACCAAATAAAAAAAAAACTCTGAGGACATGGCACTGGGTCACTTTTGTTTTGGATTTTGCTTTGGGGCTTATTCTTCCATCTATGGCTGTGATGCTTTTGTTCTCTTTAGCAGTATCTAGCCAGTAAACTCTGCTGTAATCTGATAACCTCATAGTGCAGCGCTTCTTGTTGAGGGTGTTTTTTTTTTTTTTCCTGGTTTCATTGTATAGATCATAAACAGTTTCTAGGCTGACCTGACAGATTCTCTCCACTTTCTATTTTTCTTTCTTATGTGTGACAAGAAGTTTAGACTTGAGTGAGCCATCTTGTAATCGAAAGTTAAAGGGGAAAATTAAATATGTAAATGTATATTACCTAGAGTTTAATCAAGTGCAGGTAATTTTAGATCTCATTATTCTGCCTCCAATTCTACAAAAGTAATAAATTTTTTACAAACAGAATTTTGAGAATGGAGAAGTTGTGTGTGTGTGTGTGTGTGTGTGTGTGTGTGTGTGTGTGTGTGTGTGTGT
>NC_058133.1:476299002-476404809 GCF_016433145.1 Gracilinanus agilis
TGTGTGTGTGTGTGTGTGTGTGTGTGTGTGTGTGTGTGTGTGTGTGTTTTACATGGGGGAGGGTGTAATAATCACCAGTGGGCAGGTTTAGTTACTTTTCCTTGTCAGCCTCTTAGAGTGTTAAAGGCAATGTGGATTTGATACTAGGTTTTCCTTGCTTCTGACAACCATTTATATCTGTTATGGTTTTTATGTCATTGACAGGTTTAATCAATCCTGCAGGCATCTAATGCTTGATATTTATTTGGAACATGCCACTTGTGAACTAGGTTAGAGTGCCAGAGTATCCTGCTCTCCTTTTTCTTTTTCAGTCCTGTTGTTGACCTTTGTAGGCTTTTTTGAGCTGATATAAAACTGCTGATAATATCTTTGACTATCCATTACATGATAGCTATTCTTTAAAAACCAATCTTTTGGGGAACATAAGGGAAATTAGAACAGTCTTTGAAGGTGAACAATAGGCAATAACAGATCAAGGCAGGGAAGGGGTTATTTTCCCAGGTAAACCTGCTAAGTGCTTTATTGGGAAGTGTCAGAATACCCCTTTTGATACTGAGTAAGCTCCCAAGAAACCAAAATCCTCTATTTCTTTTCTTCTTTTTTCCTCTCATTTTTAGCTGATATGAAACCAGTAGTGAAGCTATTTAGGGTTATTTGGTACTTTGTGATACCCCAGGAATAGGAATCTCTTCTGTTGTACTCCAAGACCAGTCTTTCACCACTCATCTTCTGAGAGAATATTTGATCCGATGGTATTTCTTAGAGAACTAAGGTCTTACCTAGCCCATTTCCTATCCTGAATCTTACCTCCCCACCCATTTCCATCAAAAAAAAAGTTTCCTTTTTCTGAGTGTTGATCCTGTTTTGTTCATTTCGCTTTTGTATGTTACTTTTCTATTCCTGCTCCTCTCTCTTTCCAGTTTTAAACCCTGCTTCAAGATTAATTTCTGCCATTTTGCAGACTATTTTGTTTATGGACAATTTATTTATGGGTCTCTTACTGTTTTTTTGGACTCTAAGAAAGCTTCTGTTGAAAAGATTGCCAAGTTCTGGGAAATCCCATTATTACTATATCTTATTTTGTGTGCCTGGCTACTAAGTGAAAATATTCTTAAGAGCAGGCACCAGCTGAGGAATGAGCACGGTAAGCTGAAGTGTTTGTTAGAAAGGACAGATGAATGAAGGGGGATGGAATTTCAGGAGACATACTTATTAGGTATATTTGCTTTCCCAAACAGAATGGCAAATAGGTATGATAATCCTCAAGTTTCTTGTTGATAACATGTTATACATAGTAAGAACCAGTGTCCTATATTACAAGAATCTGATGATAGAAAAAGAATGATAATTTGGTTACTACTTTTGTCCTACTCTGGGCTATCTTCAACTGCAAGCTATATCTGGGACAGCTGTTGACAATCCAGTAGTTCACCCTGATATTCTCAAGACTTTACTTGAACAAACATTTATTGAGCATATGATGCACTTTAGTGAATATTGAGGACGCATGTATTATGGTACTAAATTGTTTCCTCAAGGTAGTTGGAGCTGGGCATGGGAATTGGAAGGGGCAATGGGCCAGAAATATTAACTATCTCTTGAACAAGAAACATTCAGCAGACCTTTATGGGAAGGAAGATAATTTTGTTGCAAGCCTTGGACAGAGTTTTGGTGCCATGGAGAACAAATGTTAGAGCTAAAAACCTTAAATCTCTCCTACAAAAAGAGAAATAGAGTTAGAGCTAGAAAAGAGACTAGAGATCTACTAAACTAATATCTTCTTTTTAATTTTATTTTATAGAAAAAATGTTTCCATGGTTACATGATTCATGTTCTTACTCCCTCCCCCCCCCAGCCAACGAGCATTTCCACTGGTTTCTTCATGTGTCATCAATCAAGACCTATTTTCATTTTATTGATAATTGCACTAAGGTGGTCATTTCAAGTCTACATCCCCCCAAATCATGTCTGCATCAACCCATGTGTTCAAGCAGTTGTTTTTCTTCTGTGTTTCCACTCCTGTAGTTCTTTCTCTGAATGTGGGTAGTGTTCTTTTCCAGAAATCCCTCAGAATTGTCCTGGGTCATTGCATTGCTGCTAGTAGAGAAGTCCATTACATTCTATTTTACCACAGTGTATCAGTCTCTGTGTACAATGTTCTCTTGGCTCTGCTCCTTTCACTCTGTACCAATTCCTGGAGGTCTTTCCAGTTCACATGGAATTCCTCCAGTTTATTATTCCTTTGAGCACAATAGTATTCCATTTCCAGCATATACCACAATTTGTTCAGCCATTCCCCAGTTGAAGGTCATACCCTCGTTTTCCTAAGCTAATATCTTCTTTTTACAGGCAAGAGATCTCATGTCCAGGGAAGTATGTGCTTAGGGTTGTTATTAGTATAGTTGTTAGATGAGTATATGCCTGCTAGGGTTGTTAGACTGGTTTTTAGTCAACTCCCTCCTTCCCCAACACACACAAAATTTACAGGCATTAACTTCTATCTGTCAACTAAGATGACTTCAGGATCCCCAGACTAATTTGGTTAATAGATTTGACCTCTAGGAACATCCCAGCATTTTGAATGCCACTCCTATCCCCTACCATACATTCTTAGGAAAAAGAGATTTCTGTTGTCTAAGTTTAATTTTTATCTATGATATATGTTCTTGTTCAGTCATTATTGCATGTGATGGTGGTTGTACTGGTGGGTCTTTTCTCAACACCTTTTCTTTGAGCTGTGTACTCAGCCACAATTCTTAGGAGGCAGGCTGGCATTTAAGTTAGTTTAGGAGAGTTTTTTTGAGCCATAGAACATATTGTGCCTCCCACCTCTGGAGGGGTAAAAAGAATGACTATCCAGACTGCACGTAACTAGAACAGAACTATTCCTCCAGAGAATTTGTCCAGTAAACAAACAGCTTTCTTGATTGTTTCACTGATTTGTTTTAAAGTGTTCTGCTGTGTCAAATAAGAGACCATGGTAATTGTCAGTTTAGTTCTTAGATTTCTTGTGCTTCTCTCTGACCTATGCAGAAATCATTGGCACATTTGAAACCAAATTAAAAATTGCCCTATAATTCTCTGGGGACGTTTTTTTCTGCTATGAACTAGCCTGTAGCTTTGGTAGTTTGAAGAATGATTATCTATCTGACCTTCAGTTTCCCAAAATTATATATGTACTGCAAATATTGAAATTAACCACACACTCAAGCTTTTAGTTTCTCTGCTGGTAGATGATGTCATTTCATCTCCCACGGAAATGCTTCTGCCCTGAAAACACAGGGAGAGGCTCCAGTATTAAGGCCAGCTCTGTTTTGCTCTACACATTGAAATAACCCTCATTGCAGAGCCATTCACTGCCTGTAAAACCATCTTTGTTTCAGTCATCTCTTCTTGTGAGACCATTCCTTTTTTTTCTTCTCAAGCCTACATTTACCACATCTCTAGATATGACTTTTGAACCTCTTGTTTTCCTCATCTCTTTCTCCCAGAAATGAGTCTGAATTTTCAGGAGCTCAGAAACAGTAGACATATTCAAATAGAATCCATGAAGAAAGTAGTGTCTGTGGTTCCATAAACACCATAGGTTGCTCTTCCTGGGTGAGATAAAAAACAAAAATTTTAGTTCTGGGGGTGAAAGGGAAAGTAAGAGCATGAATCATATAATCATGTTAACTTTTCTAAAAAATAAATATTTTTAAAAATTTAGTTCTTAAAACTAGATCTAAATAAACTATTTTGAAAAACTATTGGGTTGATGGATTATGTTTTACAGTTTTGTATTTTAGAGAGAAAATAGAGTGACAAATTTGGGACTTGATCTGATTGGCACAGCTGTTTTCTAAGGTGACATTGGCAACATTTAACAATCTTGTGATATTTCTACTAGAACATTTAGCCTAAGTCTTACAATTCAGGAAATATATTGAGATTAAACGATAGACTTGTTTAGCCCTATTCTGATAGGAAAGTATCAAAAGGAAAACACAAAAAATCTTTCCTTCTGTCTTAGAATTAATAGTATTGATTCCAAGATAGAAAAGAGGGGAGGGCTAGACATTTGGGGTTAAGTGATTTGCCCAACGTTACACAGCCAGAAAGTGTCTGCATCCACATTTGAACCCAGGACCTTCTATCTCCAGACTTGGCTCTAGAGCCACTTAGCCACCCATCTGAGATACTCTTGCAGTAAGCCTAATATAACATGTTCTGAAGCAGATCCATTGATCACTTTAGTTGGTATTAAAATCAGAGACCATGTTGTAATGTTGGGCATCTTTGGAGCCCAGAAGTGTCAGAAGCATCTTGGACATTTTCTCTTATTTTTCTGTTTTGATTTCCCCTCTTCATAGTAGCTTTGGAGCTGCAGTGGTGGCTTTATGAGGTATTTAGTTTAACATGCAGTGCAGCTGAGTAGTGATGACCTACCTGGTAGAGAATAAGTGGTGGAAGAACAGCAGGTGCACAGAGATATCACAGAACTACCTAAAACAGGAAGTCTCCATTTAAAATTTCTCAAGGGAAAAATGTGATTCTTGGTTTGGGGTGAGAGTATTGTGTTTGCTTGTGAAATTCTTCTGCCTAAACTTTTCCTTGACCTGTGATTTTTTTTTTTTTTTTTTTTTTGAGAATGGCATACTCCTATCCAAAGTTATTCCACCTTTGAAAATCAACCCTGTCTGTATCTCTGTTCTTAGCTTAAGCTTTTAGAATCTTTTTAAATGTTCATTCTACCATAAGCAAATAGAAACTTCTTAGTTTATGATAACTTTCTGTTTTTCCTCATCTAGGTTTGCACTTTCTGTGCTGTGGAGCCACCCGTAAGAGAGGTAGATCTGATGCATATCTGTGCTGTTTGAGAAATGAGCTTCCCACCATAACTAGTAGCCAGTTGCCCTTCTCCCCATAACCATTTCAGGTTCCTTGGAATGGGGTGGAGTGGAGTGTAGACCTCCCCTGAAAGGCCTGTGAATGAAGAGTTTGTAGTCACATTTGACTAAAGGTTCCTTACTCCTCTCTCTTGAGGAGGAAGAAAAGTCCTCTCCTAATATAGAAGTATCTTTGCTTACAGTTCTCTAATACAATGTGAACTGCTATTCCCAACTCCTCCATCTCCCATCTGCCAGTGCCTTCCTTCTGTTTGCCCTGGCATCTTTTTGTAGTGTCAATCTTATTGTTCCAGCAGCCCATTTCTCTGCTTGGTTACTTCTCCTTGCTATCTAATTTCCCCTGCTTTCTCTACTGCTTAGAAAAGCTTTGGTGAATTTATTAACAAGAAAATTTGTGTGTCAACTAATTTGGTAATAAATCTAGTGGTCCAGGGAATGGACCATCCAAGGATTCTAGCTCATTTTTAAAATATTAAAACCACTCCTAACTCAGAGGCCATACCAAATAGCCAGCTGTCTTTGGCCCCAGACCTATCATTTGCCAACCCCCATCTAGGTGAAGGTGAGGGTGGTAGACAGAAGGGAGGCCTTCTCTCCCCAATTTTCTAAATCAACTCCCAAATTTATTATGTTGCTGAAGATTTCTTTACATGGTGCACTGAAACTAGGAAATAGTGTCCAAATTTCATACTTCATCAGTTTTAAGTGATCTGTAAAAATCCTGGTATTTAGAGACCCCCTCATTGTGTTTCCTCCACAAAAACAAATGAAACTTGTTAAATTTGTAAAAATTCACAATTGTTCTATTTATCATTGGGGAGGAAGTTTGGAACTCATGCTCTTATCAGCAGAAATGCTTCTAGACACGTGCAAAAGAGCCTGATGCATTATACTTTTTGCTGTAGTAAGCAATAACATAGGTACCGAAGTCAGACAGAAATCTGCAATCTTGGAAGAAGAAACTATTTTTCTTTAAAAAAAAATTGATGATTCCCATTATAAAGGCCAAAGTTTTCCTCAGTGTTTGTGGCACAATGGAGCTTTATTTTCCCTGGGTTAACAGCTTCAAGCCATTCTCTCATTTCTGGAGAAACTGACCTGTGAAAATGAGGAATTGTTCTTTTAGGTAAGAAGTAGGTCATAAGCTTTGAGTTTAAGGTCCTCTCAGAAAAGTGGCAACATACTGAGACTTAACAAAAAAAGTTCCTCAGTTTAGCTTGCAGAAGAGAAGGGGAGATCTATTTGATCTTCATTCCTGTCAGCTAAAGAAATTGCTGTCACATAGTTACAGACTATTTGGTTGTCGATTTCTCCAATAAGAACCAAGGGAAGGAACTATATATATTCTTCTATTACTGAAAATGACCTTTCCTTGATCACTGAAGAGCAGGTACCTTGAAGGGATCGAGAAATGTTCCATCAGTGTATTCATTGCAATGTTTCTTTTTTGAACACCAGCCTTCTGTTGGAGTAACCTGATTAGAGTCCCTTCCCCCTTCTACTTTACACCTTACCATGCCCCACAGAAGTGGTAGAAAGTTGGGAATGTGAAGCAATGAAGAACACTAAACTGGGAGGATTAAAATAGATCTGGGCCCTGTGTTTTGCTACTGACTAGCTGGAAGATCTTGGATAAGGCAGCAAATTTATTTGAGCTTCAATTTCCTTTGATGCAAAATACTGGGATTGGAACAGAATAATCACTTAAAGTCTCTTCCAGTTTTATGTTTCTTTGATTTTAAGGCTCTTTGCTGATTTAATTTAGGAATAGGAAAGCAGCTTCCTTTGGAGCTCATAGACCTAAATTTTCAACTTTGTGCATTTTTTAAAGCCAACTGTCATTAATTGATTTAGATATGACCAATGATTGTGGACCCAAGAGGGTCACAGATTGCCCATGTAGTTTGAAGGCTTGGAACTGATGCTGTCATCCACTCCTTTGGTCAAAACAAGCTATTTGTAGCCACCATGTGTTTTTTGTAAGGCAGCCAACTTGTCTTAGCTTCATCTTTGTTTCAAATAAAGTCACTATATCTAGTCTTCTGAAATGTACTTCATTCCAAGAACTATTAATAAAATAGGATCTCTAAAGGAGTTCTGGATCCATTCTGGAGAGACAGGCAAGGGCAGCCTATTAAACTGAATGTTCCATAGGTGATGGTTAGTGACATTCTGCCTCTCTGTACATGCATATCTTTCTTTCATCTTTCTCCATTTTTAACCTTTCTTTTATTTTTCTCCCACCCACCTTCTTTTCTTTTTAAAAAATGTGGTTTGTTTTTTTTCCTTTCTTCTTCAACAAAAATTAAGCATCTACCATGAGCAGTGTGTTATGCCAAGTTGAGGACAGTGGAATAGATAATAAAGAGATGAGTAACACTTTACTTTTGAAGAACTTACTAGTTTCTGTGCTGGGGAGAGAGAGATAAGAAAAATATATAAACAAGCAGTACTGGTCAAAATGAGATATAGGGGGCCCTAAAACTGGTAGGAGGGAATATAGTTCAGTTGACAAGCATCTGTTAGATACGAGACCCTAAAGATACAAAGAAAGGCAAAAAACAACAACAACAACAACAACAAAAAAACCACAGTATGCCCTCAAGGAACTTATATTCTAATGGGGAAGACAACATGTTAAAAATTAAGGTGAATACAAGATACAGGAATCCATGGAGAGAGTACACTGGGCTTTATTCATATTGGACCTTACCACAGAATTGTGGAAATAAATAACATTTTTTTTCTTTACTTTTACGTTCACAAGAATATTCTAGGTTGACAAAGCAGCTCTGTACTAGACCAAGTACTAGACCAAGCCGAAAGACCTTGGTTAGAGATCTAACTACCACTTATGGTAGTCTGAATGACCAGGCAAGCTCTCAAACCTAACAGTCTTTTTCCTCATCTGTAAAAAAGATTCCTGTTGTGTTGTAACCTTTGGGTTGTTGAATCAAAATAGAATTATAAGTGTTTTATAATCTCAAAGTCTTAAATAGAAAGTTACTGCTATTGGGACCTCCCAACCCTGTGAGGTACTATTATTGAGATCATTCTACATACCCTAGTTGCATCCTGACTTTTTAGCCACAGCTCTGTCATTTACCCATAATCTTTGGAGTAAGTCCCTGCACAGGGTCCTTATACCACTATCCTAGTGCTTGGTGCTCGAAGATACAGGTATTTTGTTGTTGTCTAGTTTCCTTCCACAAAAGGATTAATATGGAAAAATATCTTGCATGATTGCATGCGTAAAATCTATATCAGATTGCTTATCATGGGGGGGGTATTTGAGACTCAAAATTCTTTTTAAAATGTTGGAAACTTTTTACATGTAATGGGGGGAGGGGGCCGAAGTAGAAGCTCTAGGTATGCCTTGGGCAGTGGTGACCTAGAGTACACTAGCTGCTATCTTCTGCATCTCTATCCTACAGATGCTGTGAAGAATAACACCGTGATTTCTGGTGGAGGTCAATATAGGCTAGGTAGTGAGTGTGGACCTTGTCTTTCAAGAGTTTAGAGAAGTCTTTGTAACCAAGTTTAGTTATGCCACTACCTTAAAGGGTCCTTCCTCCATGAGAGACCTATTGTTGTCCTGTCCCTTAATCACTACTTCTGTCAATGCTACAGAAGCCCTGTTGGAGTAGAACTAGAAAATGTTGGCAGTGGCCCTACGTATGCCCAGAATGAATCTAGGGATGGTAGTGAGTCTGACCCAGCCTTGATATCTCACAGCTGAGATTTAATCTCTCAGAGGATAGGGTTCCTCACTGACTCCTGCTTCCTGCCTTCTGTTGCTAAATGGGCCAATTGTGAAGATTCCCATAATTCATTTCTTTTTTTGCTTTTCTGTACCTGATCCCTGGTAAAAGCACTCTTAGGTGAGGTGTTGTTGATGCCCATGACCTAAGGGCTTTTAAGGCACTATCATAGCTAGTTTCCTCCAAGATCCACAAACCTATTCCCTGAATCTTACCTCAACACTAGTGACAAGACTCTGTGACCTAAAAATTATCCATCTGACTGCTGGGATTATGCTTACACTTTTGTTTCCTTCTCATGATATATAGCCTGGTTTCTTTCACATCCTATGGACCATATATTCCATAGGATTAATTTCCCAGCAAGAATTCCAGTCATATCTTCTTAAGTTGATAACTCCCTAAAAGTCTCCTTGAAAATTTCATAAGCTTCCCTCTCACCCTGTTCCCACATATCAGTGTGAAGAAACTGTCTTTGGAAACATTTCAAAGAAGGTCTGCTTAGGAGAGGGTGATTCAGCATCACAAAGTGGGAGGTTGTGGAGAAGCCACAGTGGTGGTGGGTGAAGAGGAGCAAACTATTTCAGCTTTGAGACTGGCCTAGGATATGGTGATAAAGAGTAAAATTCTGTAGTCTTCCTGGCCAAACAAGACACTAGGATGTTTGCCTTGCTGATACCTTACCTCCTTTATAAGTTACGATATGTACCTATTTCATTTTCTTTTAAGTAGCTCTTACCTTCTGTCTTAGACTCAATACTTAGTATTGGTTCCAAGATAAAATAGTGGTAAGGTTGGTAAGGCCTAGGCAACTGAGGTTAAGTGACTAACGCAGGACACACAGCTAGGAAGTGTCTGAGTTCATATTTGAACTGAGGACTTACCATCTCCAGGCCTGTCTCTCAATCCACTGATCCACCTAGCTGTCCCATTCTTCCAAAGCATCCTACCCCTCAGTTTTGGATTAATGCTGATCAGACCTTAATGATGATAATTTCATTTTAGAAGAAAAAAATTATTTCACAAATGCCAAAGAGGACTATTTCCTGTTTGGGGAAAGTCAATTCATCTGTTACCTCTAACCCATATTTTCTTAGGGTAATTATATCCTTATCAGAAAGTATTTGAGAAAAGGGGTCAGGAAATCAATTTCCTACTTTAAAAAATTTGGTCTCATGCAAAAAGATTAAATACCTCCTCTCCTTCTGAGTCAAATGGCATAGTGTTTCAGACCAAATACTGTCCAGCTGGAAGTGTCAAGCTGGTATTGCCATGCTGAGTTGGCATTTTTAACAGTTTCTCTTTTGAGGTAATTTCCCACCATTATAAAATGCTTAGGCAGAGGAAAGAAGGCTCAATTGTAAAGAGACAGGTGCAGTGATAGTGGCTGCTCAGGCTTTGGGGTTTCCTCGATAGACTTTCCCAAGTTGGCAGAACTCTAAGGCTAATTGGGCAGACCATAGCAGATGGTGCCCAGTATTGGCACTCTGATGTCCATCAGGCTCTGCACTAAGCTGGGTTGTAGCATTGAGTCTTTGTTAGCAGCATTAGCAAAATCCTATGAGTTTTTTTCTTTTTTTTTTTTTCCCTATCCTTCCCTGGTAGCTTGGCACTCTGAATAGTTAGTTTCCTAGGGACACAACTTCCGGCAAAGAGAAGAGTCAATCCTCCTAAATGCCGTTTGGTCTGAGGGCCATTATTTAGCACCTGGTAGCCCCCTCTCTTCCCCTTACAGCTGCAAGCTTCCTGGGATGAACCTCAGTTCTGCAGCTGCAGTATCTCTGCTCAAAAAAGGAGGGAGAAAGGCAGCATTGGATAGAGTCCTCCCACCAGAGTCTTAGGCATTGTCCAGGATTATAGCTCTAGATCTGGTTAATACATTGTATGTGAATACTGTGAAAGGGTAAGAACCAGAACTTGCTTTAAATAGTATATGGAACAAAATTGGCCTGATCTGCCATCAGGTCCTCCCTTCTCTTCTCCTTTTCTACTCCCCTTCCTTCCCTTCCCCTCTCTTCTCCTCTTCCCCCCCCCCATAATATTATAAAAATTCCTTCACTTTCCTTGCATTTTTCCTTTAAACTGGAATATTCTTTAAGTGGCAAAGAAGAGCCTTCATCCAGAGGGAAAGCCTGCAAGGGAAAGACCAAGGAATTCAGAGCTAAGTTGTGTAACTGACTGATTGATTTTTTATTTACTAAATACTTTATTTTTAATCCAATCACGTGAAAAAAAATTTTACCTTCATTTTAGAGCAAATTTCTCAAACTCCTTTCCCAACCTCTTCCTCAAGACAGCAAGCAGTTTGATATAGGTTTTACATGTGTAATAGTATAAAACATCTTTTGTGAAAGAGAACTTGAACAAACAAAAGAAAAGCTAAGAAATAAAGTGAAATATAATGTCTTGGGACTCCATCAGTTCTTTCTCTAGAGGCAGATGGCATTTTTCATCATGAATTCTTAATTGCTGGGGATAACTAAGTCATTCATAAATGTTCATCACATGATATTGTCTGTAAATATGTACAGTGCTCTGGTTCTGCTCACTTCGCATCAGTTCTTGTGGACCTTTCCAAATCTCTCTTAAATCATCCTTCGCGTTATTATTTATAGCACAGCAGTATTCCATTATAATCATATATACAATTTGTTCAGCCATTCCCCAATTGATAGACATCCCCTCAGTCTCCATTTCTTTGTCACCACAAAAAGAGCTGCTATAAATATTTTTGTACTAACAGGTCCTTTCCCCCTTTAAAAAAAAGATACCCAGTAGTGGTATTGTTGGGTCAAAGGGTATGCACAGTTTTAAAGCTCTTTGGGTATACTGGTTAGATCAGTTCACAATTCCACTAACAATGCATCAGTGTCCCAATTTTACCATATCCCTTCCAGCATTTATTATTTTCCTTTTCTGTCATGTTAGCCAATCTGATAGGTTTGAGGGTTGTTTTAATTTGCATTTTTCTAATCAAGAGCCACTGATCTTTTAAAAATTAAAGAATTTTTTTCAATTAATGAAAATCTACCGTTATTCCCTCTCATTTCCTCTCATCCCTTCCCACCCCCAGAAGAAAGAAAGAAAGAAGCAAGAAAAAGAAAACACTTGTGACAAATGGTCAAACAAAACAAATTTTTGTATTGGCCATGTCAAAAAATTGGATGTTTCAAGTCTATACCCTGAGTCTATCACTTACCAAGATTCACCATTCACTTCTCATATTTTATCATGAGTCCTCTGGATTCATAATTAGGACTGACCAGCATTTTTTAAATTCAGCTCGCCTTTCCTTTGTATGTCTTAGTTGAGTATCTGTCTCTTAGCCAAAGCAGAATAATTTCTATCTACCTGGAGGATTAATGAGTGTGAATTTGAGAGAAGCTGAGCCAATGAGACACTTGTTAAAGAGATTTGTGAGTATTTAGATGTAAATGAACTTTAGACCTTGCTCTTTGACCCAACCTTCCCACATTAGATCATGCTCAGTATCATACTCTTCCTTTTCAAGAGAGAAATTTTCTGTTTTCAAAGGCTGAACCACAAAAGTAAGAAAATCAGTAGCAGACTTAGATTCAAAATGTAGGCATGCTTCCTTTCTGTTTTCCTTGGAATTCCTAATCTAGGCCCCTAAATCTCAAACTAACTTTTGTGTTCACCCAAGTTGTTATCCTTTGTGAAAATTGGTCTACCATAGAAAGGGTGTAGGATTTTTACGGTCATGATGAGGGAGACATAATAGGCCTCTTTCGATTTGGGGGTGAATAGAGTATTAGGTTTTTCATATTATCATGTTTCATTTTATATAGCATGTCTTCTTACCAGCATAGAACTGTTAAGCATAAGAACTGGCACCAACATTCAACTCTGCTTTTTTGGGAAGAGAGGAATGAGAACCATCTGTTCCACTTTGTTGGCTTCTGGCCTGTCTATGGGGAGTGAAATTCTGTTGCTCTGTCTTGTGGGACTAAACATTTAGCTTGTGGCCAGTATTGAGTCAGAACCTCTTCCCTCAGTCCTGTCTGGTCCTCAAATCTAAATTGTCTGGTTTACATAATTAGATGTTTTGTTTTGTTTTTTTCCTATTTAAGTATCCCAAATCTCCCTATCTCTTATATCTCCTAGGTCTTCACTTTCATTTCTAAATTGCCATCATATTTGGACTTAGCATTTACTTCTTTTTAAAGATGTTTAAACTTTTCCCCCTGCAGATTGTTCAGAACTAGGCCAAAGAAATGATTGAGCAAATCCTGAAGAAAAATGTCACTTAAAGTTCTAACTTCCCCCCAAATGCAGAAACTGTCAGCTTGGCTTTGCTTTGGCTTCATCCTTTTTCTGGTTGGCATGTGGGTAGAGGTGATGTTGGCAAACTTATCTATATAGGGCCTACATCCATTTTCTAAAGATATTTGCTTCACATTTTTCCTATATCAAATGTGTAAAAAGCCATAAATTTTACTTGATTGATAAAGTTTGTCCAAAGCAAACACTCAGTATTTCTTGAATGAGTAAGTTTTAAACCTAAACCATTTATGTCTAAGCTTGTTGACATTAACAACATAATGAACCAGGACAGGATGTAGAAACCCTCATCAATTCCTGTAAACCTTAAGTTCCTCTGATCAGTAGTTACCCAAGGTGAGATCTGAGGAATCTCTTTTAAGAGGTCTATAAAGTCAAAATTATTTTCATGATAAGTACTTAGATGTTTTAGTTTCTAATATAGTATATATCAGTAGATATAATGCACATAAAACAAAAGTTCTTTGAGCGATAGTAATTTTTAAGAGTATAACAGGTTCCTGAGACCAAAAATTTTGAGAACCCATTTTCTCCTCCTGTGAGTCCTTATTTATGTACTTTCACCCTAAATCTCTACTAACCTTATACTCTCAGAAGGATTCAACAGCTTATTCATGTTTGTATTGGACTCTCAGGAAGATATTATTTGAAATTCCGAGTGATTTCATTAGAAGGTTGATGTGCAAAATGTCAGCCTCATGTACCATGAGTAGTCTGCTTTGAACAATGGAATAAACTCTGAAAAAGTCCATTTCTGGATTTTCTAGGAGTATTGGGGTATTTCCTGTCTCTCCTTTCCAACCTTGATGCCAAGTCAGAGCCACTGGCTTTGTGTCTAGACATCAATTACATAATTATATTTTTTCATAGAGAATCTGAGTTCAGTGTAAGACAGACATAGACTAGAAGATAAATATTTTTTAAAATATTTAAAATTCCTAAAAAAGGATTCATATCTAGGATTAATGAGTAGGTAACTGTAGTTTACTGTCATTCTAGGATCAAACTCTGATTTTTAGTGTGTTTAAGCACAAAAGTGTGTGTGTGTGTGTGTGTGTGTGTGCGCGCGCGCGCGCTTGTAACCTTGTATATATTTATGCTTTTTTTTGCTTTTTTTGTTTTTACAGTACAGTCAACCTTCAAAAAATCTTTGACTCCTTCCTCTGAGGTGAGTTTCTCGGAAGATAAGAATTTGAAGTGGGTGAAAGGTATTTGTACAGGGTATCTCTACTAGTTAATGCCCTAGATTGGGGTGGGGTGAACTGACCTTCACTTCTGGTGGGTAGAAAAGAAATTCATGGTACCTAACTGAAACTATTCCTGCTTTAACTTTATCTTACTACTTCAGTGAACATAGAATACTATTTTTTTTCACCACATACAAAATATTCCTTTTTAAAACTTCCCTCCTAGACCAAATTCCTTGCCTTTTTTTCTAACTTCTCCTGCCTCCTTCTGGGATCTGTGGTAGCTTCAGAACACATAAGTAGAAAGCAACCAAGATCTATGTCTTGAGTTTTTACTACTAAGCCTTGAGAGCCTATGAAGAAATCCTTTCTGTGGCTCATTTTCCAAAATCCATCTGCTCATGAACTAAGGATGTAATGGAAACAGTATTGGTATTGGGACTCAGAAAGTCTAAATTCTGGGTCAGACTCTTATTAGCTGTATCACTCTGAGCAAATCATTAGCTTCTAAGCCTTATTTTCATCTATTAAGTGGTGATTGCAGTACTCACACAACTTATCTTATAGGATTGTTGGGTAAAAAGTGCTTTAATCCTAAATCATATAAATATGACCCACTGTGATTATCTTCAATGGCTTTATTATCAACCATGGGTTTTGGAAGGAGGCAGAGAATTTGAATGTCACATAGTGGAGAGTAGGAATCCTTATTTACACTGCTCTCTGATGATCAGATTTTTGATCAAATCAAACAAAAAGAATAAATTCCCAACAATTTCTTTTACTATGATCAGGATGGTCCATCTCAGACCTGTGACTGCTAAGCAGGCTCTAAATCTGCTCTGATAATCCAGTGGCCGAACTGTCTAGTTAGTGTGACCTTTTTATCTGACTTAGTAGAGTCAACGATAGTTTGGTGTTTGGCATTTTAGATGTTAATTATGAGCCTCCTTTAAAAAAATAATTTTAATAATAGCAGCTAAGCTCTTTGTGGTGGCAAAAATTGGAAAATGAGGGGATGCCCTTCAATTGGGGAATGGCTGAACAGATTGTGGTATCTGTTGGTGATGGAATACTATTGCGCTGAAAGGAATAATGAACTGGAAGAATTCCATGTGAACTCGAATGGCCTCCAGGAATTGATGCAGAACAAAAGAAGCAGAACCAGGAGAACATTGTACACAGAGACTGATACACTGTGGTAAAATCGAATGTAATGACTTCTGTACTAGCAGCAATGCAATGACCCAGGACAATTCTGAGGGACTTATGAGAAAGAACACTATCCACATCCAGAGAAAGAACTGTGGGAGTAGAAACACAGAAGAAAAACAACTGCTTGATCACAGGGTTCGATGGAGATATGATTAAGGACTAGGGATTAGTAGACTCTAAATGAGATATTAGAGATGATATTTGAATCCAGTTCTCTCTCATTTCCAAGTCCAAAATTGTTTCCATTACTTATTCATCCTTTTAAAGGTCAACCAAGTATTTGATATAGTTTCTGGAATACCTGTTCCACACACTTATTTTGTTTTCTTCCTCTCTGTGAATAGTACTCTCATACAGCTTCACTTTTTTTTTTTTTTTTTTAATTTTTTTAAACCCTTACCTTCCGTCTTGGAGTCAATACTGTGTATTGGCACCAAGGCAGAAGAATGGTAAGGGCTAGGCAATGGGGGTTAAGTGACTTGCCCAGGGTCACACAGCTAGGAAGTGTCTGAGGCCAGACTTGAACCTAGGACCTCCCATCTCTAGGCCTGGCTCTCAATCCACTGAGCTACCCAGCTGCCCCCTTAGCTTCACTCTTCATTTGACTTTTGTCCCTTTTTCTTAAGTCAGTTATGGTATAGAAAATAAACAATGATGTGTTAATTAAAAATTAAATGCCTTTGATCTAGAAAGCAGAGCATCTGTGATTGATTACATCTACTTTGTTAATTGCTCAAGATGAATTTGTGTTCTTTCTCTTTATAGGTATCTAGTGCCTCTGTGGTAGCCAAGAAAATAGGACATAGAAGTGTTGATTCCTTTGGAGAGACAACATATAAAAAGGTATATCTGGATTCATGTCTTTCCTTTTAGAACTGGGTTATGAAAGCTCCGTTTATCCTGCCTCCATTTCTGATTTCCCACATCTCATGCCCTTGCACAATAGCATCGCACGTAGCTAATTCTCTGCCATCTACCTCACAAAAGATAGACTGATTCATCTCTCGATATTTAAATAAGGATGTTCATAATAGAGGGTTTACGTTTCAGTCCATTTCTTGCAACAGACTTGGCAACAAATATCAGCTTATTGTACTGGGTCTCTTTGTTAGGAATACTCATGCAACTGGTCCTTCAAGGCTGCTCTCACCTTACTTCAAGGGAAATACTCTCTTTAATTCCTTTCCCATGATTCTTAATATACATAAAACTTGCAGAAGAGGCCAGGTCCTTGTATGGCGAGCCCCAGCCAGCCAGCTGGCCAGCTTTCTAGTCTGTCAGTCAAATCCATTACTTCCAAGTGTTGCCTTTGAAATGAAAAAGTTCTCTGAACTAGTGGGAGGAGTCTGAATACCTGCCTTTGAGATATCAAGTGGGAGGATAGAAAGGAAGTTATCCGGCCAAGAAGAGAGATATAAGTGGATTCTGGGTACAGGTTGGGGGAGAGAAGAGAAGAACAACCACTTAAGGTTTTCTCAACTCTTGGCCAAGCTCCAACATATGTTCTTGTTCTGTAGCCCTCCTTGGGAGCTCCATATCTAGCTTCCTAATAATAGTACCTACTTCACAGAGATTTGGTCAAGATCAAATGCGATACTTTACCTAAAGGGTTTTGCAAACCTTAAGCAAACTATATGAATGCTAATATTCCTACTTCAGAGCTCCTTTACAGAAGAGATTAGAACTTAGAGCTGCCAGCTGCAAATTTTTAGCTATCCTGACTTTTCTAACTTTTCTAACTATGATATAGTGACATACATTTGTCTCTTTGGCTTCTACAATAAGATTTTCACATAGCTAATTCTTGAAACAAAATTAAGTCAAATCAGCAAAAATCTATTTAGTGTCTACTGTTTGCCAAGCATTGGGCTAAATGTTGGGCATAGAAAGAAAGGCAAAAATCAGTCCCTGCTCTCAAGGAACCTACAGTCTAATGGGAAAGACAACATATAAACAACAAAGTATTTAAAAAAGACGAATACAGGATAAATTAGATTTTTTGGGATTGGGAAAAGCTTCTTCTAGAAGGTAGAGATTTTAGCTGGGATTTGAAGGACCCAGGGAAGTCAGGAGATAGACAGGAAGAGGGAGAGAATTCCAGGTATGGGGGATAGCCAAGAAAAATTGCCTGCGTCATGTGGTGAGTGTTTTGTGAGAGGAATTGCAAGAAGGCCAGTGTCAATGGATTGCAGAGTATATTGCTGGGAATAAGGTATAAGAGCTGGATGCTGGGGGAGCAGCTATATAGCTCGGTGGATAAAGAGCCAGACTTGTTAATGGGAGGTCCTGGGATTAAACCTGGCCTCAGACACTTCCTGTGTGTTCCTAAGCAAGTCACTTAACCTCCATTCCCTAGTCAGTGCTCTTTTGCTTTGGAACCAATATATAGTATTCATTCTAAGATGGAAGGTAAGGTTTTTTTAAAAAATACTGGAAAGGTAGGAAGGGGCCAGGTTGTGAAGGACTTTAAAAGTCAAACAGGAGTTAATATTCGATCCTAAAAGTAATAGGAAGTCATTGAAGTTTATTCAGTAGTGGAACAACATGCTTGTGTGTACGCTTTAGGGAGAGTAATTTGACAGTTTAATGGAAAATGGACTAGAAATAAAGAATCCTTCAAGTCCTGGGAGAGACTTGAATCAGGTGTACTGACCAAATGTTATGAGGTGATACAGGCCTGCACTAGGGTGTGAGACTACAGAGGATAAAAAAGGCCATATATAAGTGATGTTGTAAAAGTAGACTCAATAGGATTTGGCAATTGATTGGCTATAAGAAGTGAAAGAGTAAGGAATTGAATATGACATCTGGGTTGCAAGTCTGAGTGACTACAAGGATGGTGATGCCCTCTACAGCCATAGGAGTGTTACAAAGAGAGGAGAGCCAGGGCTGGGGTGGAGAATATGAGTTCATTTTTGGCCTTGTTGAGTTTTAAATGTCTATGGAATGTTGAATTTGAAATGTCTAAGAGACAGAGATATGAAACTAGAAGTTGGGAAAGAGGTAAAAGCAGCAAAGTAAATGGGAAAATCATCTACCCAGAGATCAAGTCAAATCAACATTTATTTAATGACTGCTATGTGCCAGGCACTGGGCTAAGTGCTGGGATTCAAAGAAAGACAAAAGCAAGTCACTACTCCCAGAGCTCACAGTCCTATAATTGGAGACAATACCACCACATATACAACTATGTACCAAAAAAAGACATATGGGATAACTTAGAGGTAATCAACATAGGGAAGGTACCTTTGAAGTGGGTTTGGGAAAGACTAGAAGGTGGGATTTTAGCTGGGATTTGAAGGAAACCAGGGATAATTGAATCCATGAGAGTTGATGAAATCACTAAATGAAATAGTATAAAGGGAGAAGGGAAATGGTTGCTTCATTTTATTCCCAGCCTTTTTATATTAGATAGTTTGTAGTATCTCTTTCAGCCCTCTGTAAACTATAGTTTGATTTCCCTAAAATATATATCATAGAACTTTAGAGTTGAAAGGAATATGTAAAATCACCCCTTTTTTTGTGACATGGACTCCTTTGGTAGTCTAATGAAGCCGATGGATACCTCAGATAATGTTTTTAAATGCTTACAATAAAATGCATAGGATTACAAAGGAAACCAATTATATTGACATAGTTACTGAAATATATTTTTAAAAACCAAGTTCATAGATTTCAGATTAAGGACCCTTGATCTAATCAACCCCTTCATTTTATGGCTAAGAAACTCCTTTTGCTATGACAGTATGTAATGGTTTTTTAAGTAGTGTTTGTTTAAAGTGACGTAGACCACTACATCTGCTTCTTTTTCTCTTAAGATACAAAAAAGGCAAATTGTTCCATAGTTTGTTAAATAAATACCTTCCCCTTATAATAGGCTTCCTGGATTTCAAATTTTTCTCTTGTGTTAGAAAAATTGAGTTTATTAAAAATAGTCCTTCCTTTTTCTTTATGAATTGACCTGTTTTTTTATGTTCCTTCTATCCCCATCTAAGAATTTCTTCTGGGACTTCTAGACTTTTGATGGTCTTAATCAGGCCCTATTCATACTACTATGATTACTGTATTTGGCTTTAATTACCATCTCAGGTATAAAGTGCTTGTTGGGGAGAGGGGAATGTACCTATTGATTCTTCACCAGGGTTCTCAGTTTAAGAGGGTCTCTAAGGTGGAAGTCTTAAGAGTGAGAAAGGGTCAGAGCCCTTAAGAAAAATGTGTCTGGCAATATATTGAGCTCAATTGGAAGAAGACATAGAAGGGAGCACTGCGCCTGGGGACCCAACTCTTACTACTTTGTATGCGAGTACCCTTCTTCTTGTAGGCACTATCAGACTCTGATGTAGCAGGAAGCCCAGGAGTATGTATGAAGCATATGTTTGTTTCCTACCTGTTAAGGAGAAGCCCCTTGCTTCTTTCTCTGGTACCCTAAATCAGAGCTTTCATAGTCTTTGTCAGATTTAACAACTTGAATTGATTTTCCTTCTTCTTTTCCCCAGACAACTTCATCAGCCCTAAAAGGTGCCATTCAGCTAGGTATTACCCATACTGTTGGCAGCCTCAGCACCAAACCAGAACGGGATGTCCTCATGCAAGACTTCTATGTGGTGGAAAGTATCTTCTTCCCAAGGTGAGACCACTTGACATTTGGCCTCTTTCTGCCGATCCACAAGAGGAGATTTAGGAGTTCTTCAAGGGGATTGGAAGAAGCATTTCCTGACCCCAACCCCTCACTTCCCTCCAAAACATACAAGCAATTCTTTATTACTTGTATTTACTTAATGGTGCACCTCTTATATGCTTCAGGTAGAAAGTAAACTCCTTGAGGGTAGAGGTGCTCTTAATGTACCTCTAGTGATAAGTTCAATACTTTGGCACTACTTTGGCACTTAGTCACTTAGTCACTTGTTGGGAGGTTGAAAGGCCCAGTGAGAAAACGATATGTCATGTCATCCAGTTAGGTCCAGTCCACATCTTCACATTGGCCCTTAGAAGTCCCCTTAGTTTTGACCCTTGTTATTAGGTATCTGGGCCTGGGGAAGTGAAGGGAGGAAGGGGGAGGTATAAGAAGAAGAGTCTACATTTATTTATTTTTTTTTATAAGTTTTTGGCTTGAATATAACACCCTTGACCTGGGCATTTGGAGTTCAGTCAGATCAGAGGCTGTCGGGGGCAGCTGGGTAACTCAGTGGATTGAGAGCCAGACCTAAAGATGGGGAGTCCTGGGTTCAAATCTGGCCTCAGACACTTCCCAGCTATGTGACCCTGGGCAAGTCACTTAATCCCCATTGCCTATCTCTTACCACTCTTCTGCCTTGGAACCAATACACACAGTATTAATTCCAAGACAGAAGGTAAGGGTTAATTTAAAAAAAAAAAAAAAAAAAAAAAAGCAGAGGCTGTCCTCCTCTTGATCCCTAGCAAGTCCCTGGCAACTGATTGCACTTTAAATGTAAGAGGAAGGCCTGATGTGGTCAACCCTCTGCATCAAGGCCAAAGCAGTCACACTTTGGTTTAAGCACTTTATTTTAGAGGGTAAAATAGTCCTCCCTATTAAGGAAGGCATTTGCAGAGAGTCTCCCAGGCTCAATCAAGGGATCGTGGGTCTGACTTGTTGCAGATCCTCTTGTCTTCGGTTGCTAGAGACTTAGTTTTCCCTGCTTAATGAATTGAAAACCAAAGCAGCTGCTGCTTTTTTTTTTTTTTTTTTCCTAATGGGTTGAGTATGGGAGTAATGTGAGCACTCCCTCAGCCCATTCCTTAATCCCCACACTCAGCTCCTGACTCACCCAACAAATCAGTTAAAACCTTGATTATCCCTTTGGGAGGGTGATATTGGCTAGACTGGGGTTGGGGGGTGGGAGTGGGGTGGAGAGCACCTGAGGGAATTACTCGGGCCTTCTGACAAATTTTTGCCAGTCTTGACCATTTCTACTTATCCTGTACAGTGAAGGGAGCAACCTGACCCCTGCCCATCATTACAACGACTTCCGTTTCAAGACTTATGCCCCTGTTGCTTTCCGCTACTTCCGAGAGTTATTTGGGATACGGCCCGATGATTATCTGGTAATCTTTTAGGTTACTTTTGTATCTAGTCCTTCCTTAGTCCAGGGTTGCCAGATCCTGGTGTTTTCTGAAATTTTTTCCCTGTTCTTTCTGTATCCCAGTATTCCCTGTGTAGTGAGCCATTGATTGAGCTCTGCAACTCTGGGGCCAGTGGCTCTATCTTCTACGTGTCCAGTGATGATGAATTCATTATGAAGACTGTCCAGCACAAAGAGGCCGAATTTTTACAGAAGCTGCTGCCAGGATACTACATGGTGAGAAAGCTGGCTTTACAGGCCCCTTCTGTCTGCTCCCTTGTCACTTTGCCCAAGTATGGAAAAGCAGCTTTGATGTTTCCTTCCCAAGAACTTTGGACACTTATCGTCCCCTTTGCTACTCACCTTGCCTCACCTTGGCCTTAGCTTTGTCTTCCTACCCTGTCTCAAGGCCCCGGTGAGGAGATGCTCTTGGCTCTAAAGTCTTTGAAAAACCCAAGGTAAAGCTATGGGCTCATGTTCACTTTCTTTAACTTGACTCCCAGTGCCTTTCCCCACTTCTTGCATACTCTTAAGACTTGAAGATGGGTTAGGAAGACCTAGGCCTTCTCAAAATTTGCTTTGTCACAGCATGATCTCAGCAATTCAAGAAAAATATTTCCTCACTCATTCTGCATCTTTGACCCCAAGTTACTCTACAGCTCCTCTTGGTCATGATTTATATGCAGAGGATTCAGGCAACTAGAAATAGGAATAATTTGAAATTCTCAGACAGACCTCAAAGATATGCCTTGGTAATAAATAAGTACCAGAAGCCTTAAGACAAAGAGGTAGAAATAAAGATAATAATGCCTAGAACTTCCATGAACATCATCTTCTCCTTTAACATAGTTCCCTTTTATCTCTTTTGTCTCTGCCCCCTCAGAACCTGAATCAGAATCCACGGACTCTGTTGCCCAAATTCTATGGGCTATACTGTGTACAGGCAGGTGGTAAAAACATTCGAATTGTGGTGATGAACAACCTGCTTCCACGCTCAGTAAAAATGCATGCCAAGTATGACCTCAAGGGCTCAACCTACAAACGGCGTGCCTCACAGAAAGAGCGAGAGAAAGTGTTCCCCACCTACAAAGATCTGGACTTCCTGCAAGATATTCCAGATGGCCTTTTCTTGGATTCTGACATGTATAATGCCCTGTGCAAGACACTACAGCGAGATTGCTTGGTGAGTTCCCTTTCTCTCCTGCAAACAGAACATCAAGATCATGCATCAGTGTTGACCTTGTGATGAACAAGGTAGAATTATATTCCTTAAGTGCCAACCCCTCTCTCACCCCCTCCAAAAATCATTAGACTTTTCACTGTTACCAAATATCACAAGGAACCTATCCTTGTGAAATCTGGAGTTACCTCTTTGTGACCTTGCCCCTGCTTCTCTTACAGCCATGACTTATCACAAGAATCCAGTATGGCTTTATTTTATTTTATTTTTTATTATTTCTTTTCATTATCACATAGAAACAAATTTTTTTGCTTTTTATAAAAATGATTTTACTTTTTTTTTGTTTTAAATTTTATTTTATTTTTAGAAAAATTTTTTCCATGGCTACATGATTCATGGTCTTACTCTCCCCCACCCCCCCACCCCCATAGCCGACGCACATTCCACTGGTTAGAAAAAATTTTTTGATAATTGTTTTGTTTTGTTTTTAACTGTTAACTTCTCTTTTAGAATCAATATCATGAATTGGTTCCAAAGCAGAAAAGTGGTAAGGACTAGGCAATGGGGGTTAAGTGACTTGCCCAGGGTCACATAGCTAGAAAGTGTCTGAGGCCAGATTTAAACTTAGGACCTCCCATCTCTAGACCTGGCCCTGAATCCACTGAACTACACAGCTGGCCCCTGACAATTGTTTCCTGAAAATTTAGGATTCAGATTTTCTCCCTTCTTCCCTACCCTTCCAGGTAGTAAATAGCCTGATATAGGTTATACCAGTGCTTTTAAATGCAATCTAGTATTACGTTATAAAGTACAAAGAGAGAGGGGGAATGAAAGCTGACAAGGAAGACTTGGGGACTTGGAGGAAAAAAATTAAAAGAATGAAGCAAGGGGATTCTGAGGGAATGGAGGTTTTAGGGAGAAAGCTGAACTGCTCTTCAAGGATGGCAGAAAGGCCATAGAATTTGTGAGCCTGAAATAAACTAAGAAGGAGGACCAAAGGGGAAGGGTCCCCTTCTCCATGCAGATCTTGGTTAGAGTCATGAGATCTTCATCTGTTTGTATGGGGAAAAGGATAAAGAGAGGACAGCTCTTTTTCTTTGAGTTTATTCCTTATTAGTATCTTGAGTTTTTACATTACCTTCATTTCTGAATTTATTCTTTATCCCTCCCCTATCTGCTAAACTAGCCGTTGTAACCAAGATTTAAGAAAGATAGGAAAAAAGGCTTTTTTGGAAAACTAATACATCAACCAAATCTGACAGTAATTGGCAGTGCTCCATGCCTTCCTTCAACAAAGGAGGGGAAGTTCATTTCTTTATCTCTTTTAGGGCCAAGCTTGGACATCACAATCACCCAGCATTTAGCTTTGGTTTTGTTGTTCTTTTCATGTGTTGTCATTGTGTATGGTGTTTTCCTGGTTTTGCTTACCTGACTTTCCATCAGTTCTTTTAAATCCTCCAGTGCTTCTCTGAATTCTTTATAATTGTGATTTCTATGGTTTCTCACAGCACAATAATATTTCGTTATAATAATATACCACAATTTATTTAGCTACTTACCATTATTATCCAGTTCTTTGCTACTACAAAAAGTGATGAAGAGAATATATTAATTATATAGATCCTTTATTTCCATCTTTAACCTTCTTGGAATATATGCTTAGCAGTGAAATCTCTGAGTCAAAATGTATGAACTATTACCGCCTTTCTTATCATAGTCCTAAATTACTTTCTGAAATGGTTACACCAATTTGTAGCTCCATCAACATTATATTAGTTGTGTGCCTGTCTTTCCATAATCCCTGCAATATAGACTTTTATCATCTTTGTCAGTTTGCTAACCATTAGGTGAAAAAGAGTTGTTTTGACTTTTTAATTCTTTTATAATTTGTGATGGTTTGCAATTATTTTTCTGAGAACCATTTGCTAATAGGGCAATTCTAAGAGAGGCGTGTGCACGCGCATGCATGCATTCATTCATTTGTTCATCCTAATAATCCTCACCCTCATGCTGGGATTTTAATTTCCTTTTTTCTAACTTGGATTTCCTGTGACTCCCAAAGCCTCAAGTTAAAGTATCTTCCTTGCACCCAGGTGTTACAGAGCTTCAAGATCATGGACTATAGTCTGCTGGTGGCAATCCACAATATGGAACATGCACAACGAGAGCGGTTATCCACTGATGTGGGCCCAGGAAATGACACACGGAAGCCAGCCACACAGAAGGCTCTCTATTCCACAGCTGTGGAGTCCATCCAGGGTGAGGCTCGGCGGGGCGGCACCATGGAAACAGAGGACCAGTGAGTATATTATGGGTCCTGGGAATCAGAGAGACTCATCACCTATATATTCCTTGTGGGAAGGAAGGTTGAGGCAGTGCTACCTTCTATAGTGGAAAGTCACCAGAAAGCTGAAATTCTGTTTAAGGCAGACCACTATAGATAGGAATTCAGTTTAGGATGGGACCATCTTGGACCCCATCCAAGAAAATTTCATTATCAGGATACTGTGAACTAGTCCTATAACATGATTCCCAAGAAAATGATTAAAGGTAATGATCAAATATAGACTGTAACATGTATGGGATAAGGGCACCCAGAGTAAAAGATTGGCCATTGTCTGGTGGGAGTTTATTAGGAAAGGTTTCCTGAAAGGAAGGTTGGAAGGAACATGCCTACATAATATTTTTCAAGGGAGAGGGATTCATGATTTTTCTAATTCTTGGTAATTAAGTATAGTTGGTGCTTTGAACAGCTCAAGTCCATACCTGCATTTGACTTACAGATGAGAGGTACCACACTCTTAAAGCTCTGTGGTTTCCTCATTCTTCTCCCTCTCTGCCTTTGCCCCAGGATGGGTGGCATTCCTGCCCGAAACAATAAAGGAGATCGCTTGCTGCTCTATATCGGTATCATTGACATTCTACAGTCTTATAGGTGAGAATCTCTTGGGCACAAAAATGGATCCTAGATTTGGGAGCTGAAAGGGGATGAGTGTTTGGGGTTAAACATTTCCCCCTCCAGTCAGATAAATCAGCCTTGCCTCTAGGGTATCTCCTGATTAAGACTCATAGGTTTCAGGACATCTGCTTGTTATGCAAGATTTCAGATGAGAAGCTTAATTTCCTCCCCCAATTCACACATGCCTTCTGGTAGAAAGCTAACTCAGCCCTAAGACCATCTGTCTAGCTATTGCTTTATGTGGCATGAGTCACACTCCACTTCAGGCTGTAGCTGGAAGTTTCTTCTCTTCCTTTCTCACTTTCCCAGTAGGGAAAAACAAGGGAGTTACTATAATTGGGCCAAGAGCTCTAGCTTCTAGCCCCAGTGAACAGAGGTGAGGAACATCTGGTGCTAGCCAGAGTTTCTCTTTCCCTTCTCTCCCCCAATCCGCCTTGCACTTGAGTATTCAACATATATAAAACATTTTTTTTAATTCAGTATTTGTGGATTTATTAATGAAGAAAGTATCACCTATCTTGATATCCCCTTACAACCACAATAAACCAAAATCTAATTTACATTATTTCTTTGGTCTGGATAACTTTAATGAGAGGACTAGTTGACCTCTTCTAGACAAAGCCTCATTCCTCACACAGATCTTACTTTTTTTGCATCCTCAAATAGATATCTGATCTCATCCATGTGGATGTTCCCTCCAGAAGTGCAGATTACAACTCATCCATGCCTGCCCATCCTGGCTAACACACTTATCCATGTCCTTCCCTATGTTTGCCACAGGGGTTTGACCCAACACTTTTGGCGCCTTCATTACTTTCTCTTGACATAGCAGTGGACCACACAGGCAGTCCATTGGGGGTCCCTTGCTCTAGCCAGGTGACCAGCCTATCTCCTTTTTTGATCATACATTTATTTGATGACATTCTTTATTGAAGTTCCCATTGCAATTCCTTATTTGTTTTGTGTTACAGCTTCTGTGTGTGTGTGATCTCCATAGACTTATGATTTTGAGTTCTTTAAAGACTATGTTTTTCCATTAATTACAGACATATAACCCATAGGCCTTTATTTCTGGGGGATTTGGGGTGTTATTTAGAAGAGTTTTGTGGTTGCTAAAAGTCTCTCCCCTGCCTGCTATCTTCTTCCATTTCATTCTGGCTCCATCTCATTGTCCATTTGTAATGTTTGTCCTGGATGAACTCTCAGGAGAATTAGCAGTTTAGATAACTTGTTAAGGCCTTGATCTTCTATCTACCCTTTACCCCTGTCATCCCTGCCACATACCACCACCACCCCTTAAAAAAATCATAATTATTTTTTTAATGAGCCTGTGACTCTTATGATGCATTTATGTGCTGATAACTTTCACAGGTTCATGAAGAAGCTGGAACATTCATGGAAAGCTCTGGTCCATGATGGGGTAAGTGGATTGTATTTACCTATCTCTTTGCCCCTCTGCCCTGCACTTCCCTCCTCAGTTTTCTCCATGGTGTAATGGGTAGAGTAGACTTTGAGGTTGAGAAGCCCTGGGTTCAAGCCCCAGCTCTGAAACATTAGCCTCTCTCAGCTTCAATTTCCTTGTCTGTCAAAAGCAGAGCTTGGAGTCACTGACTTAAGACTTCTTAGTGCTGAATTATGATGCTATGGACCTGCCTCTGGACCCTGGCAGGTTCCCTGATCTCCTGGTGCTCCAAGCAACTCTGTCCAACTCTGTTTCATAGAAGGGTCCAGCCTGCTTGTAAGAGAAGCTCCATCTCCTATTGAAATTGCCAGGCCAGCCTCTCCCCCTGTTTCCTCCTCTGCCCTATTTGAGTCCTTGGCCCTGGGGCACACGGCAATTTAGAGCTCTCAAACCCCCTTCTCCACAGGACACGGTGTCAGTGCACAGGCCGAGTTTCTATGCTGAGCGGTTTCATCAATTCATGTGCCAAACAGTATTCAAGAAAATTCCCTGTAAGTGACCAGCCCCATCACTGTGCTGCTGGGGTGAGGGGTATTTTGGAGGGTAAAGGAGGGGTGTCATACACTGGGTAGCTTCAGCATGTGGCAAGTGTGCCAACCACTGCAGGGCAAGACAGCCAACTAGATGGGGAACTTCATTAACACAGATTTCCTATGAGGCATACAAAGAGGATTTCCTTGTCTCGTGTTCTAGGCCGTGCCCAAAGGAATTACCGTGACATAAACTCATTGTAACCTATATCTCTCTAAATGTTTTTCTTTTTCTCTCTCAGCACCTAAGAGGGACTACTTCATCCTGGCCCCCATGTTGCTTTAGGCTCTTCCCCTGCTTTTCCTTCCCGTTTACTACTGAGGTCACTAAACCTAAAAAACCTTAATAGACCTTATAGGACATAGGCCAAAACATGCAAGTAATACTAATGCCAGTTTATGATGTGAGGGACAGTTGGGGGCAGATGGAAGAATAGAGGTCAAGAATAGATTATTCTATATTAGGTTTTGTTGCCCTGTTTTCGTCCTTAGTGAAGCTGACAAGGGAGGGGCCCCAGATAATGATGAATTATTCCCTATATGCATCAAGAGATAGGAAATTAGGGAAAGGAATGTAAGGTACTTTGAACTTTTTTTTATCTGGGTGCTGGTCTCTGTATTAAGTCCTAAGCGGGTCTCTCTCCCTTTTGAAGTGAAGCTTTCTCCTTCCAAAAAGAGTCGGCTCAGTTCATCCCTTCGTAGAGTGGGCCCAGGTGGAAACTCCCTCTCACCCTCCCAACTGACAGTCACTGTCTCTGGAGAGAATAAGGCAGAAATGACAACGCAAGTGGAAGTGGAACCAGGTTAGTGCCAGGACTGGGGTTCCTATATGATTAGAAACTCCTTTCCCTCTCTTTCTGCATCTTTTAGATTGGGACACCTGTCATCCTAGAGATGCTGAGCCTTGGCCACATCCTTGACTCCCTTTCCTGACCCAATGGGACACAGTTCCTGTAGACTTTTCCTCCTCTTCTTCCTCAGTAGTTCATATTCTATATTTCTCCTTCTAGGGGTCTACTTTCGCCGTCCTGATCTACTTCCCCAAACTCCACCTGTGGATGAAACCAATAGTGACTCTGCTGCCACCACCCTTTCTACCTCTCCAGGCAGTGAAAAATTCAACACACCAGCTAACAGGTTTGTTCCTTGGCCCTCTCCTTGGTGGTCTCTCCACACCTTTCTTCAGCTCTCCATATTCTTCTGGGGAGGCCTGACCCCTTGTGATCCTCAGGGGTCCTTGGTTCTCCATGAGGTTCATGGGCTTGCAAGTTCATCTCCCCGTGAGCTCAAGCTCAGAGATCCCCAGCAGGGTGGGAAACCTCTGCCTTAATGGTGAGGGGGTGGGGGTGTGCTCCTACCCTGGGCCTTGGCCTACGTTGGGGTCTCCTTTGATGTAGTCTGTCTACCTATACTTCACCCTCAACCCTCATCCAATAATCTTCAGAATAAGACCTCTGCCTGCCCCTGCCAAAAAATCATTAGGACTATGAGAGGTCCAAAGTGAGGCTGCTGATGCAATTCATGTTGTTATTTAGGATATACAGGAACAGAGTAGAGAGCTAAGAAATACTCTTTTAGTTAACCAGTTGGAGCAAAGTATCAGGCTCTTCTAACTGATGCTCACAGGTTATGGCATTGAAATAACCTGTTAGGGGTAGGATGATGATGAGGCCTAAGCAGGGATGACCCCTTGCCCCATCTTGACTTTCCTCCCCTAACACTTTTCCTCCCACAGTTCACCTCCCTCAGAAAGAATTGATGTCATCGTTGAGTCAGAATTCAGCTGTGTGAGTGACTGAGCTTTGGGGAGCTGTGGGGTGGGGGGGAGTGGGTACTGGTTGGACTATTCATTGCCCTGAGCCTTTGCCCCTTTGTGGCTTGGTGACATGGCCCAAGTTGGATGGTTGAGAGTCCTTGTTTCTGCCACCTAGTCTGAAGTGAACTTTAATGAGCCCTCAGTTCTGAGTCTCTTCTGTTTTCTTCTCCTTCCCCACAATTTGAATCTTTTTTTCTTTTCTCTCCAGTGAGAAAAAAAACGAGGACCTGGCACTTGGAATCAGATTCTTCCATCATTACGGTCCCAAGATATCAGCTCCATCTGCTGAGCTCCCCCTTTCCTGGCTATTGAAAAGGAGAGTAGTCGAGTCTGGGAGAATCTTCTCCTCAGACTCCTGAAGAGGGACCTTTTCCCTCGCCCCCAGGATGGGCATTAATTAGTGCCTTAGGCAGTTGGGTCAGTATCATTGTGTGAAGAGCATCCCAGACCCCAAGTTGGGGGGCACCAATTCTGCACTTCCCAGCTCTGCTTCCAAAATTGACTTTTAGGACTGTTCCTCTTCAAAGCTGGAAGTAGGGCTGATGGACTACAAGGTTCTCTTCCTCCTTTTCCACCTATTTTTTAGCAACTGGACTGTTTCTTTTCAGCAGTCTGGCCAGTGACCCCAGCTCTCCTTGGCTTCTGGAGGGGAGGTTCTCTGTAACTTTTGTAAAGATTTTTTTGGGAAGTATGAGTGTTCATACACCTCCTTGGCTTGGGTTTTTGAAAGTTCTTCATACTCCCCCTCCCCCCCCCTTTTCTTTTTTAAGAAAAGATTTCATGACAATTTCAGAACAAGAAGTTGAACTTTGGCCACCTCATTGGCCTTGGGGGGCAAAAAGGGGCAGGAAATTGTGGAGGTTCCCCCAAAAGAAGAGAAAGTCTGGTAAAGCACAGGATAGTGATGACTACAACTCCAGGAGAATCTTCTTTGCATCCTCTCCTCTGAGTGCATCAGTGGCTTTATCCAGGCTGAAGAATTTGAGATAGGGGACAAGGGGCCTTCACATTTCTAAACAAAACACTTAACTTGGAGTGGCCATGGGACAGATGGTCAGAGCCCTTCTGACCAGGGTCCTGCTGACTGTTGGGCCATGCTGATTCTTATTCTCTGCAATTTGAACTGTTTTCTGGTTGTTTTCCTGAATCTAGAGACTTATCAAGTGAATATTGGATCCTCCTTCAAAGGAGTTCCCCTCCTTGCTCTTTCTTACCTGTTGCAATAGTGTCTTGCTGTCTGAGGAGCTGAGTTGAGAAGGCAGACAGCTTTGTGTATGTAACATACAGTCCTTGCTGATGAGACGGAAGAATGTAGCGTCTCTTAAATCCATTCGGAGTCATTTGACCCTGTGCAGTGGTGCCGTCCCTGCATCCTCAGAAAAAGAGAGGTTGGGGAGAAGGTACTTCAGACCTCCATTCCCCAATGAGGAGGATCAAAGCTCTCTAGCTTGACACTCTAGTTTTGGGGGATGACTCGGGGCTGGAATCTCAGGCAGATTGTTCAATCCCCATTCCCTTCTTCTACTCCTTTCCCTTAATCAGGTTAGTCTGTATCCAAGTAACTGTCTATATTAGACACCCCAACCCTCACCTGAAGCCAGTTTCTGGCTTTCTGTCTTTGCTGCCATTTTTTAAATAAGAAGGAAACAATTCTTGCTATTTTTTTCATGATTTACTATTTATGAAGTATTTAAGTGTTTTATTCAGGGCAGAGTTATTCTCTACAGGGTGGGAGGGAAACAGGATATTAGAGGGAGGGCTGGGTCTCTATGGGAGGTGGAATTAGAAGGGAAGGGGACTCAACATTTCTATGAAGCGTCACTATCTGCCTCTACTTTGTATTGTTAAAAAATGGCAAATATTATAAAATGATGAGTACCTGGTTTTAATGTATTAAAACTTTTGTCAGTTATTTTAAATTCCTTTTAAAAGCTTTTTGTCTTTTCTTCCTGGTTCTCTTACCATTCTTCCACATACTTCATTCAGGTGATCCCATATTGTTGCCTTTCTTGAATGACCTTGAGGTCTCCAACCTGCCCTATCCAGGTACACTTTTCCTGGCCTTCACTTATTTCTAAACTTCTGGTAGAAGCTGCATTATAATGTTGTATTCTCTTTCCTATTTTATGTCAGAGCACAGGTATATGGAGGGAGGGATAGATAGATAGATAATCTAATGCTCATTTGGAACGTTGGGATCCTGGCTCCTCCACAGCTTCCTAACCTGGATAGTCTCCCTTCTCGGCTTGATTTTCCTTTCCCTGAAGGCCCAGGTATCTGAAGCACTTTCTTCTTTTGCTGGGCTGAACCTGAGCTCTCACTCTCCTCCAAGCTTAGATTAGGACAAGTAAAGAGAAAAGGAAAAAGGTGAGTTCATTCTAATTTGTCTGAGACAACAAATGAGCCAGGTTGAAAGCCACCACTTTCTTCTCCCCTCACTATAACACCCTTCAACAAATATTAAATACCTAATGTATGCATTACATACATGACTTAAAGGCTTCATAATCTAATTGGCAAGCAAAAGATAAGATAAAAATAAAAACTTTTAAATGATAGGAGGCACATTAAGTATCCACTTCATTATTACAAATTTATAGATCTATTGCGAATAATAAATGCTGTTTAGAAGTTCATAGGAGGGGAAGTTGGGGAAGTTTTATGGGTGAGATAAATGGGAACTAGGTCTTGACAGACAAGACCTCAAGAATATACCTCAAGAATAGATGTTCAGAGGGAACAATTAATATGACATGGAAGAGACTAACCAGAAAGTATGGAAAGGTAAGGATCAGTAGATCCAGATTATTAAGGATTTTGAATGCCAATGTGAGAAATCTGGATTTTATTCTGTAGACAGTGCAGGGCTTTTTAAAAGGGAAAGCATGATAAAAGTGATACTTTAGGAAATTTAATCTCATAGTGTAATAGAAGGACCAGAGGGGAAGAGAGCAGTTTAGGATTCATTCAGAGATTTAAGGTTTACCAAGGACTTTGCTCCCAATTCTCTGAGTAAAGTGATGCCTGTTGTGGAAATGGATTTGCCCCCGTAGCCAGCCAGTCTGATGAGACTTCTAAAGCAGAGCTCCCAGCTCTGAGTCCATTGTTCTCCCCACTAGACTACACTACATTGCAGGAAGGAGCTGTTCTATCAATCAGGCGAGAAGTGATCAGGACCAAAACTGGTATGGCAACACTGATCATAGAAATGAAGAGACAGACTCCAAAAGGATCTGGAGAAAGGGTCACCCACTGACAGATGATAACTCGGATCCTAGATGTGTGTTCCTGGGCAAGTCACTTAACTCCTCAATCTTTAGTTTCTCCATTTCAAATTGAGATCATATAAATGTCAGTTATTTCTCTGGATGCAATGGCAAGGCCACTAGTTTTGGAGTCAAAGGAAATAGACAACTCTCCAGCTCTGCAACTTAACTGCTTCTGTGAACTTAGTAAATCATATCTTTAGACCTCAGTTTCCCTCATTTTACAGGTGAAGAATGAATCTCAGCAGCTCAATATTTATGTTCTTTTTGTTACCTCCAGCCAAAGATGACTTGGGGGAGCTTGAATAAGGTCAAACACTTGGTCCCTCAGCCCTTCTGATTAACCAAGGAAAACAATTTTTCACTCTAAAAAAAATTAGCACTACTTTGAGCTTCTTGAGTTCCTTTTGTCTTTCTGTTTCTTATACTGAACAGGCAGCTTGGATGGGGTTTGGCCAACCCTAGTGGGTAAAATTCTACCTTGTATGTCAGAGGGGCCCTCCAGTGGTCAGCAGTTAGACCTGCTGTTTATTTGGCATTCATACCCAGTACTGTCTGTACAAAGCTCCAGGTCCTAACATGTAATCTGGGGTCTATAAAGAATTAGTAAATTAATATAAATCACGAGGATGATAGAGTGGGAAGCCTTTGAAAAATCGTGTCTTTATGATGAAAGCTTTTACAACTATCTTAGGATGTTTTATAACTAAATTCTCATCTCCAACCAAAATTCTTCTTGAATTGCCTTAACTCCATTTCCTTTCTAGCCTTTCAAAGACAGAAAACAGCTGGTCGTCATTTTCATTAAAATCCGAAAGCAATGCATAGCTCATTATACTTTGGGTTTCTGCTCCCACTGAAGACAATAGTTACCCTGTAGACTTGTCTAGGTTATTTCATTGTAAACTTAATTTTCCATCTCTATTTTTTAATCTTTTTTTTTTCTTTTAAACTTTTACCTTCTGACTTAGTGTCAATTCTAAGACAGAAAAGCAGCAAGGACTAAGCAGTCAAGGTTAAGTGACTTGCCCAGAGTCACACAGCTTGGAAGTATCTGAGACCAAATTTGAACCCAACTCAAGGCCTGAGACCTTATCCCCTCTGCTACTTAGCTGTCCCTCCCCAGTGGGCTCATTAACAAAATATACTTCCAACTCCTGATAGGGAGGTGCTGGATTCAAGTGTGTATTGAGACATATTTTTGCATTATGTCCATGTGGAAATTTGTTCTACTTGATCATATGTATTTGTTACAAAGAAGTTTTTTCCCTCTTTCCCACAGTGGGGTGGTGGTGGGAGGGATAGAAGGTAGACTATGATTAATTGAAAAAATAATAAAATTTAATTAAAAAAAGATTTCTCAAGTTTGGTGACTGTGATTACCCAGCATTCACTTTGGTCGCTCTGTTCCTTTACACTCCAATTGGATATATTATATTCTTGGTTTTCCTTACTTCACTGTTTATAAATCTTCCATTCACCTTTGAATTCTTCCTATTTGTAGTTTTTTAATAATGTAGTAATTACATTCATGTGCCACAGTATATTTAGACATTGATTTCCTAATTGATTCCTCCCCATTTTTAGCCTTAAAAGGAAACAACGGGGGCAGCTGGGTAGCTCAGTGGATTGAGAGCCAGGCCTAGAGACGGGAGGTCCTAGGTTCAAATCTGGCCTCAAACACTTCCCAGCTGTGTGACCCTGGGCAAGTCACTTGACTTGCCTACCCTTACCACTCTTCCACCTATAAGTCAATACACAGAAGTTAAGGGTTTAAAAAAAAAATTAAAAAAAAAAAGGAAACAACGTTGTGGCAGATTATGTTAAATTTGGAGTCAGGAAGACCATTCAAATCTTGCTTCAGACTTGAGTTGTAGCCAAGACACTTGATCCTTTTCAGGCTCATCTGTAAAATGGAGCTTATAATAGCACCTATCACAGGTTGTGTGTGTGTGTGTGTGATATGATCAAATAAGATATATCTAAAGTTCTTTGCAAGCCTTAAAATGCTCAATAAATGGAGGGAGCTAAGTGATAAGGTAGATAGAATACTGGCCCTGCTGTCAGGAAACCCCGAGTTCAAATATGGCCTACACACATTCACTAAGTGTGGGCAAGCCACTTAATCTCTGTTTGCCTCATTTCCCTCAACTCTAAAATGGGGATGATCATAGTACCTACCTTGAAGGATTTTTGGAAGGATCAAATGAAATCATTGTAACGTGCTTAGCACAGTGCCTGGCACACAGATGTTCCAGAAATGCTTATCCCCTCTCCCTAAAGTGGTAGCTATTATTAGGAATAGTAATTTTAGTAGGGGTCATGCTCTTGACTAAACAAAGTTGTTTTTCTGGTGCCTTGGCCTGGCATGCAAGTTTTCAAAGGCTGTCAATAGCCAGCAGTTCTGCTATGATAGATTTCACTGTCTAACAATAGATCATTTTTCAAGACTTTACTGGACAAGCTTATCACCAGATGTTTGGCAATAACTTTTTGGCTATGGTAATCTGTTAAAGAAACCAGTGAATGAATTAATGAATACAGAAGTAAATAACTAGCATTTACATATTGCTTTACATGTTATCTCTTTTGATCCTCAGACTAATCCTGTGAAGTAGGTCTGGTTATTCCCATTTTATAGATGAGAAACTGAGCCTAAGTTAATAAGTGATTGGCCTCAAGTCAAAATTTTCAATAGAATTCACACATCTTGTTGACTTCAAATCCAACACCTTAAAACACCTCCACCAGAGTGGTCCTCAATCCCCTGATGCCCCCCCTTCCACTTTTTTTAAATCCTTACTTTCTGTTAATAACAACTCTTTAAGAGGGAAGAGCTAGGCAGTTTTAAGTGACTTGCCCAGGGTCATAGGACTAGGAATTATCTGAGGTCAGATTTGAATCCAAATCTTCCTGACTGTTCAGTGCCTCTCTATCCACTGAACCAACTAACTACCTCTCTTCCCCTTCTGCAATGATGTCAACACGGAGAATCAGGGCCAAAGGTGCTCCAAATCGCAAGGTTTTGAGGCTGCCTATAAACTTCAGTTGTTAGTACTCTTAAATATAAGGTCCTTGTCCAGTAGCTAACAAATTGAATCACTACCATCTCAACATTCTTGTTAGAAACCAGAAGATTCCCATTGAGAGCTAAATGGAAAGATGATAGGTATATAGGTTTTCTTTGGAGAGGCACATAAAACCATACATAGTATCACAGATTTTGAAATGGAGATCTTGGACGGCATCTCCAATCCCTTTTATCCTAGGGATGGCAAACCAGAGGCCCAAGTTGATTTGGTGACTTGTCCAAAGGCCCCCAAATAATGCAGAGATCCTGGACTACAAGATTTAGTGGATTGTGAAGTACTCCACCCTTCAAGGCCTTTGAAATGTGACAGGCCAAGGGGTTTTTGTTGTTGGGAGGAGGGCATTCTAAAAGGAAGGGAAAGTATGAACTATCTAGATTCATAGCACTTTTTATGAGAAAGATACAGATATCCCACTCAGACCAGACACATTGCGATGAGATCACAGAAACCTTTTTTAGAGTATTTTTTAGCCACTCTATCATCAATTTCTACATAGACTTTAAAATATAACAAACTGGACATGTGCTTCAATTAGGAGAATGAGGCAAAGTATAATGAAGAGATATATCTTTTTAAATGCATTTCAGTATTATTGTTGCCTTTTTTCAGACATTTCACTAATATTTGCTACTAGCTTCTGACCAGTTATCTGTTTTTTTAAATGATACTAGTGACCGTCAGCATGTGTTGTTATGCATTGTATTTCTGTTGGGTTTTGTAATTATCTCTATTGAATTCCATTTTTAGCCCTTATGTATAGCTACTTTTCTCATTTTTCAAGACTTTGTATTTTATTCATGACTCATAAACTCCATATTAAAAAAGAAAAAAGCTTTGAGAGCGAAGAATTTTTTTTCTCCTTTTGTCTTCATGCTTCAAGAAGGAGGGTGCCTGTAGCACTAATGGGTACTGCTAGCCCATTTGATTTCCTTAACCTGCATCCAGCTCCATCTAGTGCTTAGTCAAGGTTGAAGAAGGGGAGGGGGTAAGGAAGAAGACTATTATTTGGGGCATCCCAAAGGAGATGAATAACCCAGTCATCTATTTAAAAATATACATATCAGACACTACCTCAGTTATCTAGCCTCTACCACTCTCCTGCCTTAGAATGCTTGGAATGGAAAGTAAGGGTTGTTTATATACATACAGGCATACATTTATAAGACATGTATACACATCTAACATGTACATAAAATATGTGCATAAGGCGTATGTGCATATAATATTTGGTTATGTTTTTATATATTTTACATATATCGTATATTATGCATAGTCTTGAAAGATAGGGGACATCTAGAGAACAATGTGGCACCAAATGGAAGTTACTATATCTTTATTTTTTTCCTTTGTTAAAAGGAAGGCTTCATTATGATAGGGAAGAGGATATTTCCAGAACAGAAATGACTGATGCAAAACCAAAAAGCATCGATAGGTATACATACATACATATATGTGTATATACATATATACGTGTGTATAATTTAAATACAAGCCCTCAACCATCCGTTTATCACTCATCCCTCTCCTTTTCCCCCTACTTCCAGTTCTCCTAGTGGGATAAACCTTCGGGCTTTTGCATAGTCTGGATCAGCAAGATCCGGCTTCGGAACTATTCTTTAGAAAACTGGTCTCGAACTCTAGTTCTATTCCCATCTGACAATAAGCTGGCTGTGTGACACTGGGCAAGCTACTTAACTCTCTGTGCGCTAGGCAGGATGTTTGATGGATTTGCACTGGCAGAGGAAATTCCCTTCACCCACGAAATCACACGATCGGTTCTTATCCCTTGCCTTCTAGAAAGGTCCACTACAACGCGCTTAGGCCCAGAACGCCAGAATTAGGAGAGAGCAAGTAGCCCTCCTCCCATCTCCTAGTTTCTGGTTACGCCAAGCCCCTTGTTCTGCTCTTCTGCCACTCCTTAGACTACAACTCCCAGAGGGCGCCACGGCCCCCTCTGTGCAGCGCAAGCGCCTGACCTGAATGGAGCCCTGGGATTGGAGGGGCGGGTTTAGCCAATAGGATAAAGCATTATTAGGTAGTCCAGAAGAGCCGGTCGGGGAGGGAGGAAGGAGGCAAGATGGTGTTGGAAAGCACTATGGTGTGGTAAGAGATTGGGTCTGGGGCCATGGGCGGCAGCCAGTCTGGACGGGAAGTGCGAAGAGCCACTACCGGCGCTGGCCAGGAGTGGGGACGAGGGAGCCGTAGCGGCTGGTGTCCAGGCGGTGGTGGCGGCCTCGGCGGCCCCGGACAGATTCCCTGAGTCATTCCGGGGCCCGGGAGGGCAGGCAGGCAGGAGGGAGTCGGGAGAGGCCGCCCCTAGTGCTCGGAGCTCGGGGTCCATCGCCGCGTTATCAGTGTGGTCCTTCCTCTGCCAAGCTTGGCCCTGGATGCCTCTGCCTCCTTCTCGCATCAGCTACTTGCCCCTTCTCTGGGGGGCTTCCCTTCCGCCCGAACCCCTAGCAGGATCAGTCCCGTTCCAATGCCTCCTCGGACTGGAACTCGAACTCAACCCCTGCTAGCCAGGAACCGTGCGGGCACAGAGAGGCAGCGCGCTCCCTGTCCGAGAAGTCTTGTCATTTGTTTACAGGGACCAAAAATGTACACAAAAGTACGTCTGTACAAAAGAGCTTTGGATAAAGTCTGAATGGGAGCTTCTATAGTGAGTGGAACGAGGGACAGCACAGGGTTCACATCCCATCTTTACGCCATGGGCTACTCACTTGGCCTTTCTGGTTTCCTCATCTGTAAAATGAGAGTTTAGATTCGATGATGTGTTCAAATAAGTGGATCACTTTGGGAAAAGCTTCCTTGAGGTTGCAGCTCTTATAGGATGAGGAGGGCTAGAGAAGGGGGAGAGCCTTCCAAAAAGTGGATCTAGGATGAACTAAGGGGTGACAAAGCTAGAGGCAAATCTTATGAAATTCTGTTGGGCATTCAAAACCCTTTATAAATAAGCCGCCCCCCCCCCCCCACACACACCCCTTTTTCCAGTCTTCTTCTGATTTGCCAACATTTACTCTTCAGTCCAGTAACATTGGCCTCCTGGGTGTTCTATGAACAAGACACTGCTATCTCTTGGCTCTGGGCATTTTCTCTGGCTGTCTCCCATACCTGGAGTGTTCACCCTCCTCATCTCCCCCTCTTGGCTTTCTTTAAATCCCAACTAAAATCCGCTGTTTACAGGAAACCTTTCCTAACCTCTAGTTCAATGCCTTCCCTCTGTTCATTATTTTCTACTTATCCTGTATATAGCTTGTTTTGTACATATTTGCATGTTGTCTCCCATAGATTGTAAGGTCCTTGAGGACAGAGACTATTTTGTGCCTCCTCTGTATCCCTGGCACTTCACATTGTACTTGGCACATAGTGAGCACTTAATAAATGTTTACTGAATTATAAGATGAGGAGGGCTGGAAAAGAATGAAAACCTAACCATGAGCAAGGAGATGCTGAAGTTTATGTGGTGTTCAGAGAACAATAGGCCAAATTGACTGGTGTGGTAGGTTCCTGTTGGGATTATTAAGTGTAATAGTAAAAAGTGAAGAAGGGTCCAGATTGTAAATGGTCTTGATTGCCAGAGTAAAGAGTTTGTTCTTTTTCCAATAGACAACATGAAATTATTTGTTGAAGATTTTTTAACCAAGAAGAAATCATAGTGCAAAGAACCTTTTTAGGAGGATTAATGTAGTAGCAGATTAGGTTATATTGGAGAAAGGAGAGTTTGAAAGCAAGGATACAATTTATTCTAGTTAAAAGGGCCTAGATCAGAGTATTCTAACAGGAATGTAGAGGAAGGGACATATAGGATAATCCTAAAGAGAGATTCCTATGTGACAGTGACTGACTTGGCAAGAAAAAAGAAAGATAGCTTTGAGCCTCAGGATAATTGACATATATAGGGAAGTTCAACTTTGAATGCTGGATTTTGAGGAAAGATGAGTTCAGTTTTTAGATATATATAGTTTGGTAAGCTAGAGGGTTCTCCTGGTGCAAATTTCTAGTAGTTACAGAAATGATAGGTGAGAGATGTCATTTGGACAGTAATGTATATAGAATATCAACTTTGTAACTATTGGAAAGTATTTAAAAATATAGAATCTAGCCATTGACCTAAAAGAGATCACAAACTAATTTAGTTTAAGGTTATACCTATCTCCTCCTCCTGTGATTTTTGAAGAGAGAAAATGTTTCTGTCTTTACTATTTTATTATGCCCCTTACCTCATTTGACTTTACCTTCTCCAGACTTCTGTGGGTTGATTTTGTTCACAGTCCAGTATTTTCTTAGAAATCATTCGGACTGTTTCCAAAGCTGCTTTTGTTTCTCCCTTCAAGGAATTTGGATTCATATGAATTCTGGAAGCTCTAGAAAGAGTTCTTGATCAAAAGGCTACTTTTGTGAGGATGCCTAATCAGCCACAGTGAGGTCTTAATTATCTTAATGTGACTTATCTATTGTATGGATTAGACTTAGCTAATTTTTAAGCCTGAATTGTGGATCTCTGAATTGGAAGGGACCTCAGAGGTCATGTATTTCAGCTCATACCTAAACAGGAATCCCCTTTATACCATCTCAGATAGAAATCCCTTCTCTTCATATAGATCCCCAGAAATTGATAGCTCAATATCTACCAAGACAGTCCATTCTATATTTGAACATTTCTGATTGTTATGAAATTTTTTCCTAATATGAAACTTAAATTAGCCTCCAAAGTTTTCCACCCATTTCCTAGTTTTGTCTTTTAGGGTCAAGCAGAATAAGTCACAGAATTTCAAAGATGGAATCGATCTAGGTTCATTTAGTCCAATGGTTCCCATATTTTTTGGCCTACCGCCCCCTTTCCAGAAAAAATATTACTTATCGCCCCCTGGAAACTAATTTTTTTTTAAATTTTAATAGCAATTAATAGGAAAGATTTATGTATTAATGTTTCTACCTTTTTTGTAATATATAGTAAAGAAAGGTGTAAATTAGAAACATTGAAGTTTGAAATTATGAAACTATTTATTGAACTCAGAATAGAATGTAATATAAAAAAGGTTAAAACCAGTGGCCATCACCACCATCCTGGATCGCTGCAGCGCCCACCAGGGGGCGGTGGTGCCCACTTTGGGAATCACTGATTTAGTCCAATGGTTCCAAGTTTTATAATTAAAAAAGAAATCTTCTGACTACCCCTTGTAGATACCCCCATGACACTGCTATTATGTATTGATTGAGAAAATAACATAATAAAATGCTACTAGAAATTCAGTAGATTTCAAATTATTTATATTAATAATATCTATACACATTTAAAAAGTAATATATATTTTATATATCTACAAAAGGTATTTGGGGTTTTTTTGTGACACCAAATCATTTAATGTGATGGATGACTGGTATTGTTTAGTTCTTGGAGAAAGCTGGTTGAAAACAGGTTGAAATGACAAAAGTTTAAACCACAGATTTGGTTCCATCGGTAGCTTATTTCAGTATTTAGATTTCAGGGCAAAAAGGGCAGAAAACTTACTTTTATAAATATATGTTGTAAGAAAAGGTGTCTAATATTTCACAGCCTTCTCTGACAGAAAAAAACATCTGGCCAGAATTCAGCCTGGTAGTTTTGCGTACAAGATTATTTTTAAAGAATTATCACACGAAAGTTCCTTTAGACTGACTTGTTCTTTTGTTGTGAGATCTGGGAGTACAGTATTACTAATATTCAGTGTAGATTTTAAAAATACAATTACATCTTGAGTTAGGAATGGAAGAGTATTTATTTTCACGGCTGTACTTGGAAGCTTTGCAAGTTTTTCCCTAAATTTTCAGACCTCTCCTAATGACTGAATAATTCTTTGACATTACAGAGGTCTAGGGTCTATAGGTTGGAGAATCACTGCCCTACCTTAATTTGAACCTAATCAGTTACCTCCTAAATAACATCCTTGAGAATTGGTTATCAGGGCAGCTCAGTGGATAGAGCTCCAGATCTGAAGTGAGGGATACCTGGGTTCAATTCTAGCTTCAGACACATCCTGGGTAAGTTACTTAGCTCCATTTGCCTAGCCCTTACCTTTCTCTTAAGAGTTGTTACTAAGGCAGAAAATAAGGGATTTTTAAAAAAAGAAGAGAAAGAGATTGGTTATCTAGGCTTCATTTAAAGACCTCAAGGAAAGCCTACTGTCTTCCATGGTAGTCCCTTCAGATATTTGATGACAGTGGTCATGTCTTCACCTTTTCAAATGTCTTCTCTAAGATGACCTTTCCTGGCTCCTTTACTGCCTTGTGAATAATAACATTAAAACTTGCCCTGGACTATCATGTCCATCAAAGACAAATAGAAGTGAATTTTGAATTCTCCTAATAGAGCTTCCTTTTAGTTAGCTTAGATCAAATGTGGACCACATTGATGTACTTTTCCATCATGGGCCAAAGTATTTGTCCCTCACTGTGCATGATCTGTGGCCCAAGAATATTAAAAGGGAAACAATAAGAGGAAGCTTGAAAAACTCAAACCCTTAAAACTTAATTTTTTTTAAGCCCTTACCTTAAGACAGAAGAGTAGTAAGGGCTAGGCAATAGGGGTTAAGTGACTTGCCCAGGGTCACACAGCTTGAAAGTCTCTGAGGCCAGATTTGAATCTAGGACCTCCCAACTCTTAATCCACTGAACTACCTAGCTGCCCCCTAAAACTCCATTTTCTTAACTTCATTCCCATCTTTTAGCAGAGTTGCTAAGCAGACTGTCAAGTGATAAAGCTTAGAAAAAGTGAACTTAGAAAAAGTTCAAATTCCCAGTTATGACCATTACTAGGATCATAAGATTAGAGCTGGGAGGGATTTTTAAAAAGTTATCTTGACTACTCTCATTTCACAAATGACCAAACTGATGATCAAAAAGGTTACACGAGAGGTCCAAGTTACACAGTAGGTAGTAGAGACCACCTGTGTGACCATCACTAAGTCAGGCAACTTCTCTGCCTCAGTTTCCTCTTCAGTAAAATAGAAAGGATTAAAACTAACACCTACTTTTGAGAATTCCCTTTTTAATCCTTCAAACATTGTATAGATATGATTGCTAGTATTCTTTTCTTTAGCTAGTTTGTATCCTAGTCATTTGCATTGATATGTTTATTGTTTTGCAAATATTAGATTTTGCCTGCCTCTCTCAGAAGCTTCTCTTTTAATGGGATAGAATATTAACAAATCAGAGACTTAATGCTTAGAAAGTAGTGTTTGGATTAATACAAACTATATATTCGTATATAAGTACTTAGGAAATGTTGAAGAATAGTGATGCATGTCTCAGGATTCAGACTTCCCAGGGGTATTGTTCATTTCTGATCCTGTACCCTGATCCCACAGTGTTGATAACAGCGAGTACATGCGGAATGGAGATTTCCTGCCCACACGGCTACAGGCCCAGCAGGATGCAGTCAACATAGTATGTCACTCCAAGACACGCAGCAACCCTGAGAACAACGTGGGACTCATCACATTGGCCAAGTACGGAGGCTGGACTTGGTGGGCAGTGTTATTTTCCCACAGATCACTTCATTTGTGGATTACCTGAAATAGGCTGTGTATTATCATTGCTTTAGTCAGTGTAAACTTAGAGAATTCCAATTCACTTTAATAGCTTGAACAAAACATGATTAGTAAGATAAATTGGTTATGGGAAACTTAAATTATAGTCTTCTAGAAGCCATTAAAAATGACTTTTGCATTACTGATAACACTTTAGATTGACTATTTTCAATTTACCAGTACCACAAACCAATTGTCATCTTGAAAATAGGTTTGGAAAAGACTAGGGAAACAGAATTGAAACAGAAAGATAGGCTATTTCCCAGGGCCCCTCCCCAACAGGATGGGATTGGATTGAGGTGTTTCCCTTCTGAGAGTGATCCTGTCAGCCAATCTGTGTTCACTAACTTCTATTTAGAGAGCCTAGTAGTAGCACTAGAATCCTAAGGAATTACCTGGGAAGCTTACTCCTTTAATAGAAGACATTGGATACATCCACAAATGAAAACTCTGTATGATTTCTAATAATCCTAAAAGGAAAAGGTGGTTGGAGCAGTTAGGAGGCATTTATGTTGGCTTGGACTTGATTTTGTCTGTTTTTCCTAGTGACTGTGAGGTACTTACTACACTAACCCCTGACACTGGCCGGATTTTGTCCAAGCTCCACACAGTTCAACCAAAGGGCAAGATCACCTTCTGTACTGGCATTCGCGTTGCCCATGTAAGTGGGACATATCTTCCCAACTCTGGCCTTACAGGACCTTCATACCAATTTTTTCTCTCCTTAAAATAACCTTTCCTTCCCCCCCCCCCCAAAATCAAGCAGGAATAATAGAAGTGAACTAGAAATATTTAGCCTTGAAAATAGAAAGGAGGTGAGGTAGAGCCCAAGATTTGGGGAATATGGAAGGGGGAGGATGACTTTGGAGTAGAAACTCTAGCTTTTCCTAATACCCAAAGCATAAAAGGGATAGAGTTTAGACGTTAGGGAGATCTGGGATTTGGAGGAAGGAGAAACAAACAAGGTATATGAGAATCTCTTTTCCTAGAAACCAGAAACCATAAGAAAGGTCCCCTTCTCTGGATAGGGGATGGTGTAGTGGGCAGACCACTACCAGGGTTGTCTTTGGGACTAAGATTCATCTTCTTTTTCTGCAAGTTGGCTCTGAAACACAGACAGGGCAAGAATCACAAAATGAGGATCATCGCCTTTGTGGGCAGCCCAGTAGAAGACAACGAAAAGGACGTGAGTCTAACCAGGGGATGGGAATGGAGATCTGGAAGATGAGAACATTTCTGGAGAAGGGGATGTTTGGGACCATAAACTTAGCAAGGATATTAGATGGGGGTGAGGGATCCACTTGGATAAGGAAGCTTTCCCTCATTAAGCTGTCAGAACTATATAAATGTGTTTGGATAGGACTAGAAAGGGGGCAGTTAGGGTGAGAGACTATGTGTGTTTGGTAGGGTGGGGAAAGGCGGGCTGTCTGCTCTTCTCATGATATGAGAGGAACAGTCCATGATGCCTAAGGATAGTGTGGAGTAGGGGCAATAAGCTAGTCTTGAAGTGAGGAGATCCAGGGTTTCAAATTCCAGTTTAGAGACATAGTAGTGTGACATTTAATCCTTTAGAACCTAGGTTTCTTTGTTTTTAGCTAACATTTAAGATACTTTTATTATTTCAATCAGTTAGTAATGCTCATACTCCCAGCCTCACAGGTTGTTTTAGAGAAGGCATTTTGGAAATCTCAGAGTGCTGTATAAATGTGAGTTGTTATTATTTATTTTATTTATCTTTCATTTTCCCAACTCGATGTGTAGCTGGTGAAGCTAGCAAAGCGGCTAAAGAAAGAAAAAGTGAATGTTGACATTATCAACTTTGGGGAGGAGGTAAGTGGGGAGCAGTTGGGATCCTGACTTGAATAAACCAATAGTGAAGACTCTTGAGTGTAGTGAAAAGAAATTCCTTATTTAAAGGAGCACCGTTCCTGAATGAACCACTGATGGGAAACAGCAGTTGGAGGGATGACTTTCAGTACTGTGATTAACCAGATTAACCATCCCATGTTGTTTTTCTCCCCAGGAGGCAAACACAGACAAACTAACAGCCTTCGTGAACACTCTAAATGGCAAGGATGGGACTGGTTCTCATCTGGTGACGGTGCCTCCTGGGCCCAGCCTGGCTGATGCCCTCATCAGTTCTCCTATCCTGGCTGGGGAAGGTGGTGCTATGTTGGGGCTAGGTGCCAGCGACTTCGAGTTTGGGGTGGATCCTAGTGCTGATCCTGAACTGGCCCTGGTGAGGGGTAAAGCCCTGACCCCACACAAACCCCACCTTTGTCTTTCATATCTCCTATAGCATCTCTAGGACCCCATGTCATTCATTCAACAAATATTCCTTGTATACCTACTAGGTGCGAGACATTGCTCATAATTGCCATCCTTCCCTCACCCCCTACTTGTCCAGATTCTGGAAGCTCTGATCTCAGGTTACATGAAAACCACTTCTTTTGGAGCCATTTGCTTCAGTTCTCACAATTTGACTCCAGCATTCATCTAGTCTTCTTATCTATCCCACCCACTTTTCAGCCTTTTCAGCTTCTCCCTGAAACACAGACCATAATCCATTCTCTTATGCTCTTACTCCAGATCCCCATTTAATTTTCCTAGAGCTGAAGGAGGTGGGAAATCTGACTTCCCTCTTCTTCCTGCCCTTTCACCCCAGGCCCTTCGTGTATCCATGGAAGAACAGCGACAGCGGCAAGAAGAAGAGGCAAGACGGGCAGCAGCAGCCTCTGCTGCTGAGGCCGGGATTGCCCCATCTGGGACTGAAGGTAGGAGTGAGAGATGGGGACACAGGGCCCTGTGACTAGGGAAAGGGCAATGTGACAGAATGGAGCTACAAGAGGCCTGGGCGGGGAGTGAAGTCTGCACACCCTAAAAGGGCAGGAGGAAAATGACCTACCTACTCCTTGATTTTCCTCCTTTCAACCTCTCAGATTCAGATGATGCCCTATTGAAGATGACCATCAGTCAGCAAGAGTTTGGTCGAAGTGGGCTTCCTGACTTAAGCAGCATGACTGAAGAAGAACAGATTGCATATGCCATGCAGATGTCCTTGCAGGGTGCTGGTGAGTGAAGAACTAGAAGAAGAGGGTGCAGGGAAAAAGGGGAGCACAGGGAGCATGCTGACCAAATGGACCTTTCTTCCAGAGTTTGGACAAGCAGAGTCAGGTGACATTGATGCCAGCTCAGCCATGGATACCTCTGAGCCTGCTAAGGTAATGGTTGTCCCCTAGTCTCCAACTCTCCTAGCCCAGAAACTCCTTGGCATCCAAATCCAGTGCTCCAATACTGATCTTTCCTTCGTCCATAATCATGGCTTACTCTTGGAGAATCCTGGTGTTCTGCTAGGACCTGTGTATTAATATTCTTACACTGGGAAGTAGGTGGAAGAGCAAGAACATTCTTTATAAGCTGCTGAAGGAAAAAAGATGCCATGAGCTTATTTTAAGGAACAGACTCAGGAGAATCCTATTTTCTCTCTTGCCAAGACAAGCAGACTAGATAGTTCTTTTAGAAAGAGCAGCTTTGTTTGACTTCTTTTGGCCAGGGTAAAGGGGCCCTCTTGCCTAGGCACTTCCAGGGGTAGGAAAGGGGTCTGGAAACAGGATTTGTAGGGAGCAGATGTTGCCTTCCTGTCCCAAGAGTAACACAATCGGGGGCAGCTGGGTAGCTCAGTGGATCGAGAGTCGGGCCTAGAGACTGGAGGTCCTAGGTTCAAATCCAGCCTCAGATACTTCCCAGCTGTGTGACCCTGGGCAAGTCACTTGACCCCCATTTCCCACCCTTACCACTCTTCCACCTAGGAGCCAATACACAGAAGTTAAGGGTTTAAAAAAACAAAACAAAACAAAACAAAACCAAGAGTAACACAATCATTCATTTCCCAAGGAGGAGGACGACTATGATGTGATGCAGGACCCCGAATTCCTCCAGAGCGTCCTGGAGAATCTTCCAGGTGTGGACCCCAACAATGAGGCCATCCGGAATGCCATGGGCTCCCTAGCCTCACAGGCTGCTAAGGATGGCAAAAAGGAGAAGAAAGAGGAAGACAAGAAGTGAGGCCAGAAGGGAGAGAGTGCTCAGTCTCCTCTCAGGAGGCTGAAAAGGAAGGGTAGGGGGGGGGGGTTGTCACACAGTGGTTTAGGTGGTGGGCTTGTGTAACAGTTACAACCCAAATAAAGTTTGGCAATTTTTTTTCCTTAAAACTCAAAACTACCATTTGGGGGGAAGAGGAGGGACTATACACCAGGAAGAAGGAAATTTTTAGCTCTTTGGGCCTCTGAGGTATAGTCACTGTCAGAAATAGATAAAAGAGCCAGGAAGTGAGTGGAGGTGAAGAGGACTTCTGCTCCTAGGAAAGAAAACAAGGAAGTTTGCCAAACAGGACAGATGTTAGCTTCAATGCAAATATTAGGTCCATTTTCAATAGGATTCATAGAATTTAGAGCTGGAAGGAACCTTTCATTTTACAAATGAAGAAAATGAAATCTAGACATGTTAAAGGACTTGATCAAGATCCCAATTGCTCAGCTGCTGACCCCAGAGTCTGTGTTCTCTTGTTTACACCAAGTTGTCATTTTTCTTCCTACAGTGATCCTTACCAAGGACAAGTCACTCAGTTTCTGTCCGCAGGTGGGAGGGAGAGATGATAGTTTCCATTTGGCCGTCACTAGGATCTTATCTAGGGATTCTGCCCAGCCTGACACCTTGATCCAGGCCTTGGGATCAGTTCAAACAATTTCTTGTGATTTCTGCATTTTAGCCTACTCATAGCCCATCTCTTCAATTATGCAAGCCTCATGATCAGAATATTTTTACAGAAGCTGCTTCCCTGCCTCCTTCCTTTGCCATTTCTTCACCATCTGGTAAAGTTGTCTTTTCACTTGTTCCTTCTTTGAGCAATGGATGGGTAAAGATGGAGACTGGAGAGAGCTCAGATGGCTTCTTTGAATCTGCCATGCTGTCCTGGGAAGACATGATAGACTTTCCCTTGAGTTTCCCTAAGAATTAAAGGAATGGTAGTTTGGGGTTTGGAAGCTCTGACTTAAGAACACAGAACAGTTGGCTGGGGTGCTTGGGAATTCTGAAATGGAATGAGAAGCCTCTGGTGGGTGGTGATTTTGTTCCTTAGACTATGGATGTCTTGAGTGATTCTGGTATATCACATACTCATAGTTCTTTCCTTGGATACTAGAGAAGAATCATGATTTTTGTCTTTACGTCCATGGCCTAATACGGCACATTTCCAAATTGAGTCAGGGCTGAATGTTGAGGGCATTTGCCACTTAGGATGGCCAGTGGGGACAGATGGAATTTTGTATCCCCAGTACCCAACCCATAGTGCAGATAACATCTTTTTCCTTCATCAAATGGATTTCACAGAGACAAGCACAATGGAGTCAATGGAGCTTAACTACTTGTTGAGTGACCCTTGGCAAATAGCTCCTAGGGCTCTAACCTACGGTCAAGCTGTAATTTGTAGAGGAGGTGCTGGCCTGCATTATTAGTAGAGGGAGTTTCCTCACCCCAGAGCTTTATGGATCCAGAGCTTATTCCCATCTCCTTTACCAAAGTGCTAAATCAGGATATTTGGTGATTTCCTCTAGCTAGAGGTATCTCTGTAGTCATGATTGCCTTCAGTCTTACTCCAGCCCATGCCTGCCATCAATAACTGACATTTACATAAATTTGCAAAGAATCTTACACCATCTCAGAATCCTCACACCAGCACAATTGTCATCTCCATTTTACAGATGAAACGAGCAATCATTGAGGTAACTTGCCCATGATCACATTAAGGGTCAGATGAAGAATTGAAGCCCTTAATAGCCATACCCCACTGCCGACCTCTGTAGTCCCCATACCTCAGTTTTCAAGTCCCTTCTTTCTCTCCTGGGTTCCCCAAATACATGCTCTTGTCCTTTCCAGCTCTCCCAAAGTGGTGGAGTCCATAGAGACTGGCCATTCTGACTTCCAGCCTCCACCCCATATCTATCTCTTTCCAGGCATTTAGTCCCAGCACCGAGAGATTCCCTGGCCTGGCCAGACCTTCCTTGAGGAGCTGTGGTTAACCATTCAGCTTGTCTTGAGAAGGGAAAAGAAAAAGGGTACCATACTTAGTTTGAAGAGAAAGTCTCTGCAAGAACCCAAGCCAAATGGGAAAAGAAGTGATGAATTCTTCAATTGATATCAGTTGTGAACAGGAGGGAAATTCTTAACAAATTATAAGAAACTAGATTTAATAATACTTTTTGCACAACAAAATGTTTGATTATATAATAGTTGAAGGACAGAGTAAAATGTCAAAATAAAAAGGCATGGATGGGGGAAATAAATCCTTTGTGAGACAGTCCAATTTTTTGCTAGCTTTCTAGGGGTCAGACAAAGTCATCAATAAAAAGATTTTTTTAGGGGGCAGCTGGGTAGCTATGGATTGAGAGCCAGGCCTAGAGATGGGAGGTCCTGGGTTCAAATGTGGCCTCAGACACTTCCCAGCTGTGTGACCCTGGACAAGTCACTTAACTCCCATTGCCTACCCTTACCACTCTTCTGCCTTGGAGCCAATACACAGTAATGACTCCAAGACGGAAGGTAAGCGTTTAAAAAATATATATTTTAAATCTTTGCCGTTACAAATGCTTATTAGATATATCCAGCAAAAACCTAACATCCAGGATCAATCAAGAATTTACCAGCATTTACGTTAAAATCTTTCCAGTTAGTGACAAGGCAGTCTTTGAAAGAAGAAACAGAAATTATCAATGATTGTTTGAAAAAAAAGCCAACTTTAAAGCTACTCTGAGATATCACTTTTAATTGTCAAGATTTTTATAGCTAATAAAACTAAATGATTGTGGAGAAAAATAAAACTAAATGATAGGAGAATGGGCACCTTATTAAACTACTGTGAAATTAGAATGATTTTTGGAAAGTAACAGCAAGTTCCAAAAATGAGCCGCTAGGTGGCGCAGTGGGCCTGGAGTTGGGAAGACCTGAGATCAAGTGCACCATCAGTGGGTTACCCACTGTTACCCTGGGCAAGTCACTTAACCCTTTTTGCCTCAGTTTCCTCATCTATAACACGAGCTGGAGAAGGAAATGGCAAACCACGATAGTATCTTTGCCAAGAAAACCCCAAATGTGGTCATGAAGAGTCACAAGACTGAAGGGACAACAATTCCAAAACTCATTTTTTTGACCTAGTGATGTTATTCAGAAGGGAAGAAAAACTGTCGTCTCCATAAAATAACTACTTAAAATAACACAAATTGGGAACAGTGCATATCTCCATCAATTAGGAAATGACTAAAGAACTTGGTAATGTATTGGAATATTATTGTGCCATTAAGAAACAGGAAGTCTGAAATATAAATGTAGAAATGTAGGAAGAACATCATTGGGGGTGGCTGGGTGGCTCAGTGGATTGAGAGTCAGGCCCATAGACGAGAGGTCCTGCGTTCAAATCTGGCTTCAGATACTTCCTAGCTGTGTGACCCTGGGCAAGTCACTTGACCCCCATTGCCCACCCTTACTACTCTTCTGCCTTGGAGCCAATACACAGTATTGATTTTTTAAGACAGAAGGTAAGGGTTTTGTTTGTTTGTTTGTTTTTTTAAGAACATCTTGAAGTGATATAGATGAGAAAACCAGAACAATATATACTCTGACAACAAAATTCTTTAAATATACAGGAAAAGAGCAGAAGGGGACTTCTAAGCAGATGGGACACATTTTTGTTACTGTTGAAAGGTAATATGCACTTTTTAAAAACCTATAAATTGATGTTTAGCCTTTTATGTACAATCTCAAGGTTTTTGTCGGTGGTGTTACTATTTGGAATAAAAAAAAAATTGTAATGATTTCAATGCAGACATCACTTCCTTGTCCCGCTAAGAGCAGGATTCCTTTCAACATAAATTCCAACCTAGAATCTAGGAGACGTCTTTGGTTTGGGTGCAAATCCCAGGTTGCCTGTCATGTATATGTCCATTTTAATGCTCCTTGGAGGACTAGACCCAGAAAACCCAGAGTTTTTATAGATAAGAAGCTTGAAAATCTCTAGGCTTTGGTCCCATCAATACTACCATTCAAATACAATTTGGAGGGACCAACTTTAAATCTGGCTAGAATGCTAAACAATTCTGTGGATGGCAGGTTTTCATAACAAAGGTGGCTTCCTTGGGCCCTGTTGTTTTTGCCCCAGAATTTCATTTGCATGTAAATCTGTGCTGGGAGCCAAAGGGTTCCTCTTTACCCCAAGCCCCCACACAATTCTGGTATGATTTTTGTGGAGGCGAGTTCCCCAAATAGTGTGAGGGAACTCACTGATAATTTTGTATCCGTGATGCTAGCTCGTTCCTGGGAACATAGTAGGCACTTAATGAATTAATAAATACTAAGCACCTACTGTGTGCTAGGCACTGTGCTCATTGCTGGGGATACAAAAGAGACAAGACATTCACTGCCCTCAAGAAGCCCACAATATATAATGAGGGAAGCAGTGTACAGATATATAGAGAGCAAGTAATAGATAGGATTAACAGAAAATAATTAACAGAGGGAAGGCACTGGAATTATGAGGGGTTGGAGAGGACTCCCTGGAGAATGTGAAATTTCAGTAGCAACTTCAAAGAAGCCAGAGAAGTCAGGAGTCTTGGGGGAAGAAGAGTTTTCCCGGCCTTTGGGGCAACCAGAGAGAATACCTGGAGCCCAGGTATAGGATGGTAGTTAGAATGGAAGAGTCAAATGAGGGTTTGTTGTTTTTTTCCTTCAGGAAAGGGCAGATGTGGGCATGTTTTTAGGCAATCAAATGAGCCAGTAGCGAGGGAGAGAGTGAAAATAAGTGATAGAGTAGAGCTGAGAGAGGGGGCAATCTGTTGGATGAAACGGACCACTTGAGCAGGTAGTCTTGATGGGGAGGAGTAAGGCCAACTCATCATGTGAGGTGAAGGAGGAGAAAATGGAAGAGTGCATATAAAATGGGAAGGAGGGGAGAAACGGAAATACAGCACATGATTTCATTTTTTTCTGTAAAATAGGAGGCAAAGTTCTCAGCTGAATGGGGAGAAGAGGGGCCATGGGAGGTTAAAGGGGGGAAGAAAAGGTTTGGAAGAGCCACTGGGGAGAGTGGAATAGTGGGATGTTAAAGGAAATACAGTAGGATTGTTAGTAGCAGGGAGGGCTCCATTGAGGTGTTGTGTAACATATATTTGTAGTGGACCAGTCAGAATGGTGGTGTGATTTTCTCCACCTTTGTTCAGTAGGCTCTGTGTAGAAGCAAAGGGGTTAAAAGGTGGGAGGGATTCAAGGGTACCCTTGGAAAAGCATATTGGTAAAATGATAAGGGGGCTAGGAAGGAGGACAGAGTAGAGTTGAATTGGTTCACCAGGGAACCAAAATCAGGGGGAAAAGGAGAGGGACTAGTGTAGCGGACATAACCTGAGAGAATAGAGGGGTCAAGGACTTGGAGGTTATGTGTAGGTGTAAAGTAAGGCAGAGAGAGGTGAAAAGCCAATAGATTATGGTCAGATAAGGGGATTCTGGCATTCTTGAATGTGGAAATGGTACAATGGTACAAGATTAAGAAAATGACCGTCTTGGTCTGTAGCTGAGTTGGGAGGGAGGAAGAGGTCCTAGGAAATAAGTAGGGTCTGATGGTTAGAGGGTTTAAAGGAAGACTTGATACGAATGCTGTGGTCCCTTGGTGTGAGGGCAAGAGTTGGGAGAACAGAAATTGTAAGCTATGTTTAGAACTCATTGAGAAAGGAATGGAGGGGGTAGTGATTAGGCCAGGAGGCTGATTTGTCTGTAGACAACTATGGAGATTTTGATTTAGGTAGTAGATAGGATTCCTGTGGGATTATAAAAAGATAAACTTTGATAAGGTTAAAGTTAAGGATAGTTGATACAGAGAGGAGCCCATTCCAAGAATCCTGCAAGAGATCTTGGAATGCGGAGGAAGCTGGAGGAAGCTAGTTGAGTGAGCAGCTGCCACTTCCTATCCTTAACAGGGAGAGGAAGGTTGCTTTCCTGAGTTTACCTACCTTAACCTGTTGTGGGAGAAGGAACCTGCAAACAGCTTTTGGAGGTTCCTGTTTCACTAAAGAGAACATTGTTCATAAGATCTAGCTATAGCTACTTGTTTACCAACACTGCCGAAGAAGAAGTTTTACCTGTAGATCCTGCGTGGTGGGCTCTGAGTGAACTCCACCATCTTGGGTTCATTCCGAGTAACTTTGGAGACAACTTCTAAGATAACTAATTAAATCAACAACTGAGGATTGTAGTCAGGTAGCTTTGAAAAGATTTGGTGGGGAATGGGCTAGTCAGGAAGGAAATGGTGTAGCCTGAAGACCAGAAGAATCTCCCGTGAGAGACTTAGATTGGCTGGGGGAAAAGTATAGAAATTAGAGTCAAGGCGTCCTTGTGTTTCAGTCCTCATAGTTTACCCTTGATTTCTAAATAAACAAAGTTACTTTTCTACAAATCAGTCTCCAAGACTTGTGAAGGAAGGTTCACTTTGCCTTACCTTCCACCATAGGGAATTGAGATACTTATAGACAGCCCATTAAGTATCTAACCCTGTTTCCTAGAGTGGATAACACCATCTATCCACATTATTTTTTCAATAGGAATAGGAGAAGAGGTGATTGAATGAATGATGGAGGTGGGAGAAGAACCTGGAAATTGCAATGGGGAACAAGGAATATTCATCCCCATTCTCCCACCTTAACTAATGAGCTGAGGAGAAAGAATAAAGGTGCAGCCAGAAAGGGAAAGGGTAACCAGGGAGGCTGTTATCTGAGTGGAGCCAGGTTTCAGTAATAGAGTAGATGGAAAGAGAGAGAGGGGAAGAGATTTAGGATGAAGTTTGTTGCCTGTAGAATAGGCATTCCAGAGGATGAAGTGGTATTTGGTTAGAACTCTGGGGTGGGACTTTTGAAGGGTATAGGAAAAAGGAATCAGGTAGTAGGAGGCAGGGAATGAGGTTTCAGTGATGACTTACAGCCGATCAGAATCACTGGGATGTGAAGGATATTTTGTTCTAGAGTAGAGGATACCATTCCTCTTCCCAAAGGAGAATAGAGGCCAAGCTAGGAGCAAGTACTGTATGAGATGGGAGGCCCTTCTTTACTTCTCTTCCCTCCAAAGGGTAGAGATTAGGCAAGAAAAGGGGACAACAGAAGAAGGGAGTAAGACCTACACCACAGGAGAAAGAAATACAATTTCCCACCAACTTTCTTCCTCTTTTCTCAAGAACAGGCGCAGGAGACAATGAGAGGTCAAAGAGAAGTTTGCTTCTCTGCACTAGAGGTTCTCCACATCCTGCTTGGGAGATCAGGCTGGCAGCAGGAAGTCTAAGTTGCCTTGTGCTGGCACAGATGGAATCTTTTATTTTGGAGCCCATGGAAGAGGCCTGCCTGGCCCCTTGCTGCCTTTCCTCAGAGCATGCAGAAGATGGAAGGCCTAAAGCTGAGTGGTCAGAGGAACGTTTGGCTCCTCCTGAAACTTTCTAAGTAGAGGCATGACATGGAGGGAGGGAGCGAGGGAGAGTTTGGTGGGGAGGAGAACAGAGGGAGAGGTAGGTAGGGAGAGAGAGAGAGAGAGAGAGAGAGAGAGAGAGAGAGTGTAACTTCAGAACAACCGGATGTAAATTCTTTGAAGGGATGCCTCCCTCATTCTTACTCACTTTTCCCTTGACTCCAGTCCCCTCCAGCACCTTCCCATGTGTCTATTCTTTCATAGTCTAAATCAGAAAAATTTGTCTTTGCACCTAGCCTTCCATCTTTCTCTTCCTACTCACTTTGCAAACCTATCAAAGTGTTCTGTTAAGATTATCAAAGATTTCTTCATCACTGAATTCAGTGGCCTCTTCTCCGTCTTTCTTCTTGGACTTTTGACACTGCAGAACATCTCCTCCTCCTTGATACTGCCCCTTCCTTCATCTTTTCTCCTCTCCAGGCTTTCCTCCTCCTTGCCTGATCATTACTTCTCCATCTTCTTTGCTGAATCTTCTCCTTGAGCCCCTGTCCTGGGCTGTCGCCTTCTTTCTCTCTCTAGCCTCTTTGTAAGCTTATCTATGAGTTCAGATATTCCAAAATTTGTATATGGAGCTATTAATGTGAAATTTTACCTTATCTGCATTACAAAAGGATGATAACAGGTTGCACTTAGTGCAAGTCAAAATTTAATTAATTTGGAGCAGCTGGGTAGCTCAGTGGATTGAGAGCCAGGCCTAGAGACAGGAGGTCCTAGGTTCAAATCTGGCCTCAGACACTTCACAGTTGTGTGACCCTGGGCACGTCACTTGACCCCCATTGCCCACCCTTACTACTCTTCCACCTAGGAGCCAATAATTTTAAGGGTTAAAAAATAATAATAATAATAATAAAATTCAATCAATTTAATTCATGTGTGCAGGTCAAGGGTTTAAATCCATTACATAGCCAGTTTGTACTTGCCTACTTCCCATAAGGCTGTGATATGCTACTTCGTACCAATAGTTGGGTTAATTCTTTTTCAGAGAATTTAATAAGGTGAATAAAAGGAAGAATACTTCAGATGGAAACACTGTCAGCACATGCACAAAACGTTTTCCTTATTACACGAGAACAAAAATTTTATTGTCATTGAATGACATGAACATCCACATAGTCATTCTAAAATAGAATGAGATGCTGGAATCCTTTCATCTCTGGTACAGAATATTTTTCATCACACAGGCAGAATCAAAGAGAAAGGCAAAGTTCAATCACCTTTTTGTGGTTTCCCAAGAACTTTAAGGAATAGAAGGGTTCTGGTGATAGAAATGGAGCATCTTTTAGCTGTGAGGATTAAAGACTCCACTAAAAAAGAAACCAAAAACTTACTCCTTTGGCAGAACATCTCTTCACAAGTCTGGTTAAGACAGTGAAAGAAAATGGAAATGGAGTAGATAGTGAAGAGAATTTTACCACAAGTGCCGGTTGGTTGGATAGCTTTAAAAACCAAGTTCAGTTGCATAATGTTCAGTTTCCTGGAGAAGGGCCTCTTGTAGATGAGAAGGAGGCAGTTCAATATGCCGTATTTTGAAGAAGATAGTCAAAAAAGTGTATGAGGTGCAAAGGTGATCAACAAATTTTCAATATGGGTGAAACAAGCCTATTTTGGAAAAGTATGCCTTCTAGACATTTTATTTCTAAGAAAAAGAAAAAACAACTTGGGCTTCAAGGGTCTATGGATCAGTCACCTAACGCTTGAATTGGAAGGTAGTGTAGAAGAGTTTAAGTGCAAACTAGCACTTGTTTATCACTCAAAATCCTTGTGTTCTGAGACTACCACCATTGATTGCTTTCACTTCTCTGTGGGCATATAAAGCATGAGTGACTAAAGCTGATTGCAAAAACTGATTGTCTTTTCTCTTTTCTTTCTTTTAAACCCTTGACTTCTGACTTAGAATCCATACTAAGTATCAGTTCCAGGGCAGAAGAGCAGTAAGGGCTAGGCAATTGGGGTTAAGTGACTTGCTTAGGGTCACACATCTAGGAAGTATCTGAGGTGGAATTTGAATCCAGGATTCCCAGGCTTTCTATCCACTGAGCCATCTAGCTGCCCCCCTAAGGAAAACTTTTGAACTAGCAATTTGTAAAAGGATAGATGGTGATATAATTTCCCTAACCAACTTTTGGAAAAATTATAACATCAGAAATACAATTGAATATGTTGCCTAAGCTTGATAACAGATAACTGCAAACAATATGTGTGTGTGGCCCGGAAGTTCATTTTTGCCACATTGTATATAAACAGTAATTTTGAAGGTTTTCCTTCTCAAAAGTAGCATGTTGTAGAAAAAGTAAAAAGAAAATTTGGTTTTGATGAATTGGAAAATGACAACATTCAAGAGATTCTGCATTCACACTCCAACTAATTGATGATGTTATTTCTGTCACCCTCCATGTCACGTAGATAACATAATTCCAAGGGTTTGAAGAAGACAACAAAATGGCAAAGAAACAGATAATGTCTACATGAACTTTGCTATCAGAGAATTTGGAGATATTTTCCAACCTGTATAAGTTATGAAGCAAAAAATTGTGTTGACCAAAGCTTACAAATTATCTGCCATGAGGACAAAGCTTTCTGCAACTACCAATGTATGTATAAAGATCTAAAGAGAAGACAGGTCAGTCTACACTGCTAAAATATTTTAAATGATCCTGACATTTTTATCATTATCAGCGTAGACTTCTCTTTAGATATGATATTTGGTCACTTAAGACTTTTTGTCTTCTATAACTATTCTATTACTTTATAATAAATTTGAATCAGAAATGCATCTTCTTATCCTTTGCTGACATATTACATTAATAGATTTTTAAAAGCCCTAATTTAACATTTTTCATTGTGTGTATCCACTGGATTGGAACCAATTCCATATTTTACATGTAATTATAGCTTTAAATTGGAGAAGGGAATGGCAAACTGCTCCAGTATCTTTACCAAGAAAACCTTATACGGGATCACAGTCAGACACGACTGAACAACAATCAAGTTAAATCCTGCAAATTCAAATAATGTGATCAATATGTGGGGGTTCATTATGTACACTAATCAGGCCCTAGCTGTATAGAGAAGTCTCATCTCTCTCCTGAGCTTCCGCCCTTCTCCAACCAACTACTTTCTAGAGGACTCCAACTAGATATCCTGGAGGTATCTCAAACATATCTAAACAGAGCTCATTAGTTCCCCCCCACCCCCACCCCTAGGACAAAGTTCCCTATTTTTGTTGAAGGAACCAACGTTCTGCCAAGTACTAGTATAGAACCTCCTTCTTGCATCATTTCCTCTCCTTCCCTCCCTCCTCCACTCCCACTCCCGCCCTGGCCCAACCACATCATTACACTGATATTTAGAGGGAGTTTGGTGGTGTGTCCTTTTGTGTCTTTACACCATTGCTCCTGAGTCCTCACTGGTATGCTTCCCATTAATATTCAACCAGTGGACTCAATTAATTCTTAACAACCAGCATTTACTAAATGGCATTGTAAGAATAATATTATAAAACATTCCCTAAAACATATGGCATGTGCACCTTCCCCCAATACAGGACATCAACTCCAAGCACAATGATAGTAAAGAACAATTTTAGGGGGAGAAAATTAATTTCAAAGGATTCGTAATGAAATGCAGATCTCCAGACAGAAAGTTGATGGACTCCCTAGACCCTCCCCCTCCTTCCCTCCCTTCTCCCTCTCTCTCTCTCTCTCTCTCTCTCTCTCTCTCTCTCTCTCTCTCTCTCTCTGTCTCTGTCTCTCTCTCTCTCTCTGTCTCTCTCCCTCTCCCTCTCCCTCTCCCTCTCTTCCTCTCATTAATGCAGGAATTTATTTTGCATGACTATACATATCTGTAATGGCTTTTGGTTGTTTTCTCCATGAATTAGAAAAAGAAGGGGGGAGGAAAATAACTAGGAGCTAGAAATAAAGTAAAATAGAATTTAAAGAAAATAAAGGGAATGATTTCAGAGAAACTGGGAAGATTTTTATGAACTGATGCACAGAAATTAACAGAACCAGGAAAATAGTTTGTATCATGACAACAATATGATAAAGACAAACAACTCTGAAAGACCTGGGACTCTTGATAGTCTAATGACTAATCATAAATCCAGAGGGCTAGTGAAGAAACATTTTACCCATCTCTGAGGCTCCCAAAAACCCAGTTGACAGAAAGAAATTTTCTTCTAGGAGGTAAAATATGTTGGGATGAAGTGGATTTTGCAGGGCAGAACTCATATGACAGTAGGCAGATGACTAGAGAGCCTGACTAGACAGCTGGGCAGAATGGCATGTGAAGCCAAAGCATTTCAATACAAGCAAAATCGGTCAACCAACAGATTAATTAAGATTTATTAAATGCCTACTGTTTGCACTTATCTCAGTCTTTAATTACTCATTCTCTCCTTAACACTGTGATAAGTCCTGGGTATTGCAAACCTAAACTTGACAGAGTGGAAATAGAACCTCAAGAAGTGGGTAGAAAGAGAAAGAATGAGAACAAGTGATTAAGGATTGGGCCAGATGAAAAGAGAAAAGGGCAGAGAACAAATAGGAACTTCTTGCTTCATTAATGAGATACTACTGCAGATCTCATTCTTTCTTTCCTTCACCACCTATTCAAAAAAGGTGGGGGAGAGAAAAGTATTTGGGGATAGGATGGAGGAAATTAGCTGGCATAAATATGAATGGGATGAATTTATTCACAAAGCCCAGGAGAGTAGCTGAATGAATTAGAAAGCAAAAGTCAACAATAGTCAATTCAATTCAATAAGATGGGGAACCACCAGGAAAGGTATGTGATGTTGGGGCATGGTAGAAAAGCGAAAGAAGCCCTAAATTAGTGCAGTCAGCTGAAAAATGAAGAGATTTTCTGAACTGAATTCCCTCCTTTAATAGAGGTTTTGGAGTTCATGGCTCCCCACTCCAATCAGAGGGACAGAAGGTAGTAATGAGGTAGATAGTACCTAGGCTTATGGGATCTTGCAGGGTGATGCTATATTATTTACAAGAAACACATTTGTAGCAAAAGTCAAAACGAAAGATGAATTTTTAAAAATAAGGCTAACAATCACTATCTCAGATAAAGCAACAGTAAAAAGAGACATGGTACTTTGTTCAGAGGCATTATAATATCAGCATTCAGTATATATTCACCAAATAGCGGAGCATCTAAATACTTGAAGGAAAAATTACCTGAATTACAGGGTTGATAGCAAATCTATCATAGTTTGGAAACTCAGCATACCTCTTCCAAAACCTTGCAAATCTAAGAAGACAAAGAAAGACTATAAGGATTTGAATAGAATTAAAGAAAGTTAGATATGCTAAATTTTTGAAGATTATAAAATATGTGGGAAAAAAATATATATATCAGATGTGAATGGCACCTTTATAAAAACTAAGTATGTACTAAGGCATAAACAAATGAAGAAATACAGAAATATTTTTTTTAAACCCTTAACTTCTGTGTATTGGCTCCTAGGTGGAAGAGTGGTAAGGGTGGTCAAGTGACTTGCCCAGGGTCACACAGCTGGGAAGTATCTGAGGCTGGATTTGAACCTAGGACCTCCCTTCTTCTAGGCCTGACTCTCAATCCACTGAGCTACCCAGCTGCCCGAAACACAGAAATATTACCTACATCATCCTTTACTAATCACACAATAAAATTATAAACAAGGGAATATGAAGAAAAATTCAAGCTTAAGCAGAGAGAAAATAATTTGATCCTAAAGAGTTGGAACAGATTATACAGATAATTGATAACTTCATAAAAGAAAATGACAACACTGATATAAGATAACAAAACTTTTGGGATTTTTCAAAGTATTCCTTAGGGGAAATTTTATATCTTGAAATGCTTTAAGCTCTAAATAAGCAAAAGATAAAGAACAAATTATGTGGGGGCGGCTGGGTAGCTCAGTGGATTGAGAGTCAGGCCTAGAGACTGGAGGTCCTAGGTTCAAATCCAGCCTCAGACACTTCCCAGCTGTGTGACCCTGGGCAAGTCATTTGACCCCCATTGCCCACCCTTACCCACTCTTCCACCTAGGAGCCAATACACAGAAGTTAAGGGTTTAAAAAAAAAAAAAAGAACAAATTATGTGACCAAAGAAACTAAAAAGAAACAAATAAAAATTCAATTAAATACAAAATAGAAATTCTTAAAATTAAATTAGAAATAAAATTGAAAACCAAAACCCCACTGAATTGACAAATAAAACAAGGAGCTGTTTTAAACAATTAATATTAATAGAAAATTATTAGCTAATTGTTCATATCAAAGGTGGAAAAGGAGAGCTCAAAAGAAGAATAAAGGAAATCATTGGAAATTATCTTACTCAATTACATGCCAACAAAAGTGAAAATTTCAGTGAGATAGATAAATATTTTTTAAAACTACTCAAGTTGACAACAGCAAAAAATAGAACATTTAAATAATCAATCTCAGAAAAGCTAGAGAAATATGGTATACTGGCTAGAGAACTGGCCTTAAGCCAGAAAGACCTTAATTTAAGTCCCTGCCCCTGTCACATTTTGCCCTTTGGGACCCGGAAATGTGTCACTTCTCTATACTCTAGGAAACTCTCTAAGACTATAAATTACAGAGAAGATACCAATGTTCATTAGTAGAAGTTTCTTTCCATTGGACTTCCCTATATCTATGAAATCATAGGACCATTCCTTATCTCAAATCCCTAATCTCAGAAAAAGAAATTGAACAAATTCAAATGGAAATTCCAAAGGAAAAAAAAAGCTGGAAATGGATTTACAAGTAAATTTTATCAGACATTTGAATAATAATTAACTCATATTTCAATATAATTCAATAATACATTATTATATATTCAATAATTTCAATATAATTCCAATCTCTTCTAATAAGACAAACACTGTACTGATACCTAAATCTGGAAGAGATAAAGCAGAGGAAGTATTTAATTATATTTCCAATTAATATTAATACTAACATATTAAATACAATTTTAGTAAAGCAATCACAGCAATATATTTAAAAGACTATACACTATAATCGTTGGATTTATTACAGAAATGTAGGGTTGGGTTAGTATTAGGAAAAATGTAAACATAATAGACAAAATATTTAATAACAAAGCCAATAAAAATTATATGACAAATCATAGATGCAGAAAAGGTTTTTGATTAAATATAGTACCCTTTAAAAAGAATAGGAATGGGGGCAGCTGGGTAGCTCAGTGGATTGAGAGTCAGGCCTAGAAACAGGAGGTCCTAGGTTCAAATCCAGCCTCAGACACTTCCCAGCTGTGTAACCCTGGGCAAGTCATTTGACCCCCATTGCCTACTCTTACCACTCTTCCACCTAGGAGCCAATACACAGAAGTTAAGGGTTTAAAAAAAAAAGAATAGGAATAAACAACTCCACATAGTTATCACTATTTCTGCTTATTATTCATTCCTATATTGAAAGAAAACTATTTACTTTGGGGCTTTTAACTATTTAATGAGGCAAAACCCAGGACAAAGAAAATTAAAAGGAGTTTATTAAAAGTATGTCAAGATTTTGTCGACGTAGAATCTAGAAACCCCCAAACTTGTAGCCTGACTAAATTTGGGGTTCACCAGATCTTACTAGGCTACAAGTTTGGGGGTTCCTGGATTCCATGTTGATAATGGCAACATGTTGGCAAGCTGATCGCTGGGGATCAGCAAGGTTTCAAAATAGGCCATTTTTTAAATAAGATAATTTGGATAGGTCCAGGTCAGTAAAAGAGTTTGGACCAGGTAGGTTACATGACAATTCCCACACAGGTGGGGCAAGTGACTTGTCTACATGACAGGTATGTGTGTCGGGTGACTTAACTAGTGATAGGTATCAGGGTTTACTAAGCAATAAACTGAGTGACACATCACCTCCCAACACTGATTAACAAGCAGGTCTGGAAATGACAGGTCACTGAGTCAACATAATTCAATACCTGATTTTCTGGACTTAGATACTATTCCCCAGCTCCCCAGACCTTCATTCTCAGTGCCTCCTTTCAAGCTTTTCAGCTCCCTTTTGCCTTGTCATTTCTCCCATTCACATGGAAGCTCCTTGAGGGCAGAGACTCTCTTTTTTACTAGTATTTCTTTTCCCTAGTTCTCATCATAGTGCACATAGACAAATTTGTTAACCTTCCTGACTATTTCCAATAAACCCATTAGAACATAAATGCTTGTTAGGACAAGGTAGAAAGAGAAATTCCATTCAAAATAATTATAATATGTAAGATATTTGGGAGTCTATAGACCAAGATATACACAGGAATAATATGACTATAACTACAAAATATTTTTTACAGAAATATAGATTTTTAAAAATTAAAGAAATATTAATTTCTCATGGTTGGATCTTGCCAAAAGAATCAAAAATAACAATTCTGCCTCAATTGATTTAGTTATTTGGTGCCATGACATTCAAATAATCAAAGTGTTATTTTCTAGGACTAGAAAATAACTAATAATAATTAATCTGGGATTTTAAAAAAGTGGGAAGAAAAGGGGCTTAGCAGTATTAGGTCTCAAACTATACTATAAAGCAGTAATCATCAGACCAATTTGATACTGATTAAAAAATAGAAAAGTAGATTAGTGGAACAGATTAGATATAGAAGAACCACTGGCAAACAAATATATCAGTACAGCTGTTGATAAACTTTAACTTCTGAAATAAAGACTCATTATTGACAAAAAACAAAGAACTGGAAAATTGGGAAAGTAGTCTGGCAGAAATTAGGTTTATTTATTTGATTTATTACTTTTTTTAGAAACCCTTACCTTCTGTCTTAGAATCAATACTTTGTATTGATTCCAAGGCAGAAGAGTCATAAGGGCTAGGCAATAGGGGTCAAGTGACTTGCCCAGGGTCACACAGCTGGGAAGAGTCTGAGGCCAGATTTGAACCTAGAGATGTAGGTCTCTAGGTCTGGCTCTCAATTCACTGAGCTACCTAGCCGTCCCCTCAGAAATTAGGTTTAGACTAACATCTCATAATATATACTATAATAAGGTCCAAATGGTTGTAAATGAAGGCCACATGATAAAGAACTTAAAGGGACAAAGGAAGGATATATACCTTTCAAGGTATGGAAAGGGGAAAATTCTTGACCAACTAAATGGAAAAGAAGATTGCAGGAGATAAAGTAGATAATTTTGATTACATAAAATTAAGACATTTTCACAAACAAATATTGTATTTAAAACTAAGTGGGATATAGTTAACTGGGAAAATACATTTGCAATAAATATCTTGGGGGAAAGTCTGATAGCTAAGATATATAGGAAATTGATATCAAAATATAAGATCAAAAGCCATTTCTAAGAGATAAATGGTCGAAAGTTATGGAGGCAGCTTCATTTATTTATTTATTTGTTTTTTGATGAGGCAGTTTTCTGAAGATGAAATCTAATACCCCTGCTCTAGTGATCCCTTTTCCTTCCTGCTACCTTTACTCTTCTCTTTCTCTGGAACACAACATATCTTGAATCTTCCTTGCTGGAAAGGTCTATCCCACATACAAGCTTGTTATCTGGTGCCCCATACCCATCTGCCTGTTAAATTAGGAGAGGAATCATGTAAAACCCAGAGGAATTGCTTGTTAGCTATGGGAGAGGGGGAGAAGAGGGGAGGGAAAGAACATAAATCATGTAACCATGGAAAAATATTCTAAATTAATGAAATAAAAAATTTCAAATTAAAAAAATTGGGAGTGGAATGAAACATGGCTTATTGATATACTATTCTTCTCTGTAAAACACCCTCTTTTGCTTGGCTGTTCTGTAGGACTGTCCAGATATCTTACATGGAAGAACTAGAGGATTGACCAAGACCTTAGCATCAGGGTCAAAAAATACCTCTCATCTACATGTTAGGTTTGAAAATTATGGTACCCAATGCCTGAGTCCTGTACATCCTGCCCCCTCCAGTGATCTGATGATGTCCTTCATCTTTCCCACTCTCTCTAATCCTGAATATATTCTTTGCCTCTTCTTCCCTTGGCTTTTTCCCCCCCTCATGTCTTTCCATTCCCTTAAATGATTCACTTCAGTGGGTGGCCTTATCCATTTTCTACTTCCAAAGATACTCTTTGTTTAGCTGAACTCACTCCTCAACAGCAACTATAGTATCCATCACTTCCAGCTTTCAAGTTACTTCCAAAGCTACTCTTTCTTTAGTTGAACGCACTCCTCCTCAACAGCAATTATAGTATCCATCACTTCCAGCTTTCAACTTACTTCCAAAACTACTCTTTCTTTAGCTGAACTCACTCCTCAACAGCAACTATAGTATCCATCACTTCCAGCTTTCAGCTTAGCTAATGCCTTCAGTTAAGAGTAATATTTTGTTCTATTAGGAACAATGACTTTTATCCTAAAATTGGCAAAAGCTTCATTAATTCTGCTCCTTTGCAAGGTTCTTCTTTACTTTCTCCACCTTTCAACAACAACAGGTGGTAAATCAGAGAAGCAGCTTCTGCCTTTTCTTTTTTTCAACATACTGCCAGAGAACAGAGTATATTCTCTCTATTTATTCTTCTCAGCAGCAGGTGGCAATAGAGGGCGTTCTAACCTCTCACTGGACAACCAATCTTGGTAACAATGGATAGAGAGTGCCGAGAAAGACCCAGTTCCCTTTGACCCAATTCAGACATCTGTTCTTTATGCTTTAGTCTCTCCTTCTACAATCTTTTTTTGATTCAGCAGCTGATTCTTCTTTAGCTTATGATTAGTAGTCAAATTCTCATTGACTCTCTATATTTGGGTCAAGTCCATTTGTCCCACGGTCAGAGAGTGGTCTTGGTGTCCATATTTATCCAGATATTAACCTAAAAGTTCTCCAATTCTAGTTCCAGAAGCGGATCGTATTCTCCATTTGTTCCAGTGTTCTACAGCTTGTCATATACAAACGTGCAACTATAGTTTCATCATTCTGAGTCAGAGAACTCAGCCACTGTTTTTCTCTGAAGCTGATTTATGCCCAAAGATAAAGGAACTATCGAGGAAAGACAGAATAAGTATAATGAATAGAAATAAATACAAGGTTGTTAAAATACAAGGCAGTTTGAGGGAAAGAGTACAAGTAGTTAGAACAGAAAAGGTTTTGTGTAGAAGGCAGTATCGGAGTATTGGAGCCGTAGCTTAAGGGAGGAAAGAATTTTCCAGAAGGGAGCAAGGAGGAAGTGCATTGAGCAAAGCATTAGGAGTTGGTATGAGGATCCAGAGAAGGCCAGTTTGACTGGCTCATGGAATGTGGGAGAGGGAGTCATGTCTGGTGAGGTGAGGCTGGAGACAGAGACAGAGGTCAGATTGTGAAGGAATTTATATTTTAACGTAGAAATGAAATAAAAAGGGAACCAGTGGGGTGTACTGAGGAGGGGATGGACAACGGGGACCAAGCTGTATTAAAGATAATTGCTCTAGCAGTAGTTCATGGGATTGCTTGGAGTGGGGAAAGAGGAGGCACAGAAACCAGTTAGGAATTGCAATAGTACAAGTGAGAGGTCATATGAGATAGAAACAACAAGATTTGGTGGCATGAAGGAGAGTGAGGAGTTGCGAATAATATTCTGGGTATAAATCTGGGAGACTAAAAGAAGAATGGTGGCACCTTTGACAGAAATAAGAAAGATTGGGGGTGGCAGCTGGGTGGTTCAGTGGATTGAGAGACAGGTCTAGAGATGGGAGGTCCTGGGTTCAAATATAACTCAGACACTTCTTAGCTGCTTGACCCTGGGCAAGTCACTTAACCCTCATTGGCTACCCCTTACCACTCTTCTGCCTTGGAACCAATATACAGTACTGGTTCTAAGGTATAAGGTAAGGGTTTTTCTTTCTTTTTTTCTTTTCTTTTTTTTTTAAAGGAAGGTTGCTGGAAAGGTGAGGTTTTTGGGGAGAAAGAGCCTGGGTTCTGTTTTGGACAACAGAGTTTAAATGTCTCCGGAACACTTAGTCTGAAATGTTTACTAGGCATTTGGTGAAGCAAGATGAAGCTCAGAGAGATTGGGCCCGGCAATGATGAGGGGATCATTTAATGCATGAGGGACAGCCTGGCATGGAAGTCATAGAGGCAGGATATGGAATATCAAGTATGGGGGAAAGAAAAGTCAGTAGAACAGGTCGGTGATAGTGTGCAAAGAAGAGCAATTTGTCATCTGCCTGGAAATAGAGGCTGGAGACAGATTGTGGAGAAATTTGAAAGCCAAAAAGAAGAGTTTAGGTTTGATCCTAGAAGAAATGGGGAGCTAAAGCTTCTCCAGCATGTTAAGAGCTGTGCTTTTTGAGTCGGTTAACAAACACAAAGCGCTTACTATGCTGGGGACACAAAGGTGTAAGTGAAAGAGTCTGAGTCCTCCAAGAGTGAGTGTTCTGTTGGAGATGACCAATATATTCCTACAAGAATATTTAGAAAATGAATGCAAGATAAGGAGAGCACTAGCAGCTGTGGTGGGGGGCTTCATGTAGATGGTACTTGATCTGAGACTAGATGGAATTCCAGGGATTTCATCTGGCAGCTGGGTGAAGGGAATGGAGAGGGGAGACCACATAGGAGGCTGTTACAACAGGTGAGTACTGATGAGGGGCCAGAACATGGCTGGTTATAGCGTCAGGAGAGAAGAGGGGAGAGAAGTGGAGGAGGTAGAATAGACAAGATTTGTTAACCCTTTGGATATGGGAGGGATGGTGGGTAGGTGTGAGCTTCCTAGTTAATCAGTAAACATTTATTGAGCATCTACTATGTGCCAGACACTGTGCTAAACTTGGGGATAGAAACAAAGGAAGGCAAAGGACAGTGTCTGTCCTCAAGAAACTCACAGTTCTAGGTTACTTTTGGGGAAGGAATAGACTTACTGAGAATGTATGTGTGTGTGTGTGTGGGGGGGTGCTTGCTTTTCATTTCTCGATTGTATATTTCTGTCCTAAATGAATATTTTGTTGTTCCAATGCTGTACTAAACGTATTTCATTCAGTAAGTGGCTTAGGAGTGAAGAGGAGAGAGACTCAAGATGTGAGGTCAGGGAAAGTTTCTCAGGAGAAAAGGTTCTGCTCCTATGGTGAGCCACCTTTTATTTGAACCCGAGTGAACATCAGAGGTTCTCAGAATTATCTGGAGCAAGGGGAAAAGTCAGCTAGAGAGGCGATTTAATTATGAGAAGATACAAACTGGGAACCTGGATTGATGGGAATGCAGAGTTTTTTTTGAAACATAGGAAGTATGGTACAGTGGGGGAAAAAAAAACAAACAGGAGGCAGAGGGCCTAGGTTCAAATCCTACTCTGCCATTTACTATCAGTGATTTTAGGCAAGTCATTATCCTTTCTTAGTCTCAGTTTCCTCATCTGAAGGCATAATTTGAAGAACTCCCAGGGCTGGATTAAATGACCAAGATCCTTTCCAGCTCTACATGTGTGATCTTAGGTGAGTAAAAGAGACAATTTTCAAGATTAGGGGTTAGAGAAGGAAAGGAACTTTTATAATTATTTAGTCCAACTCTCTCATTTTGCTGATGGGAAATTCAGGGAAGTGGTTCTTCCAAAGTCACCCCACTAGCATAGCTGGGATGTAAATCTTGGCTTTTTTACTCTAAATCCAATGCTCTTTCCATCATACAATCTATATTAATTTCCTCCATAGCTAAATGACACAGTGGATAGAACTAATTATCTGGATTCAGGAAGACCCGAGTTCAGATTAGGCTTCAGACTCTTCCTACCTGTGAGATCCACCAGGAAAGTGACTTAACTGTTCTTTGCCTCAGTTTCCTCAAATGTAAAGTGGAGATAATCATGTATCTACTTCATAGGGTTGTTGACTCAAACGACATAGTTGTAAAATGCAAAAAGTTTAAATGTGTGACTGGGCAAGTCACTTATCCCCAATGGTTTAAAAGGCTTTGCTGTTCTTCTACTTAGAAGGACTGGTCCCAAGAACAAAGAGCTATGAAGACTAGGCAACTGGGGTTAAGTGACTTGTCCAGGATCACATAGCTAGGAAGTGTCTGAGATCAAACTGGAACCAGGACCTCTCCCCCGGTGCCTCCAGGCCTGGCTCTGGTCCACTGAGCCACCTTGGGCTCCTCAAATGTGGCATCCCAGGTATAATCTTGAAAGTATTATTGCTGTATTAATATTGTAACCTATGTAACCTATTAATATTGTAACTCATGGTCATATTATTTCTTGATTGTTGTATTTAATTGGTAGTCTATTAATTCTGACCATTCTCCAAACTACAGTCCAAAGGTCAGGAGAATTCCTTGGCCGGACATTAGCTGCCACAGGGTCCTGGCTCCTACCTTGACAGACCAGATTCCCTACCAGGTCACATGTTTGATTAACCTCCTCCTCTTTGATCTTGTGGTTGTCAATTGAGCCAATGTCAAATCATATGCCATGTCACATGATCATTAGCTACCTCCCATTCCCCATTCCTTGATTCTCCAATAAAAGATTGGGGACACGTGTAGCTCTCTCTTTTCCACCATTAGAGGAGCACACACGCTGGAGCCCATGTTGTTGAACCCTTCTTCTCCAAGTCTTTCTTCCTTTATTGTGTTCCTTCTTTCTCTATGTCCTCTTCACCCATTTTCCCTTGGTTTCTAGCTTCCCTTCTCAGGTGTCCATCCACAAATATTAATTTGTGGCTGCAAATCGATTCCTTTTTCTGTGCCAATTTCTTCTTCCACATGAGGGGAGCGTGGGTAGGGACTCTAGGGCCAAATTCAACGCCATACATACAGGTAATTAAAGGGCACAACTCAATCCTTTATGACCCCCAAATTACTTCACTCAGTGGCCCAGGGGACCAGGAGTAAGACTCAATGTGGGTCGTCAAGGAAGGCTTTTCAGAGGATCACAAGGGGCCCCCAAGGAGTAGGCAGAGTGGTCAGCAGACTTTCAAGTCAAGCCATATTCCACGTGTCCCGCCTCCTCTCCCCTCCCCTCCCCTCCCCTAACGACGTCATAGGAAGAAAGGGAAGGCAAGGCAAACGAGGCTGCAGGTACAGCGCTGGACCACGTGGAGTTTGGTGTGTGACGTCACCACACGACCAAAAAAAAAAAAATCGCTCAGCGCATCGACAGAACTTGGCATGACGATGGGTGTCGTAGTGACATTGCCATGGCGTCACGGCGCGGCGTACAGTCACTGAGTCGGTCTTCTGTACGAGAAACTAGCGTGGCCGAGCTATTTCCTGAGTTCAGGAGAAGTTGCCCCTCCCCCTCCAGCAAATAGAAACTGAAAACTCTTTCATATTTGCATACATGAAAACAGGCCAATGGGCTGTAGGAGGACGGAGGGACTTCTGAGAGGAACCTACTCCAATGGAAAAAGAAGGAATAAGGCTGAGCGGTTCGGAACCCAGTGAAGCTTCCTCCAATGAACTTTAAGGAGCTCAGGTAAGAGGGGTAGGTAGGGTTTATCAGGCTGGAGACCAATGGGGAGCGAGGTCCTCTGAGTGACGAAGCCCCCCGGTCCAATGAGGATTGGAGGAGAACAGGGACCTCGGCCAGAGCGACTTCAGCTGGAGCCAGTAGAATCTGGTTATGGGCAGGGCTGGCGCATGAACGATGGGCGTCCCGTCCAATGGCGAGTGCAGAAGCAGGCGGCTCCAGCCAGGAGCGCCGAGGGTGCTGAGGGAGGGGGAAAAGCTGTACAGTGGAGAAGCAGGAAGTAGCAGCGGCAAGAAACGGAGGCTGCGGGAAAGGTGGCGGCAGCAGTGGCTGCAGGAGCTGGGCAAAGACCGCATAGTGTCGGCCTGGCCCGGGACCGGAACAAGTAAGCCCGCCCCGGGTAAATACCCGCCTCCGGCCCCGCCCCCCCTTGGGGGCGGGTAAATACCCTCCCCTCCCCCACTTGGGTAAATCCCCCCCGGGGGGTGGGTGTGTGTGTGTGGGGTGAGGGTGGTAATCTGTACTGGAAAGGTGTTGCTCCGCCGTCGCCGCCCACCTGAGTCTGGCTCCGGGTGGGTGAATCCCCGAACCGTCCTCCTGCAAACCGGGTAACTACTCGGGAGACTGGAGGCACCTTGGTGCCGGCCCCTTCCCCTTAGCCTTTGGCCCAGGGTGGTGACCGGGTGCCCAAAGGCTGCAGGAGGCACAACCCAACAAGGTGCCCGCGCCCCTGGGGAGAGGTAGTTGCGGACCGGCAGACTCCCCTTCCCTCCGGCCCTGTAAGACCCGATGGGGCCGGGTTCAAAGGCTTGAGGCCTGCGGGGTCAGCCCTTTTCCCCTCCCCCAACCCTCCCCCCGCTCCGCCTCGAAGGGAAGCTGATGTCCTGCGGCCCTGCCCCACCCCACCCTTGGGGGGGCCCTGGTGAACTAGGAGCCCGGGGCCCAGGGAGGGCGTTCCTACTGGCCCGAGGAGACCCGGACTGTGGTCAGTAACGGGCAGCCCAGAGCTCTGGGGTTTAAACTCCTGCAAAGGGTGAGGAGGGAGGAGGGTGCCAACTCCCAGGGCACGAGCTGCCGCTGCAGATCTGCTCTCGGAGACCTCAGCAAGGAACTGGGTGGAGGGACGCGAGTCTCGCCTCCTCATCTTGCAGCCTCAGTTTCCCCCTTCGCCTTTCCACGTCCTTGGACCACGTCCGTTTCCCTCCCCTCCCTTGGGCCCTGACTCTACTCCTGTGATCTACTCCTCTGACCCTGTGCTCAGCAGATGGCTGAGACTTAATTCTGCCTGCTGCCCAGCTAGTCTGCAGCCTAATCGCCTAGTGTGCGCTGGCCACCTCCCCTCCCTCCCCTGCCCCACCTCACCCTCAGTACCAGGCAGTGGGAGCCCGTGGAAAGTGGAGCACTCCTTCCCCTTCCATTTCTACCCTTCCCCTCCCCCCACAGGCCCTGAGTGGGCCGAGAGCTGAACCTCTTCCTGTTCAGCCTTCTCCTTTGGCTTTTGGGCAAGAACAGAAGGAAAAACTGAGGGGGGTGGGCAGCCCAAACCTGGAGATTTTGAGTCAGAAAAGCGCTTCCAGCCTGGAGTGCCAGGCTGCTTCTGCCTTTTGATGTGGCTAGCTATCAGATGACCTCAGAAACCTAGCCTGAGCAACAAACGAGGTGTGGAGTGGGGTGTATAAATGGGGGGGGGGGGAGGCGACTAGGACTGACTGGGCTTTCCTGTACTCTCAATTGGCCACTCCTCTTTTCCACCAGCCACCTCACCATCAGTCACTGCACCCAGGCCAAAGGAGGGATCTGGGTTAGGAGAGCCACGAAGCTCTCATGAGTGCTTCAAGCAAAGACAAAAGCTGGAGCCACTTAGCTCTTAGTTGAATTTGCCAAAGACCGGAGAGGATTTCCCTTTTTGCCTTAAGCTGTATAGGTTTCCTCCCTCCCCCCTCCATTTGCTCCCAAAGGTCCTTCCACAGGTACCTGCTGCCACCTGCAGAGACTATCTCTAGTTACCATCCTGGGGCTGGGGACAGGTGAGGGAACTGGCCCCTGGAGGACTGCGGGCATCTTCAGAGAAGGGGGAGGGGATTTGGGAGCCTTGTTTTTGGAGACATTGCCTAAACTTTCATTCATTCCCTCCTTTTTCTTTTTATGGGGGTGGAATAAGGCAAGGCTTGGCTACTGCTGTGGTAAGGACTTAAGGCAGAGAGAGGGCCGGGTTTGAACAGAATTAGTTGCCATCAGGGTGGTGATGGGAGTGTGTGTAGCTTTTTACCTTGGCAGCCTAAAGGGGGTCATGCCCCTCCAGCCCCCCTCTCACATTCTAAGGTAGCTTCTCAGGGGAGGTCTCATCTTTAAGTTTTCTTATGCTTCTTGGTCCCTTGGCCTCGGAAGAAAGGAAAAGAGAGAAATATGGAAGAAGAAAGGAGGAGCTGGCTGAGGGAAGTCTGTGCCACTCTAGGGAAGACTGGGGAGCTGAGCAGCAGGTGTTTATGACTGAGGAGAGGCCCAGAGCTGGGGCTTTTGTGACCAGATCTGCTATCATTGTCTCTATGTCTTTCAGTTTGTTCTAATCTCGCTGTATCTCTGACTTTCTGAGTCCTGTTTTCCATACTGGTCAGTTTATATTCTTTCCAGTTGATGAGAATTACCTCAGTTGGCCTGAATTTAAATTTATGTGATAACCATGGACATCCCCAAATGATCCCAACCATAGATTTCCATTGCCCACTCACTCTAGTCCTTAGCAGGTGTGAGATCTGAATTTGATAAGATCATATTTTTTATGTAGCACTTCCAGTTTTTATTCAAATTTATCCTCGGGGAGTTGGAATGATTCTCTACCTTCATTGGTAGGTGGTCACACTGTGGTCAAGTGAAACTTTCAGTGAGGTTGAACCACTTCTTGTATCCCAATCTAGGGCTCTGACCATTTGGCCAGATTGCTTTCCTGTGAGCCACAGATGACCTTAATTGATCCTGTGGCCAACCTTGAGCCTCAATCAGTATCTGTATCAACAGTTATCGATTATTTTTCTTTGCTGGGTACTAGGCTGAGGGATGAGTGATGGAGTCACTTCAAGGACAGGGCCCACGTCTGACTCTAAGACCTCAGCTGATTTCAGCTTGTTGTGAACCGTCTGAATTCCTCATGACCTTTCCTATTCTACACATACATGTCTATGCACATCCCTATCTCTTTCTCTGGCTTTCTGTATCTCTCTCTTGTCTTCAGCCTCTTTTTCCTGCTATCCCTTCACATCCTTCCCTCCCCTCCATCCTTACCCAGCAGCTCTCTTTTTTTCCCCTGCTTGGATCCTTGAGATGCTGGTGGGGTCATCTGTTTCTCATCTTCGATTAGTTATCAAGTCCTGTCAACTCAACCTCCTGCATAGTTAGGCTGCCTGTTCCTGCTCTCCACACAGAAATCCCACTAGTATAGGCTCTCGTTATCATTTACCTCGCCACTTGCGATCACCTCCTTATTATCTTTATGACTCCATTCCCTTCCCTGCCTTTAATGCATTCTAAAGGCAGAAACACCTTTCTTAGAGATGGTCCTTCTGCTCCTCATAAAAAACTCTCCAGTGGTTTCCTTCTGCCTGTCAAGTAACATTTAAAACTGCAATTTGGCCCTGTTCTCCTTTTCAACCTTATGTCCTAGCCTTTCTCTCTGTTCTGTGCTCCAGGACTAGATCCATGCCAACTCCATGCCCTCCTTCTCTTCTTGTCCCCTCTCTGCAATGCCTAAGCTCCCTCCCTTGTTCTTTATCTCCTGGTGGGTCCATGTACATGTTCAAGCCTTCCCTGTGCTACCTGGCTTGGATATTGTGTTATAATTCTCTTCACTCTCAGGATCATGAGCTCATAGGTCTAGACCTAGAAGAGACCTCCACAAGGTCATCTAGTCCAATCCCTTCACTTTACAGATGAGGAAACTGAGGCTGTGGGAGGTTAATGACTTCCCTAAGTAACCAAGTAGTAAGCCTCAGGAGATATTTGAACCCCACTGCTCTGATTCCAGAGCCAAGTTTCTTTCCACTGTACCACTGGGGCCTCCCTTATCATGCAATATTGTGTATTAGAGCCCTCTGAGTAATTCTTATTCCCTAGTAGACTGTAAGCCCCTTGAGGGCAGAACTGGTGTCTTACCTAAGCCTTGTATCTCCTACTATGCTAAGGCGCAGAGCTCTGCACACGTAGGCCCTTAATAAATGATTGTTGTATTGCATTGTCCAGTCTGAGGGTTCTTAACCAGGCCCAAGAGATGGGGAAGGATGATGGGAAAATACAAGTAAGAAGTGTCCTTCCCTGAAGTCTCAATTCCTCCCTCTTATTCCCTTTTTCCCCAGGTGTAGGTCCCACCCCCCATTATGGGGGACATGAAGACCCCAGACTTTGATGACCTCCTTGCTGCTTTTGACATCCCTGATATTGATGCTAATGAGGCCATACACTCAGGGCCTGAGGAAAGTGAGGGGCCTGGGGCCCACGGGAAGGCAGAACCCAGTGGTGGGGGATCTTCTGGGGAAGTACCAGGGACTGCTGGAGATAGGTCCACAGTGCCAGCCCAGCCCTCTGAGCATAGCCTTCCCCACCCAGACATTTCTGCTGTCAGTGTTATTGTCAAAAACACTGTATGCCCAGAACAGCCTGATTCTGTGGGAGGTGGTTCAGGGGGGGATGGAACCCGAGCTGGGATAGGCCCCAAGGAAGGGCCGGTGGGACCCCGACTACTACAGAATGGTTTTGGGGGTGCTGAGCCACCTCCCCCAAGAGCTGCCCGCTCCCCAGTTCCTCCCAGTAGAGAGAGCTGGAAAGACAAAGCAGGGGAAGGGAAGCCTTCCTTGGGCCTTTTTGCACATTTTGGGCCTGAGCCTGGGGACCCAGACCCTTTGCCTCCTTCTGCCCCTTCTTTGTCCCATGAGAGGGCCCTGACCTCACCCTCTTTCTCTACCCCTTTTGAATTGAGCCAGGAAAATGGTCCTTCTCTGCTGCCCCCTGATTCTTCCCCACCCTCAGGAACCACAGAGCCAGGCAGTGACAGCCCCCATCATCCTTCTGGCTCAGGCTGGTCTGGTGTGGCCTCCAGCCCCAAGGAGGTGGCCATCCTTCCTAACAGTTCACCCCCCCAGTTGGGTGGGGCCCCTTTTTTTAAGTCATTGCCAGCCTCAGGAAACCCTCCCAACTCCCCCAAACCACTGGGCACCAGTCCACCAAGAGATGAAGAAGATGAGGGAACGGCTGACAAGTCCGCCCCCGACAGCCCCCAGAGCCCTTCAAGTGGAGCTGAGGCAGCTGACGAGGACAGCAATGACTCCCCAGCCTCTTCCAGCTCTTCCCGACCTCTCAAAGTTCGTATCAAAACTATTAAAACATCCTGTGGGAATATCACCAGAACGGTGACACGCGTCCCCTCAGACCCCGACCCTCCTGCTGCCGTCCCCTCAGTCGAAGGGGCCCTCCCCGCTGAGCCTGGCCTCCCAAAGGTCCCCCCAGGGGCCTCCACCCCCGAGAGCCCCAAAGTGGTGAGCGTCCAGCTAGGGGATGGCACAAAGTTAAAGGGCACCGTGCTCCCCGTAGCCACCATCCAGAATGCCAGTACTGCTATGCTGATGGCAGCCAACGTGGCCCGTAAAGCGGTCGTCCTGCCTGCTTCGGCCCCCCCTAAGGCAGTGGCCAAAAGCGCGCTTGGCTTGGCCCCTCAGACCCTGCCCAAAGCTGAGGGGAGGGCGGCGGCGGGGAGCGGGGGCCAGAAGGTCAACGGCGCCTCCGTGGTGATGGTGCAGCCTTCGAGGCCTGCAGGGGCTGGGGGCACGGTGATCTCTCGGACCCAGTCCGGTCTGGTGGAGGCTTTCAACAAGGTCCTCAACAGCAAGAATTTGTTGCCAGCTTATCGGCCCAATCTGTGCCCACCGGCGGAGGCGGGGCTGGCTCTGCCTCCCTCCGGGTACCGCTGCCTGGAGTGCGGGGACGCCTTCTCGCTGGAGAAGAGCCTCGCCAGACACTATGACCGCCGCAGCATGCGGATCGAGGTCACCTGCAACCACTGTGCCCGCCGCCTCGTCTTCTTCAACAAGTGCAGCCTTCTCCTCCATGCCCGCGAGCACAAGGACCGAGGGCTGGTCATGCAGTGCTCGCACCTCGTCATGCGCCCGGTGGCTCTGGACCAGATGGTCGGCCAGCCGGACATCACCCCTCTGGTGCCCGTGGCTGCGCCCCCCGTGGCTCCCCAACCCCCAGCCACCCCAGGCAAAGGGGAAGGGGCCGCCGAAGCCCCCGTGTTACCCCTGTTGGCCGAGCTGCCGCCAGCCTCTGCTACTACCTCTACTTACACCTGCTTTCGCTGCCTCGAGTGCAAGGAGCAGTGTCGGGACAAGGCCGGGATGGCTGCTCACTTCCAGCAGGCCGGGCCCCCCGCTCCTGGGGTCGCCAGCAACGTGAGTCAACGTTCTCCTGGGGAGAGGGACCGCGGACGCGTCTCGGGGTGAGGGGGCCGCGTGTGTGTCTCGGGCAGGGGTGATCCGGAAAGGCCTGGCTGGGAGGCCCGGGCGTGGTGACGAGAAGCCGCACGGGGTAGGGGGAGCTCCCCGTGTCTTCCCCCGGAACACTAGCTTGGGATGTGAGCAGGGTTTAGTGGGAGCTCCTCAGCCTCTAGCCGCGGAGCCGGGGGGAGCCCGTGAGGTGCTCCCGTCACCTTCGCCCTCCCTTTCCAGGTGTGTCCATCTTGTCCCATGATGCTTCCCAGTCGCTGCAGTCTGAGCGCCCACCAGCGCATGCACAAGAGCCGCCCCCCCCACGTCTGCCCGGAGTGCGGGGGGAACTTCCTCCAGGCCAACTTCCAGGCGCACCTGCGGGAAGCGTGCCTCCACTTCTCCCGCCGCGTGGGATACAGGTGCCCGGCGCCCCCGGGGCCTCTCGGGAAGCTCCCCAAGGAGGACCCTCAAATCCAGCTGGTGGAGGCGCCGCTGACCTCGCTCTCCCTCTCCCCAGGTGTCCGAGCTGTTCGGTGGTGTTTGGGGGGGTGAACTCCATCAAGTCCCACATCCAGGCCTCCCACTGCGAAGTGTTCCACAAGTGCCCCATCTGTCCCATGGCCTTCAAGTCTGCGCCCAGCGCTCACGCCCACCTCTACACCCAGCACCCCGGCTTCAGCGCCCAGCAAGCCAAGTGAGCGCCCGGGCCTGGGGGGGCGGGCGGGGGGCCCGGGGGCTTCTCTCCCCCCAACGGCCCTCGTCCTCCGCAGGCTGATCTACAAGTGCGCCATGTGCGACACCGTCTTCACCCACAAGCCTCTCCTCTCCTCCCACTTCGACCAGCACCTGCTGCCCCAGCGCGTCAGCGTCTTCAAGTGCCCCTCGTGCCCTTTGCTTTTCGCTCAGAAGAGGACCATGTTGGAGCACCTCAAGGTGGCCCTGGGCGCGGGCGTGGAGCACCTTGACAAGGGCTGGGGGCTGGGGTCGGGCTGGGGTCGGAGCTGGAGGCTTTCTGGGGACGCTTAAGAGACGGGGGTTGAGGGGAGACGAGCGGGCGGGGTGACCCATGGAGAGACTCCTCCGGCCCTCCGTCTCACCCCGTGGTGACTCCCCTCCCTTCTCTCCCTCCCACAGAACAGTCATCAGGCTGGGCGGCTGGGAGAGGAAGCTGGGGGGAAAGGGACTGGGGGTACCCCGTTGACCCCTAAGCCTGAACCTGAGGAATTGGCTCTGTCTCGGGGTAGGGCAGGCCCTCCCACAGAGGAGTCATCTTCCTCTTCAGAAGAAGAGGAACCCCCTAGTTCCCCTGAGCCCCCCCAACCAGCTAAGAGGTCCAGACGTGAACCAGGGGGGAACAGGGGCAGTAGGGGACGGGGCGGAGGGCTTGGGGGCTGGACCTGCGGCCTCTGCCACTCCTGGTTCCCTGAGCAAGACGAGTACGTGGCCCATATGAAGAAGGAACATGGCAAGGTGAGGGGGAGGCACTGCCGAGCAGAGACTTCTGGGGCTGCCGGAGGGGGGGGTGCCGGGACGGAGGAGGGGCGGCGGGGCCGGGAGGGGCCGGAGGGGAGCCCTCAGCCCTTACTGTGTCTCTCCTTCCTCCTTTCTGCAGTCAGTGAAAAAGTTCCCCTGCAGGCTTTGCGAGCGCTCCTTTTGCTCTGCCCCCAGCCTGAGGCGGCACGTCAGGGTCAACCACGAGGGCATCAAGCGTGTTTACCCCTGCAGGTAGCCCAGGCCAGGCGGGGCGGCCGGCACCCCCTCGAGCCCCCTTTTCCCGCCCTGTCGGGAGGCCCACATCATCCCCTTCTCTGTCCGCTCCAGGTACTGCACGGAGGGAAAACGCACTTTCAGTAGCCGCGTGATCTTGGAGAAACACGTCCAAGGCCGCCACCGGCCGCCGCGGCTGGGCGCCCAGTCCCCGAGCCTGGCGGGTGGACTCGCCCGGGGTGGCAGCCAGGTACGGAGGGGCCCGGGGCCGAGGGCGCTGTGAGGCGGGGCCCGGGCCCAGGTCCTGGGAGGGGGCCATCAGACGAGGGGGAGGATGGAGCCCGGACACAGACAGGTGAAGGAAGGGCTCCCAGTGAGCACGAGGCGGCCGGCCGCTCCTCCCACTGACCCGTTTCCCGGCTCCTTCACTAGGGTTCTGGGCGCAAGCGCCGCCCGTCCTCAGACTCCTGCAGTGAGGAGCCAGACAGCACCACACCCCCAGCCAAGCCCCTCCGAGCAGGGCGCTACCGGAGCATGACTGGGGCTGAACAGGGTCATCTGGGAGGGCTTCGGGGTGACGATGGGGCCCCGCAGTGTCGGGACTGTGGCCTCTGCTTTGCCTCACCCGGCTCCCTCAGCAGACATCGCTTCATCAGCCATAAGAAGAGACGCTGTGGAGGGGGAGTGGGGGCTGCCGAGGAGGTGCCTCTCCAGTCAGGGCCTGAGCCTGAAGGAGGTGACTCCCCCCTGCCTGCCCCCGGGGGTCCCCTGGCTTGTAAAGTCTGTGGCAAAGGCTTTGACAGCCCGCTCAACCTCAAGACACACTTTCGAACCCATGGCATGGCTTTCATCCGTGCCCGGCAGGGAGGCAACGGAGACAACAGCTAGGCCACGGCCGCTTCGGGAAGCAGGGGGGCCCCTGGGGTTCACAGGGTGGTTAGGATGGAGCCAGGGGCTCTGCTGCAGCTGTCCCCTTTATTCCCAGGCTGGGGAGGGAACCCTCCCCCCCACATTTCATGAGGAACTCTAGTCATTCCCATCTCCCTTGTCCCATATTGGGTTTGGCTCCCGGGGCCTCAACAAGACCTTTCTTTTTTTCCCAGCCCAACACTAATCAGCGACCCCCGGGCCCTTAGTGTGTAGTCGGGGTTGGGGGGTGGGGGTCAGAAACCCAACAACTCTACTTTGGTTTTGGAGGCACCCCTGGCATACCGAGGAGGCCGCAGGGAGAGAACCGTGTACGCCCTCCTTCCCCTTTCTGGCCCCCCCCCTCCCACCATGCCAGGCCCAGCCCCTACAGTGCCTTTCAATTTTCTTTTTTCTGCAATTCCTTGGGAGGTTGGTGGGGACCAGTCTTGTCACCAGGGGTCCAGGGAGGGAAGAGGGGGGTAGATTCTCAGGAATCCTTTCTTCTTGTAGTAATAAGAATAATTAATAATATTAACAATGAGAGGGGAGGGGAGCACTCAGCCCATTAAAACTGCTAGTGGTTTAATCCTTGATTCCAGCTCCTACTTTATGCGCCTTGAGCTTGGCAGGGAGGGAGGGGGCAAGAGCTAAAGTTGGGGCGGCAGCCTTGGGGGACCTTCCACCCAGGGTCGCCTCGGCTCCTTTTTGTACTCCGACCAAGTTCAGTGAGAACACAGGTGGCTAACTAAGGACTTTATTTCAAACAGAAAAAAATAAAAATAAAAAATTGAGAGCATTTTCCCTGGGCCAGAGGGAGTGGGATAAGAACCGACTGCAGGCACCGGGATCCCCTTGGACCTGGGGCAGAATGGGGACGGCCCATTCTCTTCTCTTGGCTTCCATGATGGGGGCCCCTTTAATGGAGAAGCTGTGCTAGGTCCCCCTCCTCTAGGGGGAGCTCCAGTCCCTGCTCTGACTCCTCCCCCAGGAGAGCCACTGAGGGGCACAGATCTCTCTTTCTCCTGGTAGCCCAGAACAGGCTGGAGGGTAAGGGAAGTATTGGAGGGGGGCAGGGAGACACCACAGACCCCAGAAAGGTCCCCTCCATCCCCCCCAAACTCCAGCATCCCCTCAGCTGCTCACGTGGGGGCAGTGACTCCCAGAGCCTGTCAGGTGGTAATACTGTCACAGAAATGGGGCCGGGAGACCCCAGCAAGGTTCCTCCCAACACTCACTCCTCTGCCCCCGGCAAGCTCCTTGTTACCGATCCTGGGGTCCGCCCTGGGTGCTCTCGGCCCTCCCAGGGAGTCTCCCGGCGGCCCTCCCTCGGCTCCCCGGGGCTGGGCGGCGGTGGGGGGGGGGGGGTCACATGATGCCGTTGGTGAGGTACTGGAAGCCGTCATAGAGTTTGGTGGTGATGGAGCGCATGCTGCCGTCCACCATCTGCTCCACCAGCAGCTGCAGCTGCTCCTCCGTCATGCTCATGTGGAAGCGCTCCTTCAGGTTGCGGATGGTGCTGGAGCCGTGGAAGCAGGGCAGCTGGGAGCCTGGGAGGGGAGGATAAGTTAGCGGGCGGGCCCCCCCCCGGCTGTGGGCAACTCCCCAAACCCACCGGCGGCTCCTGCCAACCCTGAGAGCCCTGCGTAGGGGGGGTGGGGGGCCACGGAGGGGTCCCGAGGCAGGGCCTGGACACTCACAGAGAACCTGGGCCACCGTCAGTATGGGGCTGGCCGGGGAGTCTCCTGAGCACCATCGGCAACCTGTGGGTGGGGCGGGGTGGGGTGGGGGGGGCCCAATTGAGTATTGATAGGAAGGGGGCGCAGAAGAAGAGAGAGGGGGAGGCCCAAGCCAGTGAAGAGAGCCCTGGCGGGGAGCCGGGGATAGGTGCAGGGACTATGCTGCAGGAGGGAGAGCGGGGCCTGGGACACCCAGGGCTGCCCTAGGAGGGCCAGGCAGCCAGGAGGGTGGAAGCAGTCATGGGGGGGGGGAGCTTCCGGCTTGGAGGAGGCCTGGGGCTACGCTCAGGGCCTGCCCTATCTGTGCCAGCCCCCACCTTGCTGCATGATCTCCACGATCTGCACCACCTTGTCCATGTGTTTTCGGGCAGCGATGAGCCCCTGCAGCATCAGCATCTTGTAGTAGTTAAACATGTCGCCATCTAGCCCTCCCATGACCTGGACAACAAAGAGGGAAAGGGAGGGAAGAAGCTCTGGGCTCTGAACGGGCACCCGGCACTGCATCCAGGCAGCCCAGGGCCTCCCTTACTAGCCATCAGGCTGCCCCCTTCCTGGCACTCTCTAGAAGCCCCCGAGTTCCCCCTCCTGCTGGCAGGGAGCCAGAGGTAGCCAGGCAGCTTCCCAACTCACATCCACAAACTCTGTGGTCAGTTTAAAGGCTGAAGTCTCAAAGCCCAGGTTTCGAGGGGAGCTGGACAGGATGAAGCCGAAGTCAATGTGGATGATGTGCCCCTCAGCATCGAGGAGGATATTCCCATTGTGCCTGATGAGGAGATAAAGACAATCCTTCTCAAGGGCCCATCCTGGTGGCCCCACCCGCCAAGGCCTCCCCTGTTTTCATCGGTCCTGCTGGGATGTCCACACAGCTAGCAGAGTCCATTCCAGAGGAAAAAATGCTAGTGGAGGCTGCAGTGTCCAAAAATGCTATTAATAAGGAGAAAATTGACTAACACCTCGCTTGTTTAGCAATAACCATGTGGAACACAGCTGATAAGTCGGAACAGTCTCTGAACATCCAGACAAGGGACACAAAGACCACGGGAAGGTCAGTCAGTCTCCCAGTACAACTTTGGTTTAATCCAAGTTTCTAACGAACTTCATGATTGCCTTTATCAGCCCACAGCAAATAAACAGCAGCAAACTGAGTGAGGGGCTGCCAGAAGCAAGGACTCAGAGAACTGGGAGAAGTGTTTAGTTCAGTTAAAAAGGGAATAAACTGCAAAAAGAACATTAACTGACATGGAATATCTTATACCTAAATGTCCCCACAAGTCACGGGATGGGGGGGGGGGGCATGAATTAAAAAGAAATTCAGGTCTAGAAGCCTTCCCAATGAATGGCCAACAAAGGAGCCAAGAGCAGGTGAAGGTGGGGAAGGCCAGGGCCCATTCAGCAGGGCCTTTGTTAGGTTAAGTATTTGTATTCAAGGAGGGGAGGGGAGTGGGTGCCTTAGGTTGGCCTGGCCAGAGGGGAAACTGGTCTCCTTTCTTTTCCAACCTTTCATCAGAGCACAAAAGGAAGCAGAGCTAGAATTTGGGAAGAGACCTGAGAAGCTACAGAATTTTAGTCTTTTTAGTTTCATGGATGTTAAACCAGTGGAGGTTGGTATCTGCTTAATACTGCTACAACTTTTCTGTTCTTTCTGGTATGGGCCTATAAATTGACTCCAGCTTGCTAGCCTCCTCTATCACAGATCATTTTTCTTTTTCTTTTTTTTTTTAAACCCTTACCTTCTTTCTTAGAATAGACACTGAGTATCAGTTTCAAGGCAGAAGAGCAGTATGGCCTTGGCAACTGGGATTAAATGACTTACCCAGGGTCACATAGCTAAGAAATATCTTTGACCAAATTTTAACCCAGGACCTCCTGTCTCAAGGCCTGGCTCTCAATCCACTGAGCCACCTGGCTAAAGATCATTTTAAAAAAAGTGATTAAAAAAAAACAAACTGGCTATTGGCCAGCATAAAATTCCTTTATTCAACAATGGAATCTCTTTTGTTCTAGGAGAGGAGAAACTATGAATTGGAAGGGACAGATAGGGATCCCTTCTTAGCCATTAGTTTGCTTGGTCCTATTGTTTTGTTTCAGGAATCTGGATTCCAGGATCTCTGGATTCACAATCCTGATCCTTAGCCTTGAAAAAGGATTTCTAACCCTCCCCCCTTCCCACAAGCTGCTATGCTGTTTGCATGACTTTGTTGCTTTGAAATTTAAGTTTCTGTGGAGCACACCATTCTGTTTTAGATTCCTTCCTAGCCCTGGGAAGCCAGGCTCTGCCTTCTCTTCCTAAACTAAACTATGTTAAGACAGGTCCTCCAGATGTGTCCTGGATGTGCAATCCCAAGGAGAGATGGGGTGATGTCAGGGTGGGGCTGGGGCTCCAAGCTGAGAATGCCCTGGAGGCCAGGCCAGGCAGGATGAGGACCTGGGGAGTCAGTCACCCACCTGTCTTTGACCTGAAGCAGGTAGCAGACAAGACAGTAGCCAGCACAACTTTGGACAAAATTGCGCTGGGCACTGAGGAATGCCTCGGTGGTATAGCTGCCATGCTCCTGTAGGAAGTAATCGAGCAGGGAGAGCTGTGACTGCTTCTTCACCTGGTGGATGGACACAGCATTGACCACAGGCTCTATCATGCCGCTGTCCGCAGAAATCACAAGAATCTTGTAGGGCTTGATCCAAAGGGGCACTCGTTCTTGCTCCCAGATGGACTGAAGGGAGAGACAAGGAGGCATGAAGATCATCACCATCTCCCCAGTGGAAAAAGATGGTGACCAGGCCAGAGAGAGCCCAGAATCCCTTCCTAGCTTTCTGTCCATTGCCCTAACCAAGACTCTTTTGGAATCAATATAAACAAAATCCAAAGATCTTGTTGGGACTAAAAAATATGGTAGGGAGGTCCAGGAAAAAGAATGAGAGAGGGACATAGACACTAATACAGAAGCATACCAGGAAGGAGACACAGGAATGGAGAAAGATGCTGCTCAGGTACAAAGGGAGAGTCACAGAAGAAGAATGAAACCCCCCAAAAGAGAAGAGATCAAGATCCACCTAAATTCTTCATATGGAAGTGAATCAAGGCAAAAGTGTAATTTTAAGAAGTGATAAAGAAGAGAGGTGGCAAGGTCTTACAACAAACCCTAAACAATTACAATTCATCTTCCCTTTAATGCAGGAGCCAAAAGATGGGACAGATGCAGTGCCAAAAGTAGCCAGGAGAGGTCCTTGTAGTCAATCTCTTTAGAGTGACTTCCCTAAATGGGGCAGTTGCATGCTGCCCAGGCCTGTATTCTTTTCATCTGAAAGTCTGGCAGATTTCCCTCATTCTCCCCTCACCTGCAGTTGTTTCAACACCTGGAAGGCTAACAGCTCTTGTCGCAGGTCATCTCCACACTTGACAATGACTGAGAGGAGCCGCCAGTTGGGGAGGTGGCCATACGGGGAGCCCTCTCGGATCCTCCTATAAGAGAAGGCAGGAGAAGAGAGGATGACTTGGAAGCTGGCTCCTGACGGTGTCACTTCTGCACGTCTGTGGTGTGCTGCAGGCAGGGCTGCTGTCCCCATGGAGAGTGGTGGTTTGTACTGCTGCACAACGGGAGTGCTGGTGTGATGAATGTGCTAACACTTGCTTGAAATCAGAGAGTACCACAGGCTCACCTGACTTTCTCTTGCCAGGGCTCCTTGAGGGCGACTGCTGATGGGTCTTCTGGGTCCCGCTTAAAGGCAGTAGGGGTGTGGGCTAGCTGCTCTGAGAGGCGTCGTCTGGCAGGAGAGAAACCCATTGCTTACCATGGATAAAGAGCTGACCTCTACAAGAGGGACCCCCGCCCACTCCTGGGGCAGCCCAGGCCAAAGGAGCATGTTTTTAAAACCTAGGATTGTACAAAATTTAGGTCTAGGACATAATTAGAGATTGGTGCTGACATGGGCAATGAAGTTGAGATTACAGTTAAAATGGTCACCGGCCAGCAGAGAATAGCCCCCAGACAGGCAGGTCAGCTCTAAAAAAAGAAAGGGCAGAACTCTCAGGGTGGTTGTACCGAATATCTCCTGCTGCAATGAACACGGGCTCCTTGCTTTCTTGACTGGTGATACTATCCACAGAGAACTGGGAGATGTTGTCACAGCTGTTGGCATGTACTTCGGGGAGCTGGGAGGAGAGGGAAAGGCAGCCACAATAAGCAGAGGTTCCCTCCCACTCCTCTTCCCTCTCCCTCTCCCAATGACCTCTGATGTCCTTTCCAGACCTTGGTCTAGACTCCCACTCCAATCCTGCCTCCATTATTCCCTTTGTGTTTCCTTAGGAGTGGAGTGTGTAAGCCACAACAAGGACTAGAAGGGCTTGGAATGGGAATCTTCCCTTCAGAAGGCTGGGAGAGTCCTGAAGGCAGATATCCCACATTGTCCCTCTGATCTCCCCCATACCCAAGAATCTTGAAAGCAAATTCAATGACAACCGACTTCCAAGTGATTCCCTCAGTTTCTTCTGACTCTGGCCTTTAAGGCCTTGTACAACCTGGATCCAACCTCCTTATCTATTTATTAGCCAGCCTTTCTACTCACTGCTCTCTAGCCAGGCTCATTTTATCCATTGTCTTTGGAGCCCCCAACATATCCTTACCTTCCTACCTCTGGGACATGCTGCTCCCCCTACCTGGAATGCTTTCTCCTTTTTTGGAATTTCACCAACACTGCCCACCCAAAGCCAAAGCTCAAGTTTATTTCTTCCTCATTCCAACAGCATTTCTTGTCTATCAGTGAGAATGAATGCTCCCTTATTGGGTTGCTGGTCTCCTCAGTGAGACTGTCAGCTTCTTGAAGGCAAGGACTGGATCTGATTTGTGTTTGTTTCTCCCACAGTGCCTGGCACAGTGCTCAATATAAACATGGTAGGTGCTCAATAAAGCATTCTGTCCTGTAGCACAGGGGTTGGCAGACTGTGGTGAAGGCCAAAGGGCCTGCAATGAGCTACCAAACCCTGCCTTGGCATACAGGCCTTTATCCCTGCCCATCTGGATTACCACCACAGGCTCTCTCTCTAATCTTCACTCTTAACCTTTCTGCCAGACAGACTCCTTAATGCAACTATCTGGCCACACATCACTCACTCCTCTGCCCAAATCCACCCTGTTTCCTGAGTCCTATTCTGGGTTCTTCTGGCCTAGTGTTCACGGCACTGTTATCCCTGTGCAGCCTGACCTTTTTCTGAACCTCAAGGAATCGGGACTGCTCATGTTCCCCAACCCAAATGCTGTACTTTGATGCTTGTGGCTATGCGTCTGCTCATGCTGTTCTCTTGGCCTGTGAAACACTCTTCTGTCCTGTATGCCATTCTCCTACCCATTCCTTAAGTGTCTAACGCCTATGCTGCCACCTCCTCCAGAAAGTTTTCCCTGATCACCAGGGACTCAATCATGACATTTTCTCCCTTTGATCTTCCAAAGAATTTTCCTTGTGCCCCTCTGACACTATTATTTTATATTCTAGTTATGCATACACCCCATCTATGAGGCCTATCTGAGTATGGACTACATCTTGTCTTAATGGTAGACCTTGTTTAGCACTGGGTTCTGGACTCTGAACCTGCTTCATCAATGCCTGCTGCCTAGAACTGGATTGATTCACAGCCTTTCCTGACCCCTGGGCATCCTCAGATTGTTTGGAACTATTTTCTAAATCTGTCTTCATGGTCACCTTTGAGGGCTGGAGCTCTTTCAAGCATTCTCAGAATATGTATTTCCCTGCCATCACCAGCCCAGGGCTGGCCACCCATCAGGCAATGCACACACTACTTGTGGGTAGGCATGGATCCTCCAGGCTCTCACCTCTACCTGCAGCTCTCCTATGTCGTCCACAGACCAGGCTTCATCATCATTGTCGTAATTGGGGACAGTGCTGAAGCTGCCTGCCCGCTGCTCATGGGTGATACCACATTCAGGAAGGTTTTCCACAGACCTTGTGCTCCGGATCCGGTTCTCAGGGATCCGAGTTGGGACACTGGTAGTATCAAAGTTTTCACACTCAAGTACTTCCACATAAATAAGATAAGGAGCCTGGAAGAAGACAATGAAGGTTTCAGTGGCCTGACCTGATATTCTTTTATGATGACTATGACACTCATACTCATGTCCTGCCACTCTTTATACCAGAGATCTATGCTAGGACTTCTCTGAATGGTGAAGCAGCATGGTAGACTGGAAAGAGTAATGGATGTGGAGCAAGATCTGGCTTCAAAACTTGGCTTTGTTCCTTAGACCTGTGACTTTCAGGAAGTCCTCTAATCTGTATAGGCCTCAGTTTACTCATCTGTAAAATAAGGGAGTTGGTCCTACATGACTGAATCCTATGATCTGAAAAAAGGAGTATACAGTGAAATCTGAAGTTTTCCAATGACACTGAATTTTCTGAATTGATCAAAAGGGATGGATGTCAGGAAGAGTGTGTGGGGACAGAGAAGGGGCTGTAGGAATCAGATTATGGATATAGAGAAAATTCATTTTGAACAATGAGCTCTGAGTTATCAATAACAGATCTGCAAGGGAACCTGGACAAACATTCCCAAAGACATTGACCCAAGGGTGCTATGATGCCCCCAAATTGCTAATAAAATAGCATTTGTCAATAAGTGTGATAATGAAAGGAATTAATTAATCTCCTTTGGAATCCTGTTAAGTAATTCTGATCCCTGAATCTCAAGGAAGGAATAACTGAAATGGATAAAGATTGGGGAAGAGCAATTAAAATGATGTAAGAAAGGGGGTAGGAAGCTGTTGTATGAGGAAATATGAAAAAAATTAGAATTCTTCAAACCCGGAAACATGGAAGCTGAGAGGGGACATGTTTAATTCTATAAAAACACAAGGATAGAGGAGGTGAATATAGACTTCTCCACCAAATTCAAAATGATAGAACATCTCCTGAAGTTTGGGCAAGGTGAATTTAGGGAATATAAAAAGGAACATTTATTAGAAGGAACAACTATACAATATCTGTTTTACTATACAATATATGTTTTATATTATAGAACATGTTAAATTTGTAGTACTTATTACCCTGAAAAATAATTTTGGTTAAGAAATAAAATAGCTTCAAAAAGGACTTAGAAAAATTATTGGATGACAGCCATAATGAGCTATGAAGGAATAATACTGTTTTGATGACATCCCCAAGCCCTTTGAACTTAAGAGTTGGAGGATACAACATGCTCTTTTTGCTCCTCTGTCAAGAAATAGAATCTATGTGGGGTAGTAGAGAGAACCTATGGCTAATGGTTGGCAAGCCTGGGTCCTACCAACAACTTTGTTAATAATTTACTAGTATGTGAGCTTGGGCAAATCACTTACATTTTATCTCCAACCCTCATTTTCTTTTTTCTAAAGTGAGATTAAAAACTACCTGTTCTTACTACCTCCCAGGTTTGTTGAGGCTCAAGTAAGAAAATGCACACAGAATTACAGAGAACTATGCAAATTTAAGGTGTTATATCAGTAAGAATATTAATAAATGGCTGGACATGAGTATCTGGAAGTTCTTAGGTTGTCTATTTCCTTGAACTGTGATCCTCCTCACTTTCCTTTAATCTCTTCTCTTCACCTGAATCCAAGCCCACCTTGAAAGCTTTTCTACACTAAACCTATGTGGAAGTCTGAAGTTCTTTACCTAGAGCTTACCTTAGGGTCATATTAGTGAACCTATGGCATACATGCTGGGGGGGGGGGGGAGGTGGTGGTGGTGGGGGGGGAATGTTTGCACCTGTTCCTCTCCCTCTGATTTCTCACATGACCCACCCTTCTCTGCCCAGCAGCCCAATGGGAGTACTTCCTCCCTCTTGTCTTGGGGGGGGGGCCCTCACATGTGGGGGGAGGGTTGCAGTTCAGACACTCGGTTTCTAAAAGGTTTGCTTTCAAACAGCAAACACTGAAGAAGACAGGCTGAGCACTATGAGGAAAGGCACTGTGTTTTAGCTAAACTTTACATGTGACTAGCAATCATATTCTGCATAAAGGAGGTGATTGATAAACATCTGTTGAATAAATGGGAGGAAAGTATGGGTAGCTTCTGGGCAGGAGAGCCCTTCAGAGGACAAGTGGGAGCTTACCTACCTTATCCTTAGAGTTGAGGACAACCGCCTGGGTATGGGGTACCCGAACCACATGGTGGTCGAAGCCAGCAGTAGGCAGCCAGACTCGGGCAGGGAGCTTGTGATTGAGTAGGGACAGCTCTGAGATCAGCCTCTGTGTCTTCTGCTCTTTGGTGGGCAGTGTTGCCAGTCGCTTGCCAATTGCCATCAGAGATTTGATGAACTCTCGCTCAGGAGCCAGTCTGACCGGCTATGAAGTATCAGGGTAAGAGATAGGAGGGAGTTATACATCTACCAGACATTTCCTACCCATCAAAGACCCTTTCGATTGACTGGGGTCAAAGTCCCCTGATGTCCAGGAGAAGCAGGGTTTGGGACATGTTTTTTGACTCAATGGCAAGACTCTTCCCCATCACCCTTGTGATCACTGTGGATATTCTGTGAATTCAGGCCCATCCCTGTTCCAGGAGTCCTTAGGCATTATCCCCAGGATACAGAGTACAAGAGAGACTTGTGAGAAGTGCCTGAGGTTTTCCAGAACATCCTTTAGTAAGAAATACCTTTCTCAATAAACATATCTCCTCATTCTGGCTATTAGGTTATTTGACTCTCTCAACTGGAGATAACTGGCACCTACCAGCTACTTCAAGAAGATTTTGGGAAATTTCCTCAATAAAAACGTATATTCCCCCCAAATCCCATCCCAATACCTGCAAATGATACTCTTTCCTTCCCCTTCTCCCTCCCATTATCCCACATACAAGCCAAGAACATGCAGGGGTGGGAGGGAGCAGAATTTGTATAGAGAGTGAAAAAGCAATGGGAAAAAGCAATAACAACTAAAGAGATGCTCAAGAAAGGTTAGAGATAGGGGGCAGCCCTCTCAGCCTGACCCATGGGCTGAATTGTTGCCTCACTCTCAATCCTCAAGGGAGACCCCATGCTTTCCAAGATGCCCTCCCCTTTCCAGCTCTGAAACAGTGGCACAACAGCACAGTCTCAAAGCCTGCCAGTTCTGCCCTTGTCCATAAATGCCTCTTCCAATATATTTAGGAGGCTTTCCATACCCTTGACTGGGATACTTCAGCTGTCTCCTCAAAGAGACAGGGGTAATCTGGGTTGGAAGAGATAGACTAGGCTACTCTGTAAAAGAGGCTTCTTTAGCCTGATTCCCTTATGTCAGAGGGAAGAGTTTATCAAGGCCACAAACTCAGATTCCCATCCTATGTGCATAGTGTCTGGCATATAGAAGACATTTAATAAATGTTTATTGACTGATTTCATTCATTATCAAGAGGTCACTCTTTTCCCACAAATAACATTTCACTCACCAGCCTTTTTTCTCTCATAAATACTTTCCCTAATTGAGAATTTCTAACTGAATACTATAAGACTGACCTTCTTGGAAAAACCATGAGGTACAGGTCTTGGCTCTACATATCCACCAAGACTAGGAGACAGAAGGGATTCTCAGTAAGTCTAGTCAAGAAATAAATTGAGTTCTTTTCATGAGTTAAGAATGTTGAACATGGGGAATAAAACAGATGGGGGAACTTCCAGTTCTCAAATGTCCAATAAGGGTAGCAGGATGAAAGGAAGAATAAACTTAGAAATTCTCTCCTACTTTCTAACCCCTCTGATATGGTCCCTCAAGTGGAAACACTATCCTGGACTAGTTCACAACAGTCATCTCAGAAAAAAGGGTGAGATTCTCCCCATCCTTAAATCAGTAGAATCACCTAAACTAGCTGAATATGTGGTATTTATCACTTCATAGGGAAGATGGGAATTATGACTGAAAAAGGAATTGGCACAGAACACAGAAAACTGATTGGGGGGAAAGTAAAAAATTAAAATGCAATAAATAAATAATCATTCAAACTCCCAGAGGGCCTAGCATTTCCTCTTCCGTCTCTCTGCCCAGAGGAAGGGTCTTTGATCCTATAAAACTCTTGGGTTTAAGGAGTGCCCTGGAGCTTCAAACAAAAGGACTTGGGGCAAGAAAAGTAAGGCAAGGAAGATGAAGGCTATGAGGACTAAGAAGCATTCTTCCTAGTCATCTAGGAAAATAGAGGCACACAGATTAGAAGAAATGAGATGGGAGCTGAGAGATGGTCTTTGGACAAGTAAGAATTTCTTTTCAGGCCAAGTTCTTTCCTTTCTTAGGAGCAGCACCAAGCTGACTACCTTGTATATATTAGGTGTTCATTAAGTTATTTCCTGACTGATGTCAGAGGGCCTCAGCTGAGGGGGAGAGATAAGATGGAGTAGGGGGGTGGGTGGGAGGAAGGAGACTCCTTTTCAGGGTACAAATTTCTGCCAAGTAATTCCTGGCTCTAGCTTCAATGTCAAATACTCACTACTACCTCTAGGATGCTTACTTGTACTAGGATAGTTAAAGGACAAATCTCGCTGCTCTCAATGATCGACCTCTGTGAGAAAAAAGAACTGAGCCTCATTCAGCCAGGGTTTAGGACAAATGGCAGCATGGGGAAGGGGAGCCAGTGAGGGGCTGGGACCCCCAAAGGTGGGTTGGGTTGGAAGGAGCCCTTTAAAAGCTGGCCCTTGGCATTTGGGCAAAGGTGAAAGCACTAAAAGGAGATCTGGGGACGGAGAGGAAATGCTGCCATGGGCGGACATGGGGAGTCAGCCACCCAGCCCCAGCCTGGCCCCACTTACGGAACTGAATGATTTATCAACACTCTCGGTACTGGAGGAGAGTTCCTGGGAAAGGGGCCGGGAGGGCAAGGGGAGAAAGGGAGAGGGGGAAGGGGAAGGGAGAGAGAGAAAGGCAAAGAATTTAGCTCCACTTTTGATAACAACCACTTCTCTTTCACATCTCTATTTTTCTGTTTTTCTTTAAATAATTAAACCCAGTTTTGGAGTTTGACACTAACCTAAGGAAATAATGAGAAGCCAGGTTGAGACTCTCAATGTCAGTGGGAGGGACAAAGGACTGAGATGGTTTTTGGGAGAGTGGCATGTCTCTTGGTTCTATTTTTCCTCTCACTTATTCAGCCCTTATTTCAAAGAAAAAAAATCCAGCTCTGAGTCTCAGAAGTAGGGAGCTCTGCTTAGTCTAACACTCAGTCAAGGCCCTGAAACTTAGTGGTTTCCAAAGTGCCAGCTCCTGATTCAGGGCAGGTTTTTAGATGTATGGTCTTCAAATGAAAAGTATCAGTTACACAAGTCTTGGAGGAATCAGTGAAGAAAAAGAGCCAAGTTTAAAAGTTGATGGATGAATCAGAAACCTCTAATTCCATATCACAAGCTCTATATCACACTGGATGCTAGAGGGAGCAGAGGACAAATTAAACTCTCATGTCCCCTTCAGTATTTTCAGTAATAAGTCCTAGTTATTAGCTCTTGCACTGAATATATAGACATCTGTTTAATCTAAGCCTAAGACAAAGCTGGCATGATGAGACAGTATTTTATACGTTTCCAAGCTCTGGGGTCTTTAATGAAGCCCCACTAAGGCTTAGCCAGGTTATAAGGCTGGGGAAGGAGAGAGTACTTTGGCTCCTCTTTCACAAAGTCCAGGAAGGTACCCTGACAGGCTTGTGGCCCATACAACAAAGTGTTCCAAGGCTTTGGAAGAGGGGAAGGGGCAGTGGTAAAGGTGACCAGCTGGGTTTAAGAGTCAGAATGCTCCTTCCTCTGCAAAGGCTAATGAGTAGTCACTTAGAAGTCTTTAATTTCTACATGAATATTTAACTCAACTGCCCAGTTTCATACCCATGTTTGGCCCATGCTAACATGAAGATAGTCCCAACTCTAGCCTCTTCCTGCAGAGAACTTGAGTAGTGGTGAAGATGGGAAGTTGGGGAAGTGAGGGGGACATTTAGGGAAAGTGGGAATAATAGAAAGACACAGGAAAGCCAATCTTAGAAATCTCACCCTTCCACTTAAGGATGAGGGGAGGGTTGGTGGGAGAATTAGACCACCAAGGTCAAAGTGACCTCCAAGTTGTCCTTTTATCAGTAGATACAACTTCTACCAGCAATCTGTTTGGGAATAGCTCTTAGTCCAGTAGCCTAGCTCTGTATCTTTCATCCATCTTCCCCCAAATCTGTTTCAGTAATACCCTGTGGGGAAGGTTGTTTCATTTGGTATCATAACCTCTTCCATTCTCTGGGCCGTAGTTACTCACTGAGTCAGCTCCAGGGAGCAGGGATGGGCCAAGAGGCTGACATCATAACAATATCATGCTGGCAGGCTGGCTGGGGCTTCCAACATGACACAGAACAGATTTCTCTGTACAAAGGTTGAGGTAGTCCCAAGAAAGCAAGACAGATCCACTAAAAATGTTGCTACTATGGTGGTAGGGGAATCAAATTAGTTAGAAATAGTAAAGCCTGGTGGTTAGCAGCTAAGGAAAGTTACTTAGCCTGGTTTTTCTGACCTGTGATTATCTGTGGATAGGAAGATGAAGGAAGCTGAGCTCGAAGTTTCTGAAGTCTGTTCCACTACCCCTCCTTAAATAATTAAGAAACAGGTAGTGCAGATAAGGCAAAGGGTGCCTAGTTAGATCTGAGCCTGAAAGATTTGGATAGATAGGAGAGGGACATGGAAAATGTGAAAGTTGTGCCTAATCCTCCTAAATGGGGGGAGTTCTTGCCCTTCAGTAACTACTTCTGCAAATAATGAGGCTTTGCCTACTAAACCCCAAGTTCCTCAGGGCTTTTTCACCTCTTCAGCTTTATGTGTTCACACCACTGGCCTACTGCTCAGCATATAGTAGCTGCTTGACAAATGTCTGCTGAATAAATCAATAAATGATAAAGGAAGGGGAGGATGAAGGAGTTGGACTGAGATTGAATCCTGTTACCACTCACTAGTGCTCTAAAATGAAAAGAGGTGGTTAGGAAGAGAATCAATCTCCTTTAGATCCCAAAACATCATGTTTCCAAAATGCACCTGGCAAGTGAGCATTGAGGGAACAGCATTCAGGTACTAAAGTCTCCAAAGTGACCCTAGAAGTAAAACTCCCTTCTACAGTAGCTGAGACCAGGTCTTTATCTTTTACTTTCTGGATCATATTTCCCTCAGGGAAGGACAATGGAATCAGATGTCTTATCCTTTTAGTGTTGGATAACCTGTGAGGGGGTTTAGGGATCTGGTATCCCCTTCCTTTCTCCCAAGATAAAATGACCTTTGAGACAGAGAGCCAAGTTAGGAAAATATTACCTGGAAGGCCTGGCCCAATTTCCCACAAGGAATGGCCTCCATAAGATGCCCACAACTCTGACCTGGACAGGACCAGCAAGAGTCAAGACCCCAGCTATAGCTGCTGCCTAAGGAAAGTGTCAGAATCAAAGTATGTCCAGCCTTAAGAAAGGAATTGCATAAGAAGGGGAGAAAAGTTTTTTGTAAAGTGGCCCCAGGTGGTCTGTATACATTTTGGGGGCAGGTCACATAAGAACATGAAGAATCTTAAAATCTATAATTAGTTTTCAACTCCTTGGGGCATGGGACCTGGAATTTAGCTGTCTCTTCTCTGGTCTACAACCTCAACTCCGAATCTGTTCTCTTTATAGCCTCCTGCTTTCCATACCTCATTTTGGGAACAGTAATCAAGTCAATACCATGGCTGCTTCTGGGAAAAAGCCTGCCAGTCAATTCCTACTTGGCTCTATCCATCATACTTGTGACTCCCCAGAGGAAAAATAAATCCACTCTTTCCTAACACATTCCCTTGTTTGTGGTTTCTTCCTATTAGAATGTAGCTCCTTGAGAGCAAGGACTGTCTCACTTGGGTGTTTGTATCCCTTGTGTCTAGCACAGTGACTTGCACAGTAACAGGTGCTTAATAAATGAGTTTTCTAGCTGAGCATCTAAATAAGAAGGACACAGCTCCATCTTAGTAGACTGTGGTCATGGAAATCTAGATACTGGAGTCAGCTTCTGTTCAAAAGACGATCCCATGGCCAGGAAGGATAGGTGATAGTCAGGAGTAGGTCTCTTCGAACTGATTCTGGACTAGATAGTAAGAATTCACTTTGCCACACTCCAAGTCAACAACTTGGTCACGTGATCAAGGACAAATTGGCCTACAAAAATCTAATTCCCAGAGACAACAGATTCAAGATCAGGTTTCATGCCTTCTCTTCTATCTCTCCTTCCTCCAAACACAGACAGGTTGAAAGGATCCTTACTGTATATCAGAAACATGGGATGTGGCACTCCCCCATGTAGGCAGATGCCAAGACCCCAGCCACATGGGGTTTCCAAAAAGAGCCAATTCCTCAAGTCTTTTTTCTCTTCTTTCCCAAACTGGGCTGGAAGCCAGACTGGGAGCCAAGCCAGTGGTGAGTCAGTGGTGGAGAACTGGGGCACCATTGTCTAGCTGGGACACCAGGTCACCAACAGTTGGTTGTCCACTGGGGTATCTTCCCCTGCCATTTACTCAGCTGAGGAACTAGAAGGTAGGTATGGATTGCTGATACTGGCTCCCCCTCTTTAGGTCATATCCCCATCCCAATATGTCTGCTTACAGTCTCCTACCACCTTTCAGGTCTTTGGTCTTACACTGAGAGCTGCTTAGACCCACTCTTATCTAGCTCACTCACTCCTAGACTGCTCCCTCCTAGAAGGAAAAAGGGAAGTCAGCTATTTCACCCTTGCTTCTTGCCCTGAGGGCTAACATGTGGTAAGGGCATTCTGAATGAATGTTGAATGTTGAAATAATAACAAATGAACCTTGTCTTTGAATTTACAAGGAGAGAAGAAGCAATTGTGATGACAGAAGGCCAGAATAAGCTGATGCTCTATTAAACATCTTTCCACATCTCCTATGACATACATTATTCTTAATTCTTTTCCTTTGCCAATAGTCTCTGACACTCCCTGGCGATTTCAAACAGACAATCCATACCCTAAGTGAGTTGGAGAGGAATCCTTGCTACAAGAAGCTCATTCTCCACAATCTTGGCCTTCCGGTGTTCCTACCAAGAAGCAAATGGAGTGAAAGCATGGTGGAAAAAGTAGGGGCCTGAGATTCAGAAGATCTGGTTTGTTCACTAACTAGATAATTTGTGCTAGATAGATAATTTGCCATTGGGCAGATTACTTAACTCTAAAGTCCCATGTTCCTGACGATAAAATGAAAGGAGAGTCGAGGAAGGAAAAAGATATGGGAAATTACCCCCCCCCCCCCCCAGGCAGAAGTCCTATCCCCATGCAGCCCTGCACAACACTGCTCCTGACCCAATCCTTGTATTTTACCTCCTCTTCATTCTCCACCTTGGGGTTGCTGGCTGTACGTTTCAAATTACTGCTAAGGCTGATGCTGGCAGTGGCATCTGATTTGGAGCGCTGGTGAGTCCTTTTGGAGGGGGACAACCCTGTGTCCGGAGCTGGGCTCAAGGAAGGAAGCTCCCTCTTTCGGTGAGCTGGCTTCAGCTCATCTGAAAGTATGAGCTTTCGGAGCTTGGTCCCACGGGAGTGTCGCTGGGTGGAGATGTGCATGTCCGAAGAATAAGCCCCAAGTAGCAGGGCACACTGGAGGGAAAAATTAATGCTCTGGCGGCAGCGATGTACGATGTAGGGCTTGATGGCATCCCCCACATCTTCATCCATGTGAATGTACATGTTTAGCAGCTGGGGCAGATAGAAGTCAACATCTTCATTGCGGAAACAGAAGAGCCGATTGCCTATGTAGGCCTGAACACCAGGCTCCTTGGAGTTGTACAAGTATGAGATGGCCATGGAGATGTCAAACAGCTTTGACTCAAATAGCCTCAGCAGCCATGACTGTTTGGCTGAATTGTTCTGCCGCCGCCTCCTTGCCCCCTTAGCTGAGCCAGAAGTCCCTGCCTCATCCTCCTCTTGGATGCGGCTAGGAGGCTCATCCAGGCAGCGAAGTTCACTGCCTACACTGTCCCCATTGACAAGCTCAATCGTGGGCTCCTCTGGGGAGCTAGCTGTACCCCCATGTAAAAGTTTCACTTTCTCCAACACCTCCTCACAGGCCTTTTGGGCCACCTCTGGGTCAATGACTGCCAGTTCCCCAACACCCTCAGTGATGACACTGAGCAGGGCCCCCCCATTATTTCCTGGTGGGCTTGGAGTGGGCTCTGAAGAGGAAGAGTTCAGAGGGGCTGCCTCCACTGCTGTATCTCCCATGGCCACAGCCAGACACAGCACTTCCAAGCTGGAGAAGGAGGGAATGAAGAGAAACACAAACCAATTAGTTTTTCTGTTCTTGAGTGTCTACTGTCTTCTATCCCAACCCTATGAAGTTCTCCTTAGAATCTGCTCTCCATTATTGAGTATTATTTAGCTCAAACTTTACTATCCCTTCTTTTTTTTTTTTTAAACCCTTAACTTCTTTGTATTGGCTCATAGGTGGTAGAGAGGTAAGAGTGGGCAATGGGGCTCAAGTGACTTGCCCAGGGTCACACAGCTGGGAAGTGTCTGAGGCTGGATTTGAACCTAGGACCTCCCATCTCTAGGCCTGACTCTCAATCCACTAAGCTACCCAGCTACCCCTTTTACTATCCCTTCTTAACTATCCCTACCCCATCCTCAGAACTCCTTTACTTGGTCTTTATGCTGAGTTTGGACTAAGTTCATAATCTGCATTTGCTAACATGTTACTCTAAGTGTATTTACAATGTTTTCACATGTGAACATATATTGTTTCTCTAACTAGACTGGGTTCCTTTCTAAAGGCACATACCACATCTCCTCCCTCCTTAGTATCTCTCCAAAGTTTATTTTCTGATCTTCCCCATTTTTTCCCTTCTGTAAGTCATTAAACTTAGATTTCTAAACTTTAGCATATACTATGTTTTAACATATACTTTTGCCTATAACAGATTCCTCTGACTTCTGATTTCTACATTCCCTTTCCTTTAAGACCCAGTTCAGGTGCCACTTTCTCCATGAAGCCTTTCCTTATTTTCTGAAAGAAATGATAGCTTTTCCCTTAAAACCCTCAAACCACTGTACCTGACTTCTCCTATGCACTTAAGCATTTTAAGACTTATTTTAGAGTTATTTCTATACATGTCTTAACCTTCTCACTCCACCCCTGATTTGAACATAAGCTCTTTGAGGGTAGAGACTTGTTATATTTCCACTGTTACTATAGTAACTGAAGTAGATGCTTTATAAAGGTCTGTGAAACTGACAGGAGTAGGTCCATCTTGCCTCATTTGTCACTCCTCCCACAATCCCATCCTGTCCATCTCATCTCTCATTAAGGTACAGAGAGATTTGTTGATTACACACGTGTTCTTACCTGCCCTTTTAGGCTGTAAACTCTCTGATGGCCATCTGAAGCCATGCCAGGTCTGGGTTAAGAGAAAACCATTCTAGAATAATGATTCTCAGTCTTTGGCTTTTCAACATCTTGTTGTTTGCTTTCATGACACCCTCCCCTATTCCTAAAGGAGCTGGATGGCACACATACGTTACTTTTTACTGAAATTGATGATAATCTGGGGTTACGATTTATCTCAAGATAACTAGTTAATATCCTGGGGTGCCAAAAATTAATCACTACCACGAGGGCTAAAAGTTTTGGATCTAGAACTGGGTGGGGATTTGGGCAGTAGGGGAATAAGATCCCTGTAATCCTGATCTGCTTTTTCGAAAGATCCCTAGGAAAAGCCTCAAGTTAAATATACCAACAAAGAAAGACAGCTTAGTTTACTGCTTCTTCTCTCTGGTCTCCAAACAGAGAGTGATCCTTTGGAGTCCTCTCCAACAGAAATAGATAAGCCCTGTAGAAACTAGAAAACTACATGGTAATCTTGCTGGATCTGGTATGGGAGAGGCGCACATTGTTAATTCTAGATTAACTTGGGCTCTGGAGTCTGGCTGTAGTCAGCAATAGTTACAAGTCCATGAACAGAAATAAGACTATAATACATTAAGAGAACACAGGCCAGGAAGAGGGCATTGAAAGATCAGAATGAAGGTGAATTCTGAGTCTTAGTAACAACTAGCCAGCTCCTAGGCATATACACTTGGAGGGGCTGAGAGGAGGCTTAGAATCTCTAAGCCATCACCAAACACTCACTCCTCAGACAATGTAAAGGATAAAAAATAACCCCTTTATAGTTTTATAGACTGCATTTTTTTGTCTACTGCCATTCAAATTGTATGGAGTACTTCAACCAATCAGAATTGGAGGATATCTCAGGGCCATCGAGTCCAGCTTATAGCTAGGAAAAAAAAATCTCTCTACAAAACAACCAACAAATGGTCTTCCATTACTTACCAAACAGCCCATTCCACTTCTGGATAGCTCCAACTATAAGGGAATTTTTCACTTCCACATAGTGATGCTAGTTTTGATTTCTAAGGCCAAGAGACAAATCTCTTTTCAAATACCTGAAGACAACTAGTGTATGCTTTCCATTCCCTCTCCATCTTCCTACAAGTTAAAAATCCCTAGTCCTCTTACTAAGTCAAAACTAAGTCCACCGGCTCCTTTGATTTCTCTTGTCAGGGCCAAGGAATTTTCTAACCACATACTTCCTGATGCCAATTCTGGCAAAGGCTGGGGTTGCAGTTCTTCTACTTTGCCCCCTCCCAAAGTTGGGCAGGCCTGGGGGGGGGGTGCCTTCCTTTTTGAGCAGCATAACCAGCACTACTACTTGTGTGGATCTGTCTCTACTCGTACTCATATTCATAATCATAAGACAAAAACCTCAATCTTTCCACACCCACACCTCTGAAGAGCTCTCAGTATTTTCTGCTGAAATCCAGGTTCAGCTAGGACCACCTGCCTTGCCTGCTAGAGATCATCATTGTATTTCTTCTAGGTCAGGAAAGAAACTGATACAGCAGCCAAGACTTTGTTTACTCAGCAGCCAATATTCAAATTTTCTTTCTCATAATCCCTCTTACACTTTTTCCCACAACAATCCCTCTTTATATCCCGTCCTGTATAATTATCCTAAAATCCAAGGTTTTTGGAGAAATTTTAGGAAAAGAAACTCGTCAACATCCTGAATCAACAAAGAGGATCTTTTTAGAGAAGGTGCCATAAGGATGCCTGGGGAAACCACACACTGCATCAAAAGATCCAGAATGAACTTTGGGATATAATGAACTGAACTGAAGGGGGTTGAACATATTCTGAATGTAAACTTTTATGCCAAAGGGGAATGCCCCCTAATTGGCATTCTATCAATGCATCTATCAATTATTTTTTTGTTTTCTTTCTCTTTTCTTTCCCTCTTATTCCCAAACTGTTGTAATTTTCCCCTTTGTAAAGTGCAATATGTACCTCTAGTCAGAAGAATCTTTAGAGGTATAAGCTGGTTATGTGAAATGATTCATTGGGGAGACTAAGTATTTAAATCTCGGAGATTTCAACATTCATCTCCCAAAAGAATTGGGGTGGTGGATTGTGTAAAGGGAATTTCATCCCCTCCCCCCTCCTGGATTGTCCACCCAATTCATTCCATTTTGCATGCTGGGGCTGCATCCATGACCGTGAATAAAAGGGTGTGGGGATGCCCAAGCTTCCCCAGAGCCCATCTTCTCCCCAAAAACTTCTAGTGAAAGTGAGCTCCCTTTATTTTCTCACGTATAAAGCTTCAGATCTTACTCAAAGCTCCACAAATACATGGCAGCTCAACTTTATTAGTGGTTGAAGAGGGAGAAGAGGAGAAAGTATAAGCTGAGGAACTTACTAGAATGTTTTAAGCTTCTCCTATCCTGAGTACAAGTCAGATCCCTCCCAGAATCCACCTGAAGATCTCACCTCACCAGTTTCCAAGGGCCTTCCTTGCTGACTATCAGTTTATGGCAACCTCTCCCTCCAACTCTTCTAGAAGACCAGACTTGCCAAGGAGCATGAAGCTAGATTCTTCTACTATTAAGGCACAAAAGGTTTCCTCTGGGACACAGTGAACCAGAGATGGACTTCTTAAACTGGGTTTGGGGTAAGGCATGGAGGAATGTTTATGAAGTCATCTTGCTGTTTTCTCTAGTACTTAGGGACTGTCAGGGACTAGTTTTAATCCTGGAGTTGGAAGGTAGGGAACAATGGAGGGGCTAGATCAGGGATCAGCAACCTTTTTGGCCATGAGAGCCAAAAACGCCACATTTTTAAAAATGTAATTTCGTGAGAGCCATACAGTGCTCACAGTGCGCGCTCCTGTAACAGCGCCTGAAAAAAAAATTGACTTTATGGCTCCTGCAGAAAGAGCCATACATTGCCGACCCCTGGGCTAGATGGAAAAAAATTGAGAGAGGAATATGTTTAGATTGTTTCCACATTTTTGGGAATGTCATGGGAAGTAGGGGATTCTCTAACACCACCCCCAGTCCAAAATAGTCCCAAATATAGATTTTACTGGATTCAAAGAATAAATCTTAAAATTGGGATGTCTACAGGGCATATTTATAGGAAAAAAGACAACTACAGGGCAGTAAGTGAAAGGACTAGGTCATCATGTTCTGAATCTACTCTTTTTGCCCTATCTTCTGCCAGAGGAGAAGAGAAAAAGAAAAAAAATAAAAAAGGAAAAAAACCAGTAAGGGAAGAAAATCCAGTTTGGTTTACAATTTCTGTGGCCTAAAGGGTCATACCAACTCCCATTCCTATCTGACCATTAAAGCTCAGACTGTACTAAGCTCTTTACCTCAATCTATTAGAGCCTGACATAACTTGAGAACTGGATAGAAAAGGCCACTGGAGAGGTCTTCACTCCTCTGGCTAAACAGCTGGCTTGAGAGGGGGTCGGGATAGGAGTGCTGACAATAGAACATGGACACCATAACTCATATCTGGGCAGTGTCTAGTGAGCTGAGTTGAGCATCAAGGGTTATTACAGGGCAAAGGGAAGACTGTGTATATATGTGCAGCCCAGAAGCCTTCTTACTCTCAGCTACCTTCCTACCCAGCTCCACCGATTGATTTCTTGAGAATCTGTCTTTGCCAGAAGTTAGGACTAAAAGAACCCAAGACCAAGTCTCCTCCCCTATTTCATGACTGTGCCTCTATTCAGTGGGATAGTAGGAAGGGTACTAGATTTGGACTCAAGTTCTCCCTTTGCCCTTTGTTAGCTATGTGACTTTAGGCAAGTCTCTTCTTTTCTCTGAGAGACTTTCCAAATCTATAAAATGAGGGTTGCCTTGCTGGTCTTTAAGACCTCTTCCAGTTCTAAATCAAGGAGCCCATGACCTAGACCAGTAATGGGCAAACTATCCCCAGGGCCAGATGCGGCCCCCAGGCAATATTATTCCTAATCTGAGGAACACAATGAGTAGGATACAACACAAGGAAACTTCGAAAGAGTTGCCTTAGAAACAGACTGACAGATGAGCATTTCCTTTCCTCTGGCCCCCTCTAAAAAGTTTGCCTATCACTGACCTAGACAACAAAGGTCCAATTTAGGCAGATGATAGCCACCTGAAGGTTGGCTGTCTGATTTACTTACTTTGTAATGTTCTCTCACTCTGACAGAATTTGAGCTCCTTTGAAGGGAGAAGCTGTTTTATTTCTGTATCCCCAAGTAGCACAGTGCTCTGCACAGAGTGGGCCCTTAATGTTTCTGGAATGGAACTGAATTCTAAAGACTTTCATAAATGTCTTGGATTTTTCACTTTTGAACCTTTAAGAAGTCATTAAATCCACGCCTCTACCTCTAAACAAGTAATTTCCTTTGTCCTGCTTTCTGCATATCACCAATGAAAGAGACAGGCCACTACTAGTGGCTACTTGTTCCACTAACAAAAATGTCTTGGGGCAGCTGGGTAGCTCAGTGGAGTGAGAGTCAGGCCTAGAGACAGGAGGTCCTAGGTTCAAACCCGGCCTCAGCCACTTCCCAGCTGTGTGACCCTGGGCAAGTCACTTGACCCCCATTGCCCACCCTTACCAATCTTCCACCTATGAGACAATACACCGAAGTACAAGGGTTAAAAAAAAAAAAAATGTCTTGGCAGGATGATAACAATGGGGGGAAAATACTTGCTTTGGAGTCAGAAGACCTGGATTTAAATCTCATTTCTAGAGCCAAAGAGAAAAAAAATCTAACTTTTCAAATACATATAATCAATGTGTGCTCCCCACCCCCATCTTCTCTTCTGCAGGCTAAAAATCTCTAGTTCCTCTTGGAGATTTTCAAAGCCAAGTCCAAAGCCTTCTTTTGATTTCTCCCGACAGGTCCAAGGAATTTCCTAACCACAATCTTCCTGGTGCTGATGTAGAGGCTGGGAAGTGCAGTTCTATCTTGCCTGTGTGACCTTGGGCAAGTTGCTTCTCATCCCTGCACCTTAATCTCCTTGTCTGTATAAGTGGGAGACTAGATGACTTCTGAGAGTCCTCCTAGCTTTAGATCTATGGATCCTATGAACTTGTATCATAGGGAGCAAAATGGTATAGAAGAGAACTGGACTCTTCAAATCCTGCCTCAGACACTTATGTGGCCTTAGGCAAATCACTTAACCTCCTAAATTTCGGATTCCTTATCTGTATAATACGGGTAATGTTAGCACCTACCTCACTGAGTTGGGAATCTAATGAGATAATGAAGACATGTTTTGAAAACCTTAAGAGTTACATGTTAGTATCATTCTCATTTCAACCATCCCTTGTGAGTTTTAGCTCATCTTGCCCCTTCAATATTACTGCTAAAGTTGGGGACTCTCATTTTCCTGGGGTTATAATTCAGCTTCCAGGATCAGATAGTCAAGCAAGTGTTAAGCCCTATCACAAATAAGTAAAAATCAGGGAAATGGTCCTAAGAGAATATTAAACTTTGGGGCAGACTTTCTTTGAGGACCATCAAGGGGATGGATGGCAGTGGGTTCAATGTGACTGAATTGAGATCCTTGAACCACATCTGAGGGAATGGGACCAAGAAGCCAGAATTGGCAGATTCTGGGCAGAGGTCCCAACCAGTTATGGGAGCACCAAATGGAAAAGACACATGGCAAGGGAAGGAAGCCTGGTTTCTCTTTTCTAATTGTGTTTTCTCCACCCTATCTCCTTGTTTATTTGGGTGACTCCTCATTCCCTTGTGTGCTTTCCATCAAACCACTGAAGAGATTCTCCTCCTCTGCCCCAGAGCTTTAACTATGCTCAGCTTAAGTGTTCTACCCATGAAGAACTAGCTTTGAAGAGAGAGATGGAAAAAAAGGAAAACAAGTTGGAACAAAAATTGTTATACAGGTGAACCCGGATCACATTTTCAAATTCTTTTATGTAATAAATGCTCTTGAAAAGGGGGCCAGCAGCAGTTCCTACTTGGGAAATGGATAAGAGGGAAGATGAGGTCCTTTAATTACCTCAGAACTAGGTGGGGGACTGAAACACCTAATCTACTAGATCTCTTTTCATTGACATGACCATAATAAAGTTAGGTGACTAATAAAGCAGCAGCCAAACTCTCAAGACTTTTACTTAAGGGTCTTTTCCTACTCTGGCTTATATGTAGGTTTATGAATCTGAGGAAGGGGCTTGGTCAACACATTGGATTAGATGAGAAGTGGGCCTGGGGGTTCTCTTTTAATCTTGTTAATGTGGTGGGCAGTAGGCCATAGAAATATATTAGGTAAGGAAACCAGAAGGCAAATTCTCAGGAATACTGCATTACTACTATTAATGTCTTTATAGTCCTCAGAATGTTTTATAAACAAACAAGGTAGGTCTGATACTGTCCGTCATACAGTCCTTGTTATTAAACTATTACAAATCTGACTAATACAAAGCAGAATAATATGCCTAACGTTACTCTGGGAGTCAAACAAGGAAGTCACAAACTGAACCTAGGTTTTGATCTCCCATGACTGACTCTAATGTCCCATGCTTATAGAGTATGTTGACTATACCTTTCTAGGTCTAGTCAGGAAAACTATTCTTTTAGTGAGCCACTAAGTTAAATGATTTTCCCCTGAATTAGGACAGAGATGGACTGAAAGTTACTTCCCCAGTGTCTTTAAAGCAACAAATCTAAAATGAAGTAGTCCATCAAAATTTTCCATAATCTCATTCATACTGATTTGTCAATCCATTTAGTATCTGCTTTTTGAATTGAGGAAGTTGAAGGAAATAAGCATTTATTTGCTCCTAATATGTGCTAAGCACTTTATAAATATGATCTCTCTTGATACAATAACCCTGGTAAGGTAGACTTGCCCATTCACACAGCTATTAAGTGTCTAAGATAGATTTGCCCAGGGTCACACAGCAAATAGGTGATTAAGGATAGATTTACATTCAGGTCTTTCTGATTCCAGACCCAGTGCTCTATCAGTGAACAGTTTGTACAACAAAGTGATGCTGAAAGAGATTTCAACAAATGTATATATACTATGACTGGGCTCAAAGGTTTGTTGCTGACATTTGGAAATCACTTCCAGTTTGGTTATCACCATTCTCAGAAGAATATTTCCTTCTGCCCTGGTAAATCAGAAGCAGCTTCCTAAAATACTTACTCTTTAGTTCAAGGCTTTTCTGATCCTGAAATAAGAGAGGGGTTAGCTAGATGGGGGAGAATATGACAAAGGATGTCAAGGACAGATACTGAAATCTGATTCAAGTTTTTTTGACTCTCCACAGCAATCCTTAAGGCCCTGAGAAACTGAGAGGAATTCAAATTGGAATTCCTCAGAAGAGAAGAGGTCATCACTTTGAGATCTCTCTCTACCACGAATCAATGCTATGTCAACTTTAAGCTGTTTT